>NW_004955439.1:19003993-19030080 GCF_000276665.1 Chinchilla lanigera
AATTTCTGTGTTTTCTTTTGTCATTAATTTCCAATTTCATTGTACTATGGTCTGATAGTATATATGGGATAATTTCAATTCCTTTGCATTTACTTAAACATGTTCTATGTACTAGCATATGGTCTATTTTAGAGAATGTCCCATGTGCAGCTGAGAAGAATGTGTATTCTGATGCTGTTGGGTGCAACACTCTGTAAAGGTCTACTAAGTCCATATGTTCACATGTTTGGTTCAGTTCTGTTATTTCTTTCCCAATTTTTTATCTAGTTGATGTATCTCTTTGTGACAGTGATGTGTTAAAGTCTACTGTTATGATTGTGTTGCTACTTATTTCATTTTTCATGTCTGTTAGGATTTGTCTTATATAGGTGGGTGCTCCTATATTTGGTGCATAGATGTTTAGGATTGTTATCTCTTCCTTTTGAAGCTTCCCCCTTGCAAATATGTAGTGACCTTCTTTATCTCTTTTGATTTTCTTGGTTTGAAGTTCATCTTGTTTGCAAACAGAATAACTTGCCTGCGATTTTCTGGGTTCCTGTCGCATGGATTATTTTCTGTCCTTTAATTTTCAGTCTTCGAATTTCCTTTTGAGTTAAATGTGTTCCTTGTATACAGCATATAATTGGGTTTTGTTTCCTTGTCTACTGTGCTAGTCTCCTTTTAGTTGGTGCACTGTGGCCATTTACATTGATCCTTACAAGTGATATGTATTGGCTTATCTTTGTCATGCTATTCTCCTCCTGTTGAATCCTCCTTTTTCCCTCTATTTAATTGCTTGCTGTGCTTCTTGATTCCATTTTGTTGTTGTTCTTGAGGTTGCAGTCTGTTTTACCCCTTTGTAGGATATCTTTTAGTACTCTTTGTAGCATTGGTTTGGCACTCGTGAAATTCTTCAGTTGTTCTTTATTATGAAAATATTTTATTTCTCCATTAAATTTGAAAGAGAGTTTTGCAGGGTACATCGATCTGGGTTGGACATTTTTTTCTTTCAGTACCTGAAGTACTTCACTCCAAGCTGTTCTTGCCTTGATTGTTTGTGTTGAGAAGTCTGCCATGATTCTGATAGGCTTTCCTTTATAGGTGATCTGTTTCTTTTCTCTAACAACTTTTAATATTCTGAGTTTTTCTTGAGTTTCTGGGATCTGGATCAATATATATCTGAGAATATAGATTTATTTTGATTATTATTAGCTGGAGATTGTATATGCTTCACTTATCTAGATGTGCAATTCTTTTTCCATGCATGGGATATTTTCTGCTATTATTTCTGCAAATAGTGTTTTTATGTCATTTGTGTTGTCACCTGTTCTTTCATTAATACCTATTAATCTGACATTGTTTCTCTTTGCTTTGTCTTGCAGTTGTTGAATTGTTATTTCCTGGTTCCTTGTTGTTTTTAAGAGATTCTTCCTTTCACATTCATTGGTGGCTATGCTGTTTTCGAGGTCTCAAAGTTTATCTTCAGCTTCATTCAGGCAGTTTTGCCAGCTTTCAATGGAATTTTTAATTTCCTGGATATCTGTTTGCATCTGTTTTATACTTTCTAGTTCTTTTCTATATTTGACTCTGTCCAGGTTTCAGCTGAGCTCCAAGGTGGGTGTGAGTTGTTCTGGCAGTGACCACCAAGGCCCCTGAAGTTGTTCAGGGATCCTTGTGCCTCACACACTAGTGGAAGACTCAGCAGAGTGGCTCACCGGGGTTCCTAAAGATGCCTGGCATTCAGCCTAGCCTCAGGAAACACTCTATGGGTGTGCTGAGTAGCCACCAAGGCCCTTGAAGGTTGCCCGGGGTTCCGCCTGCCTTTGAAGCTGCTCAAGGAGGCACTGCCGTGACCCACCAGGCTTCCTGAAAATGTCCAGTATTCCCACAGCCCTGGCAGAGACACTATGGGTGTGACCAGTAGCCAAGGAGGCCCCAGAGGGTGCCCGGGGTTCTGCCTGCCTTGCATGTTGGTCAGGGAGGTGCGGCCGCAACTCACCAGGGTTCCTGAATATATCCGGGATTTGGCCCAGCCTTGGCAGACACTATCAGTTGATTTCTTAATGATAGCCATTCTTACTGGGGTGAGATGAAATCTCAGTGTTTTAATTTGCATTTCATGAATGACTACTGATGTTGAATATTTTCTGATATATTTATATGCCATTTGTATTTCTTTATCTGAGAAGTATGTGTTCATATGAAATGCCCGTTTTTGTTTTGGGTCTTTGAATTTGGGGGGCTAATGTTTTTTAATTCTTTATATGTTCTAGATAGAAGTCCTTTGTCAAAGAACAGTTGCCTAGAATTTTTTCCCAATTTGTGGGTTTTCCTTTTACCCTGCTGGTGATTTCTTTAGATGTGCAAAAATTGTTCAGTAAGATGAGATCCCAGTTGTTGATTCTTGAATTATTTCCAATGCAGTTTAGCTTTTGTTCATGAACTCTGTGCCTACTCCAATGTCTTCAAGATTTTTGCCTGCTTTGTCTTTCAGTAGATTTAGTTTTCCTGTTTTAATATTTAGATCTGTAATCCATTATGACTTGAGTTTGGTACATGGTGACTGACATGGGTCTAGTTTCAGTCTTTGGCCTGTGGTGAGCCAGTTGTTTTCAGCACCATTTATTAAAGAGGCTGTCTTTCTTCCAGTGAACCTGTTTGGCCTCTTTGTCAAAGATAAGGTGGCTGAGTGTGTTTGTGGTTGTTGATGCATCTTCCAGTCTATTCCATTAAAAATGGGATGCTTCACAAATTTGCATGTCATGCTAATCTTCTCTGTATCATTTCAATTTTAGTATATGTGCTGCCGAAGCAAGCACAGAGGGCTTGATGGTTTTTATAAGCTTTGCTTAGTGGTACCAAATGTCCCAAGAAGAAACAATATTTAATCTTTTCTCAGAAGAGTACATTTTCCATCAGTACTGAAACACAAGATATCCTTTTCCAGCTGATATTGTGATTACTTATATTTCTAAAATTAGTAAGATTATCAAATAAAAGAAATTTTATGTCAATCTTATTCATGACTGTAGATACAGAAATTTTTAATAAAATGTTAGGAAAGACAGTGTAGGAGTGTGCCTTTGTGCAGGTAGGTGTTCATAAGTAGACATACTGTATGTGTAGGATTTAATTCACATATGTCTCCTTGTTTTATCATGATAATAATTTAATCCTATATTAACAGAAAAACAATTATATGATCTCAATAAATGATGAAAAAAATAATGTAATTTAGCATCCACTTATGGTTAAGAACTTCTCAAACTATGAATAAAAGGAAATTGTCTTGTCTAATAAAATGATTTAATACACTGTAGGAAGTATGGCACAATGTTTAGAGATCCACTTAGGAATGGCAAAAGAACAATTATGCCCAATATAACCAGTGTAAGAGAGTGTAATAAGGCTACAAAAAGGAAAAGAAGCAACAACTGCTGTCATTCACAGCTGATGTGAATACACAGCCAATGGAATATAAGCATAAGTCAGACAAATTCACACACATTATACTTTCTCTCAAAGAAAAAACTTGTAACTATGCCAGATAAACACAATGTAAGGAAATTGATTGCATTTCTATATGCTAGGAACAGACAGAGAATATAATATTTTTCTAAATTACCATTAAAATTCCACACACCAAATACATTGGAAATTGGAATCGTCTAACAAAAGATTTATAAAGTCTTTGTGAATATCCTTATATAACTTTTCTTAGAGGTTAAATAAAACCTCCATAAGTGAAAAGATATAACTTGAATTATGAGCAATCAGTTCTTTTGTTAAGCATAGCAGAATGCATTCAGTAACCACAATCTGCAATCAGCAAGTTGACTCATGCATTATTTCCTTCCTCAGAAAGGGTAAGTACTTGTTGCTATCATCAGTCTGTTTCTTCCCACTCAAGGGTACATACTGGTTTTCTTCATTTCCTTCCTTTGAGTGATCCATCCAAGTTCAAACCTCCACCGGGAAGCCTTTTGTGTGTAGGCAACATCTGCGGTGATTCTTTCAAATAACCACTTTTATTGCTAGAAGGAAAAGCCAATGATTTATCTATGTTTTCTCAGCAGTGGACAGGGAAAAGAAAGAGCCAATAGCTGAGGAGGAATCTTGTTGTATTCTGAGTCATTATGAGCTTGGCCTTCACCTCTCCAAGGCCATGATGGAAGGCCCCAGAGCCTGCAAAAGAGCTCAAGCAGTAGTGAGGGAAGTTTCTGAACAGCTCCCTTGGCTCTCTCTGAAACTGTAGTTTTGTCTGAGGAAAAATGTACCTTTTGTTGCCCGTTTTGTGTTTCTGTTAGAAATTGTAGCATGACCATCTATTTCAGATACTTTTTAAGGACCAATTACTATGAATTCATTTTGTTAAAACATAGCAAAATCCTTACCTCCTCTCTCTATTATGTTTAAATAACTGCTTAAACCAAAATAAAAGAAATTCACATCCACTGTGAAATCACTACACTTCTGTTCCCCAGAGGCTCATCCATTTTGGAGCATGCAATCAGAAAGGAGTAGAGAGAGAGGATGAAAAATCATAGAGTTCTAGGACATGGCCTGAGATACTTTTCTTAGCCTTCACTTTTTCAGAAGAAATTCCCAGGAGTGGGGTTTCTACAGTGACAGGTTGGAACATGCTTGGGCATCAGGGATGATGGCAGGTGGGCATCAAAGAGAGATCACTTTTCCCTCTGTCTCAGAGTAATGAGAACCGCAGCCTCTTTTCCCCGAATGTGCAGTGCAGTCATGGGTTTGATATTTGGGTTGGCTCATTTGCTGTTGCATCTAACACTCAGTACCCCTTGGCATAATTTCAACTAATAACTAATAAGATGTCGTACATTTTTATATTACTCACATAATATAATATAATGTAGTCAGAATCACATCTGTTGAAAACAAATTTACATTAGGAATTAAAATCATGCCTCCAAATCACCACAGTGTGATAGTTTGCTAAGTGAGAATAGACTCATAAAAGCAAGGTAAAGTAGGGAACCTCCGATTGCAAAGTCTCTGTAGACCATTGGAGATTGCACATTGAAGACCATATGTTTCTGTGCAAATGTGACATGTATCTAATATTGGGAGCATTTCCAGAAAATGCTCTGCAATATGCTCTTTCAAAAAAACCAAGTCTTGCTTGGTACTCTGCTGAAGCACAGTTATACAAGGCAGTTTGTGAATTGAGTGCAGATGGGAATGGCGCCTCAAAACAAACTTTCCTTTTAGACTGTTATTCCATTTGTGAGACAAGAGCAGATGGCTAAGCTGGCAGTAGGATGCTCTTCAGCTCAGTTCTGAGTCATAGCTGTTGTGAAGGTGCCAGCGCATGAGTGGCCGTAAGACCAGATTCCCAATTGTTTCCTAATATGGCTTTCCTTTCTGTGTATTTTTAATGGGTGAAACCTGTACAGTAGTTCCTCATGGGTATATTTTATAATTAACATTTTTGGATATGTTAGTTTCAATGGCAAAAGTTTTGTATTAATGCTGCAACTTCTCTATAATTATTTGTTTCCCAAAATATCAACTGTACATTTTGCCTGTCAAGCAATACTGTTATTCTACAATCTCTGTCTTCTACTCACATGTACATGCACGTACACACACAGACACACACACACACACACAAACACACACGCACAGCTTCTTCCAAAAAATGCACATACAGAAACAATTCATGCATTATATTTACTAAGTTCATATTTGGAAAATAATATGCTGTTTGACCATATGTAAGGAGTCTAAAAAATACTCACCTACTTTCAGCTGTTGGTATATTTCACCCGATCTGTTAATAGTGTTTAGTGTAACCTGTAGACTATGATTACAATGCAACTTTACTCTTGGTATGAGAGGCTAAAAGAGAGACAGCTCTGCTAACAAATAAGAAACCACATGGGACAGCTGCAGGTTTTTCCTACAGACTTGCCCATGGCCTTTTCAGTGTCAAAGAGCAAAGGCAGGCAGAGGAGGAGAGTGCAAGGCACACCCAGAGCCCAGCTGTGTTAGAAAGGGATTCCATTATCATGGTTTTAAACAAGGTGACAACTTTGTATCCAATATTAAAAGTCTTATGATATTTCACTTTTCACTTACTGAGTCATGTTTTCAGGAGAATATCAGGAATAAAAAAATATACACATGCACACACATTAGGAGGAAGAAAATGCTTCAGCTGATGAAAAATAATCATTTAGTATTATAGGCACTGCTTAAAATTTTTTTTTCCTACTGTTTCTATAAACAAAACTTACTTGTACTTTCAACCCCAAGCTCATTCCAGTCTTTATTTATATTAAGAAACCTTAGCTTTCTTCAAACTTGTTTTAAAATTTGCTTTATAACATTGATGAGTTATAATTGTCCTTTTTCTTAAACATGGCTTTATTTTAGCCAAGCATGGTGATGCATGCTTCTAATCACAGGTGCTCTAATGGTTGAGGCAGTAAGATCATCAATTGAACACCAGCCTGGGCAACTTTGTGAGATCTTGTTCCAACAACAACAATGAAAATTAAGAGAGGAAAGAAAACAAAGAAAGAAAACTAAAGGACCTGGGATATAGTTCAGTGGCAGAGCACCCTTGGGTTAAATGTTTAGTACTGTTTTTAAAAAAGAAAAAGAAAAGACTTCATTATAGCTTTTTAGGATGCATTCCTCGTAATTGTGATTTAGGCCAAACAATTAAAGAATTTTTTTCTCTTACCATATACTCTATAACTGTAAAAAGAGAATCCTATAAATAACATTCTATGAAATGAAAAATTGAACTATTTACTCAAAACTAAAGCAAGATTCTGTAATCAATGGATAAGTATTTTCTTTTGAAGATTAGAAGCAAAGGTAAATATTACTAATATTTAAAAATTGTTGTTATTGGATTTGATCACAAATTTAATCAATTTAGTATTTATGTCCATGTGATACAGTGATATCACTACAAAACAATATCACTACAAAACAATATAGAAGCAGCAGTGTGAGACAATTGTAGTCACTCAGGGAGTGAGTAAATATTTCTTCTCTAGCACAATGCTTGGCACCTATTGGATGCTTAATTATTTTTGATTCAGTTAGGTACTCAGGGAATCAGAAACCTTCCTCCGCCCGTTACTAGCTATATAAGATTAACCAGCTGGCCATGCTTTTTTAAGTATGTATTCTTTTCAGTCATAAAATATGTATCATAATAACACCTCATTAAGTTTTTGAGACTATCATAAGAGAAAATACATGTCAACAACTTCACATCCTGCCTGGTGCTAATTCACAGATCAATAGCTTTTTCAGGGTTATGTTCAGTGAGAGGAATTTGTGTTGTTTTGTGTTTCTTAAAGAATGATCTATACTTCTCATTTATCTATGGAAAAATTATATTGCATTAGAGTGAAAATTTAAAGTGAATGTGGCCATATTCAAATTATCCTAAACTCATGATAAGACTGTGTAATCAGCCCCATGTATTTAGTTGATTCAACTAACTACAGATGAAAATATTTGAAAGACTTCACATAATTATTGAATATGTTCGGGCTTTTTTTCTTGTCATTATTTCCTAAACAACATATCATGACAACTATTTATACGACATTTACTTTTATTAGGTACTGTAATCTAAAAATGATTTGAGATACACAGGAGGATGAGTAAGAGTAATACAAATACTATACCATCTTATAGAAGGAATAGGGGACTGGAATATCCATGGAATTTGCTCTCCATGGGAGTCCTGGGACCAGTATCCAGAGGATACCAAGCATGACTGTATTCGGTAATAGTTGGATGATTTGAAATATTCTTTCCTACTTCTGAAGCTTTCTGCTAAGTGGGGTGAAACAACTAAAGGAGAGGCTGAATTAGTTTTTCACAATAGGGCATAGCAATACTTTATACTTGGATATGCATATTTATATGTGTTCTTGAAGAATTGATATACCAATTAATGAGATACAAAAACATACTTCATTTTTAAAAATTCCTCCACAGTATTAACTTAACTACTAATTAAATTTAGAGTATTTGACTTTGAATGGTTGAAATGACAACAGGAGATTTTAAAAAATATTTCTATAGTGCAGAGATTCACAGTCAAAACATATAACCATTTTCAGAGGCAGAACACTACCAGATATCTGCTAATTTTCTACTAGGAAAATCCTGCCATTTGTTTTCAGGAAGAACTGCATTTTGGTTTGACTGTATATTTTATTCACAAACCTTTAAAAAGTTATCTTTCTTTAGCCAATGCCTTGGAGAATGATGTAAATTTTAGGACAAGGTTGAATAAATATTTATCATGACAGAATCCTACTAGTGTTATATCCAAATTCCTTGAAATAGAGGAGGTAAGAATAGTTTTAACAAAAACAATACAGATTTACAGAGTTCTTCTGATTTTCTCTTTTCTTTTCTTTTTTTTGAATTCCCATTTATTTTTTGGCTTTCGGGGCAATGTCTCTTCTCAATATGAAAAAAGCAGCAAGTTCAACACAAAATAGAAATCAAGTGTAGGACTGGACAAAATCAAGGGTGAGGGCAATACACAAATCAGAGACTACTCTTCTGAGATTTCCCAGTTATTTCTGTTGTCTGCTGCTGTTCCTGGATGTGCATTTGTCTTTCCTGCAGAGTCTAAAGTCGGGCAGATTCTTATTCTCCTTTCTGCCTTCCAATTCATCATCTTGGTACATTCTTCCTTGTAACATTTACATCTCAATTCCCTTTGTGTGTTTCAACTTACTTTAAAACTTATTTGTAGATTTATTCTCTCCAAAGTTAAAAGATACTTTAAAATGCACTACATATATACACATTATACATTATAACACATCATAAACATTTCATATAATACATTGATAAAAATAGTATTATTGTATTACAATGTTTTCTATTAGAATCTGTTACTTTGTCTTTAGAGGTAATACTACAACATTTCCTGAAATATTCCATAATACCACCCTCTTTAATGTAAATTGCTTTAATCTACTTTTCTATTGACTTGGTTCATTTTCCCCAATTTCCTTTAAGTTCCAATGTGTCTCTCTTCTATGGCTGCCAAGTTATTAATTCCTTTCTTTTAGACCCATGTGTCCCAACAGCCAGTGTGGGGCCAAGGAGTAATGATGATGGATCGAGACCTGCTGATACCGCAGCTGCCAGTGAGCCTGGGAGGCTCCCTGAGAAAGGTTGCACATTTTAAAAGTTGGACAGAAGCTGTAGAGCCATCAGCTTTCTCTGTGCTCTGAAATCCTTCACAATTTACTCAAAGCCGATTAAATTTGAAAAATACCTTGGATTATTCATTATGTGTTAATGCAGCGGTGTTAATAGCACATTTTATAAGTAAGTTCATTTGTCTAAAGAACTGACTCAAAAATGTTGAACTCAGAAACAATGAAGAATCATCTAGTTAAGTATTCCATTAAAGGTGAAATATTTTAAATATTTATGCAAACAGTGAAACCATTTCCCATACTTCAGACATATTTTTAGAAGTAGAAACATAACTTTTCCTAACTGGTGTTTTGGGTAGTGTTTTGTAATAAAAATATTTGTATATTTGAAATACTTTTGCCTAATTGGGGTAGATGTTACTAAAAAAGGGTTTTGCTACTTTGTTTATAATCTTATAGCCAAAAGTTGTAGTTTTTAAGTCAGTATTTCCTTTTTAGAGATAAGACCTTACTAATTATATATGTACTAATGAAATTATTGAGTAATGTTTAAAGGGTACCGTGAACTCTAGAAGCAATCACCGAACTTGAGAGTTGCTCTTTTAATTATAAACTGCTGACCTAGTCTTTAGCAGTCTTAACCTGATAGCCGGACATACCAGGGATGTCTTTTTCCAAGTGTAGAAAAATTCTTCCACTGCTGAGATGGAAATAATGGCCACAGCACTGATCCTCTCACACTATAGAGTTCCTTGAGCCCACTGGGACTTTTGAAAAAAACTGATTTCTTTAGGCAGACATTACTCTTTGGGATTTAAGATCCCTGGGAATGGGGCTGAGCACACTGAGTCTTTCTTAAAATGTACTGCACTTCATGGGAAGAACTCTGAGGTAGACAGTCTTCTGCCTTACCTTTGCAGTACACGTGTTGTATTGGCAAGGCAACGTGGAGCACCCGCTATCCATTCCACATGTAGTCTGAACACATCAATTGTAATTAAGTGTGAGAGACAGTCTTTATGAGATGGCAGCCATCAATCATTCTCAGATTTTTTACATATAACTTTGTCTTCCTCATTCACGGAGAGAATTAGCATTCTGCTGTGAATCTTTATCAGCTCAGTCCTCAGCAGTTGGCACCGTCAACTGCAACAGATGGGTGGCTTTAACTTTTAAAATTGTAGAGACTGTTTTGATGTAGTATCTCTGTTACCCAAACATTCCCCTGAGGCATCCAGAGAAAGGAGCACACTCGTAGCCAGACCATACTGAAATTGGCATTGAAAGTATGTAGAGACATAGTCGTAATAAAAAAGTGGAAGGTAGTAATTTTATAATTTAAAAAAATTAATGTATATTTTCTGTTGAGTTTTTAAAGGCCTCTCATCACCTAATTAGACATTAGAAGAAACCCTAAATAAGTTTATTTGGGGCACCCCTAATCCTCCTGGTTGCACATTAGCCATTTCACAGGTAGAGATGTTGTTCTGTTGTCACTGCCCTTGGCTATAGCAGTTCCTGTTAGCACAGAGAGCTCCTATGGAAAGTGGGCCACACTGCTCCCAAAATGGCAATGCATATGGGTGCAACATTATCATTTTTTAAATCTAACTGCTGTGTTGTGGGACCAACTGAGCCCAACATATCTAGGACTTCTTGAGTTTGAGCACCTGACGTCCCATGTCCCCTTGTTCCCTTGGTCCTGGGACAGCTGGTCACCTTAGCTTCATGTTCCATAACATTGTAGCTGTGTAGCTTTCTCCATCCGGCTTTAAACAATAGGGAAGGTGAGGAGGAAGAGGTCTGATCTAAATAAGTGAATGAAAGTAAAATAAAAACTATACGTTGTACTTATTAACAATTAAGTTTATTCAGTTGAAGAAGTTATCTTGTTTTACAGAAGTTAATCTCACTCTGAGAATATACATTTTCTCCTTTGTGGTATAAACATCATTTAAAAAAACCAAAATGGCTAACCAAAAAAGTCACTTGGAAAAAAATGAAAGTGGGTGACATAATGGTACCTCCATCTGTGGGATTTTTTTCTTCTTTTTAAAATTTTATTTCCCTGTGGAATTCAAAATCTGCAAACTACTGATGTATGTTGTGTAAATGAGGAAAATGCTATTTTAATCATGCAGATGTTCTTGTGAGAATTAAAATATCATGTTTAATTTATCTTTTATTGTGAACTAATATGTGCTTTATGTTCATCCATTCAGCTAACATTTGAAAATTGCTCACTATGTGTAGTACTCAGAACTTTCCTGTGGTTGGAGGGGAGCAGGTCCCAGGGCAAACGATGCGAGGTTAGAGATGTTCTCTGGGGCACCTTTGAGGGGAATGGTGCTTGCAGAGTTCTTGACCTACCAGAGCCTGCTGTTCTTAAGAAAATCGGAAAGTCTTCTTCACCCCTTTTGGGTTTGTAGCAAGGCTGGGCCCTATAGCTCAGTGACATCCTCCATACATTTGACCCTCAAAGTAATTTCAGTTATTTCTTCCTGAATCCTTTTAAAAGATGAGTATTTGCAATTCCTGCTCACATTTTCCTGGGCAGGAACTACCCTCTACATTCCCCAAATCTCAGCTCATACTGCTTATGGAAAACTTTATAGGGTGGAAATAGTACTGGAGTTTGAAACAGAAGATCCTGGAGTGAGCACCTGCTTTACAGCTTGTTTTCTTAGTAATAATGATAAATGCACACGGCCATCAGGCTGTAGTTCTTCATGCTTGTTATGGTAAAGTTGGTATGTTGTGATGCTTCACCCTTCTACCTGAACAAGGGCTGTCCTCTACTCTTACTACAGTCCTTTAACAGTCCTCAACTGTTAAAGTTTAATAGATACACTTTTTCATAAGTATTTTTAAAGTATGAGATTTCATTTGCTTTTTTCTTTATATAAAAATAAAAAGAATAGTAACTAAAGGAAAGATTTGAGAGAGAAAGTAATATTTTTTTACCTATCAAGAACACATCTTCCACTTTTTCCATGTAAAATTGGAAAAGGAAAAAGCATAGTGACTGGACTCAGTATTTTTTACATTTTTATTTTTTGGTATAGGCTCAGTATTTTTTAATCTAGAAAAATAAGCTCCATTAATGTCATGTCAACATAACTGGGAGGTTAGTGAAAATTTCAGTACTACTTTTTCAAATAGTGGTATGTAGAGTCCTCCATAGGAGAGAATACTTAAGAGATCCACCTTTAGTAGGAAACACATTTCATAGGCAAAATGGTCAGAGAGAGAAAATCTCTCAAAGGCATAATGTCTTTGTGAAGCCTGATGTTGCTGGTGCAAATGTCATTGGTGGAGTTTAGTAGAAATGCAGTGAGTGATGAAAAGGTACACATCAAGACTGTGTTAGTTATTTTTCTCTTGATGCTGAGACAAAATACCCAACACGCAATGTTAAAGGGGAGGGGAGGTTTATTTAGCTCACAGTTTGTGGAGGTTTTGGTCCATAGTTGGCTGGCTCCAAGGCAGAGTGGCACGAGACAGAGGGATATCACAGAGGAGAACAGTTTATGGCACCCATAAGGCAGCAAAAGCAACAGGGGAGAACCAGCTCTTGGCAGCCAGAGAGTAGCAAACCAACAAGAGGGGAACAAGACAAGACTCCTTCTGTTCCTTATGTTATATGCAGGTTACCCACTAGGGCGGTGTAGCACTCACACCCTTAATCTTTGCCAGAAGTATGCCAATCCAATCAGTGGACTGATTTACTAATCTCGCACCCTTAATCCCAGCATCACATACTCTAGAGTCAGCCACCTCTGAAAAACCCCTATCTAGGGCTACATGAGACTTCTAGGGGACATTTAGATACAAACATAATAAAGGCCATGGGGAGTGGGTGAACAGACTGGGCTGTGTCCACTAGAGCCTCAAGGCTAGGGATGCCATTCACATGGCACACTTCACAGATTTATTATTTGCTATTTTTTATTATATTTTGTCATAAAGTCGGTTTGTATCTTAATCTAACAAAGTCAGTAGTACTCAATTTTCTAACAGATGGCTAAAAGAAGAATGAGGTAACCTCTTCTCAGTTGTGCACAAGGAACCATATGGGCTAATGGTGGTATACTGACAGTGTAATTTACCAGTCCAAGGGGGCAGTGATAATGGAGATATTTATAGGTGTCCCACAGTATAGCTAAATTGCAAGGACATAATAGGACCCAAGATGTGCACTTGAGTGGCTCCAGGGCTCAGGAGGGGAAAGGAATGCAGCCAGCCAGATATTCTGCTTTAGACCTAGATGTGCTGAGCATACAACCATCTCTGAGGACTACTCCCCATTTACAGGAGGACGTAAAGCCTGTCTGAAGGGGCAGAACCTATTTGTCTCAAGGTGATGTTTGCCTGCAGAAATGTGGTACCAATATGGCAGAGTCTTCCAGTTTTCTAAGGAACATTCACATTTTGGATTTTTATGAAAACTCCTTGTATTTCAGAGAATAGTTTTTTACATGCAATATGTTAATAAAGAACATCTTTGAATTAATTCTGTCTGGGGTAGACAAGCATTTGTGACCTTGAAAGGGCAGACTGCAGTCTCCGACGTGGTCAGGGGAAAGGAGGGTTCTTTTTCATCTAACTAACGAATCTGGAAAGTATTACCTGGCATGTTGTAGGGGTTCAGTCAATGTCTAGTCAATAATCAAATGTCTGAACATTTCATGTTGAAAGCACTTAATTTTTTTGACTTAATTTATTGTCAGTAGCTTCTCAGAACAGCATGAGAAAATTACAGTGTAAGGGTACCATTTACCCTGGACTGAGTTTCAGTGTCAGAAAGTGTCATTTTGTTGTGCAGATCCTGGTGAGCAAGAAAGGAAATGCCATGATAATCAGACACATAGCATGCGTTTTAGGAAGCTGACCTCCAAGTCCAGGGGAAAGGTAGGGCTCAGATGCTGTGAAGGAATTTGACTTAAGCTTCTGGAAAAAGAAATTCTGACTGTTCACCTACATGTGATAACACTAGGAAAGAAAAATGGATTGATGCCCAACAAAACCAATTTTGGTGCTATCTACTGAATTCCCCGTGAAAAGGGAGGTGCAAATGTTGAAAGAAATATTAAGTACTCAAGGGAAAGTATGAAGAAAGGCAAGAAGGGACAGAAATATATTCATAGAGGTAAAGCAGGAAATGAGCTCTGGCTACTCCACCTATAGCATGCATGGATAGGTGGACTGATGAATAAGACAATCATTTTATTATCTTTAACACTGTTCCGACACCTGGAAGGCTCACAGTTTAGGAATGATAGCATGATTCTAATATCTAAAGAAAATAATGATATCCAACTGTTTTATTTGTTGTTTCTGTTGTAGCTAAAATAATACATAATAAAAGAAGAAAAAAACCCAAACATTTCAGAAGTAATGAAACCTAAACACAAGTGAGAAGATAGTGAAGGAACATCTAACTGCTTAAAATGGTTTCTATTTTGAGTGCATAAAGTAAGCTGAGAACTAGGTTAAGTGCTTTTCAAGTATCATCCTATTTATTTTTCACAAATAACCTATTATTCTATTTTTGTTGCTTTAACAAAATACCTGAGGCTGCATACCTTGTAAAGAAAAGATGATTAGTTAGCTTACAAGTCTAGAGGCTACAAATGGAGCCTGCATCTGGCAAGGTCTCCCAAGCTCTGTGACCCTGTGACATCACGCAGTGGGCATGTGAGCAAAAATGGAGAGTGGTATTTGCAGGATAAAGAATCAGGGAGTGCCAGGCTCATTTAGAACAAGCCATTCTCAGGAGTACTAAACTAGTTCCACAGAACAGGAATATACTACCTTGGGAAAAGAGTTAGTCACTGTTAAAGGCTTGTAACTTCTTTTAAAATGCTTACCACCTCAGTACTGTTACCTGGAAGAATTAAGTCTTAATATGAGCTCTGGCGACTCCAAAATGCCTTAAGCCATAGAGGCCATAGAACAATTGCTGTTATCAATCTCTTTCTAAATTTAGAGAAATGGGGATTACGGAAATTTAAGTTTTGGCTCTTGATCCCATAGGTTTTGGGTGATAAAGCCAGGAATGGCAATTCCAACCTATCCCTTAAGCCCAAGTGCTTCATCAGTAAGCTGTCCTGACCCTTAGGGAAGTTTCTAGGAGTGGGTTGTTCACATGGCAGTGTCCTTAGAGAGTTGCACAAGGGATATAAAGCCTTTGTCTATCATCTTTGGTGACACCTAGTTGTTGGGAAGGAAGTTGGGAGGGTGGAGATGAGTTAACATTCTTGTTTTCACAAAAGCTGTTAACTAGTGATTTTGGCACCAATTCCTGGTAAAAATTAAGAAATTGTGAGTATTTAGGGAGGATCATTATGATCAATAAGGCTATACCTGTTGTCTAATAATAATTTTGATATTGAAATTGCAATTTGAGTTTATTAACCTGTCAAGAGAGAGCCTGACGTACTCTCAGGTACTCTCTGAGCTGTACCATTATCTGTGTGTTCTTGATGTGTTTGTGAATAAGTGAAGGGCCATGAAGCAGACCATGAAACTGGGGTCATTAGGTCTGTACTTTAGTGACTCGCCTGTGAGCACCTGGCTGTGTGGCTTTTAGGTGAACTATCACACCCCTCCACCCCCACACTCTTCATGCAGAGTGGGGTAAGAGTCCTCACTGGGGCTGTACAGTGACAGATATGAGGGAAGTGGCGGGCATGTAGCACACACTTGCTTTCTTACTATACCTGTAGAATACTACACAGGGGACAGGTGAATTTATAGCTTTCAGAACAGCAACTTCATGTAAGACAGGTGTACAGCTGAAAGAGAGGGAATCTCTAGTGGCATGTCAAAGGGCTACCTGTTCAGTTGTTCATTTTAGACTCTTTCCATTTGCTTTATGAAAGCACAGAAGGAATGCTTAACAGATTTGACTCAGAGCTTGAGGAGCAATGAATACATTGAGTGATACATGCACTACAAATAAAACCCAAAATGTACAATAGATAATAGAAAAAGGAAAGAAATTGCTCAAAGGAAGGAACAATTGGGGTGAGGGAAAGAAGAAAAAAGTACTAAAGCATTTTATATATATATCGGTGGCATAACTGCTGCTGATGTCTGATGGTTTATTGAGGGGAGCACTTAATGATTAAATTTTTTTTATATTTTGACTAATTTTGCATGCTTATATCTGGTAATCTGAGCAACTTATGTGACGACAACAATTTGCAGTATAACAACCATTTGTTAATTTCTGCAGTCCTTTCTAGTGAAACTATGTATTGTCTCTAATATTTTTAAATTATTATTTTCTTATTCCCTTTAATGGTTTGATCAATCTTCTATTCTTACATCTAGTAATCTGAGCAACTTCGTTGAAGATAGCAATATGTAATGTAACAATCACCGTTAATCCCTGTGATTTGGTTTGAAACCCTGTATCATTTTTAATGTCCTTGCTTTGTTTTGTTTTTATTTTGCTATTGTTCTTTTTTTGTACTATTTTCTTCAAAATAAAAAAATTAAATAAAAAAAGATCTTCATATGAAAGAGAAAAAAAAAAAAAAGAATTCAGGTACACCTATCCAATTGGAATTGTGGGCTGAAACCATAGGATGATATTCAACCGTGACAAAAGTGAAGCTGTTTGCTTTGTTTTATGAAAATCTATCACAGAAATATATGGTAGAAGGATATACATATATATGTGTGTGTTTTTACACACACATATATATATATCACATGTTCATAAATGAAGAAGGTCCTGACCACTGCTCAAAGAGGTCTACATGATCCAATTTCTGAGAATTTCATTATACTGAACCATTTCTAAAAATATTGCTCAGGACAAGACCCAGCTAGGTCCCCCATCCCATGAGGAATATAGTGATAAAGCCTATAAAAGAAAAGAACTATAAAGGATAATGATGAACATTTGGAATATGGTAAGGCACATCATTTTAAAGGGATTTTACTTGCTCTTTGAGCCTTCAGAGGACAAAACTTAAATAGATAGATGGAAGCTACAGAGAGGCAGGTTACTTTTCCGAAGGGAATAATACTGAGTGATAGAATGGACTGCCTTGTAAGAAGGGAGGCTCCCTGTCACTGGGAAGGTGTGAGAAGATTGGCTTTCAACTTGCCTGAATCCTATAGTAGGGATTCCACATCTGAGCAGTGGTCAAGATGACTCTGAAGGGTCTTTCTAACTTTTGTTCTCTCTCATCAGATGAGTTTATATCCATTATTCTGGCTAAACTGACATAGATTCTCAGGTGCTTAAGTTACATTAAATTGTTTTGCAGAATTTATTTTATTTCATTGTCAAAATTATGTGAAATGTAGAAAATATGGAGTTTTTATTTCAATTTTTTGAATCCTTTGAATTTTAGTGATCTGTACTGTTGGGTTCTTACTTGTGTGGAGATGGGCTTAGAGCAAAAGTTTGTCCTTAGCTCCCGTTTATAGTCCTCCCTTATATACTTCTTCAAAAAGAAATAAAACAAGAGTAAATAAAGACATAATTTATTGATAAAATAATTTAATATAAATATTTGAAATCATCATGGAGGGTAAAAAATACATTACTAGAGCTAGGAATGATGCTCAGGGATTTGCTTAGAGTTCCTTTCAAAGGGTTAATATTTTTCCTGTCTCTCTTTAAGGTCCTTTAACCCTGAAAAAGAAGTGCTCATGTGGAGAGGTCTGGGGAGAAAGGTTGGAGCTCTTTGTGTCTATGTGTACTCTACTGATCATAACTACCACTTACCACTTGGTATGTCAGCGCCTGTGGCCTGTGCCTGACCGAGGCCCAAGGTCTGTGGGGCTGCGCTGCCACCTCCCACGCTTCCTTATCTCCACTTGCGCACTCCGTTTATAAGAGTGCAGGAATTGTTCCCTTTAAACAACAAAACACATCATGGTGTGTTATGTCTATTCAATCTTCTAGTTAATTTTCTTACAAGGAAGGAGTTAATTTTCTTAGAAAGCTAAGGAATGGCAAATTTTATATATGTCTATAAATTTATACGTGCACATCAGTTTATGTTGATGGAGGGAGCACCATTTGCCAAATATTGACTTTTTTGATGAGGACCTTTACATTTCCTTGGTCCTGCCACCTGTAGGGAATGTGACTGGTGATAGATGCAGGGAAGGGAGAATGATGAACTAGACAAGAAAACAAAAACTCTGGCCATGGGGGAGGTGCTCTCCGGATATCCAGGAAGCCTGACAGGTGGGCCAAGAGTTTTATGAGCTGTGCCTTTTTCTCACTTCTCCTCCCTCCAGCCAATTCTTCCATTTCTTGAGGTGTGCCTTACCTGTTGCCTCTCCTATAATGTTATCCTCAGATTTTATTTTCTTTCTAAGAGAAATCAACATCTCTAATGTTAGATCTTCCATTTATTTTATTCCTTTGTTTCCACTGCTGGATTGGTGCTTGTGAAGTATGCCTGCAAAGCCTTAAATTTACCATCTTTTGTCTTCCAGATATAGAAATCACTGGAGGAAGAGTTTTTTTTTTTTTTTTTTTTTTTTTGATTTCCCCATGTTTCTGCAGACCTAATACAAAGTAGTTGTTCTCTAAATGGTTTCCAGTGACCCTCACAGACAAGCGAAGGGAACTATGCCCATTAGATGTGGAGGGCTTCTCAAGTGAACTAGTGGTGCTGTCTGAAGGGAGCTCTTTCCCATGCAGGGTTGTTTGGGGGACTGTGCTTATGGTTGTCATCCTTCACTTTGTGGGCTGAAAGGGCTGCATCCATCGTAGGGACTGTCACAATGAAAGCACACACATTGCTTGCAGTCCGCTGAAAAACTGGGTCAGAATCTGCTGATTCTCATGGCCAGAATTCCACTGTGTTTCTTGGTTCTGTCCATTGATCAGAAAGAAGATATGATTTTAGTGACCATAAGCTTATATTTGACATAAAACATTTCCAAAATTCATAACTACCTCATCTCTAAAAAATGTTTCCATTCATGTTATTCATACTCAGATACTAATAACACCTAACATTAAAACTCTAAAGGGAGCTGTTATTAAAGCCTACCATTTTTAAGCAGTGAATTTTCTGTAAATTTCCTTCTGGAATTTTGTCAGCTTGGAAGAAAATCAGATTATTCATTCCCCTTTTCAAAAAACTCTTTCATCATAGAGAAAGAAAGAACTTATGCTACAGAATTAGTGATTGATGTGTTAAGTAATACTGAATGAATGGAAAATCACTGTAGTCAGAATATAACTCATACCTCATATATTTTTCTCTTCTGATCAATATTCAGCATACAAATGGCCCTAATTTTCCATGTTCAGAGGGAAAAGGGAGAAGGAAACAAAGCATATAAAGGTTAGAATGAAAGGGCAGTGTTTCATGTTAGATGACTATAATTTAAATCCGTGTGGTCTGTTAGGTCATAAAATAATAGATGCTTGAACTATGAGAAGATTATTTATAACAGAAAAGTATTACAACCATAGGGAGTGCAAGAAAAAATCTAGGATAATGAGATGGAATTGGAGGAAATTTGAATGTAAAATCATTCTAAGCAATGCAGATATTGTATAATCATGTGCTCCTTAACCACTGCTACTCTCTTTACTTGGAATGGAATCCATTGTCAGCCGCTGTCTTTATGAAACCCAAAGAAGGTAGTAAATCCAATCATTGAACATTCTATAGAAGACTGTTTAATTCTATGCTAATGTGATTTTCTCTGTACATTTAGTAAATTGGTGTTGTGACAAATATGTGGCCATGTAGCTCTTTCATTTCTGAGATTGGTTTTTAATCTATGATACGAATCTCTGGACATTAAGGGTAATATCACTGACTTATAACATCTCCTTTTTCTCCTCAGTATTTCAAGGATTGTTTGATTTCTATGGGCAAAAAGAAAGCCCTTTTAAAGTAAGACGTTTCTAATCTCTTGAAGTGTTAGTACCGGAAACCTCAGGCAAAAGCAATTCTCCAAAGCTCTCTGAGAGGTAGTTTTATATGTGATTATACCACATCTCATATCACGCAAATATTAAAGAGGTTTAAAATTTTAAATCCATTGATATTTTTCCATCCTCAGGCAAATGATACAAGCTGAAACATTTTGCTTTAGGATAAGCCTTTAGGTAAATGTATCATACAAACATTGCATAAAAATACTGTAGGACTTAATTTTATCTGACTCATAATCCCTGGAAACATTTACATATTGTTTCTTCAAAAATTCTTTCTTCCTTATGATTCATGAATGGTATTTCATTTATCTTCTAACTTTGTACTTTTGCCCTAATTTGTCAGAACTTCAACAATATTGCATACAAAATAATGCAGCTTTTGTCTTTTTCTAAACCTGGTGCACTCCCTACTTACCTTTCTATCAGGGGATTAGAACTGTGCTATTGCAGTTTGGATTTGACAGAATATGCATTCCATAATAATGGAATTTGGGTTTCCTTCTATGACTGACCCATGATTTGGTGATTTATATTTCATTAAATTTTAGATGACTCTTACCTGTGCAGTTACCAGTAGAAATAACATGTATGTATGAAGCTTATTATTGTCATCATGGATGTTTGAAAGGACTTCTGTAGATTTAGTCTCTGAGAATAAGGTTTTGAACCAATTGAAATGTATACATTTTAAGTTTGGCTAATTCCTTTCAAATATGGTTTTGTTTGTGTGTGCATAGTAGTGGGGATTAGACCAGCATAGTGCTGAGGTACATCCCCATCCTTTTTACTTTTTAATATTGGGACAGAATCTCACAAAGTGGCCTAGGCTGACCTCACATGTGCAATCCTTTTGTCTTAGCCTCCAGAGAAGTTTGAAGCACAGCAGTGCACGCTTGGCTCAAATATGACTCTTTACCTAAACAAAATCATCATTAAACATGTCATGAAGTTAATTCTGAAAGGCTAAAGAAAATAGATTAACTGTCCAAATAATTTTTAAGATAGTGAAATTAGCACTAATACCTAACCCAACTTCTCTAGAGTAGCCATATATACGTTTTGTACCATCTATTAATATTTACATTTGTCTGGAATGAATTAAAAATTTTTTTAAAACTTGCAATCTTATCACAGCCTGACTGTTTTGCACTGACCTCTCAGGATGTTACTGCTGACTCTATGTGTGGTGTCATAAGGGCTTCCCAGACCCTGAACAGCTTTACAAACCCAGCCTCATCATCCTGCTGTGGTAGAGACCTTATAATCATTGCCTGACCCTGGGACTATAGAAAGGAGATGTTGGGAGTAAGGCTCCTGACCCTTTGGGATTAGATCACTAGCCAGCCATTGACATTTTTATAGTAAATTGAGGCCATTTCCTTTGAAATGAGTTGAAAAATGTTACAGAAGGTTTTTTTATTTTACCCAGGACTAAGAAAAGAGGCACAAGGGAAATGAAGATAGTCAATAACCTAGAGCTCTTAATTAAGAGAGTATTCTGTGACTCTAAATCTCAGAATCAATAACTTGTGTTAAGCAGCCAGTAGAGTGCCAGTGAAGAGAAGCTATCTGTCTGGATCTCTTTATGTTCAAAGAGTTTAAATTGAGAGCCTAGACTTTGGGGAGCCATGTCATGAAGGCTCCAAGGGACCCATCATTCAAACTTCACTAATGAAAGTGTTAAGAGCAATGTTTCTTGCTGAAATCATTCATTTAATTTTGAAACGATGCTAATCCTTAAGTATTTATGGATAATTTTTCCCAAATTAGAATATCCCATATCTGCTTCGATTTGCATGCCAATTTTGTTTTTAAATTTAAGCAATTGGGAATTGCCCCAGTAGATTTGAAAACCAATAGTGATTTTATTTTGTTTACATCAGATACAAAGATTTGAATTATTCATACTTACCATACTAATTCAGGACACAATATTATCATTGGTTTATGTAAATAATTTTTGTTGTATTATTTTTCCTTTTATCTCAGACCCACATTCTTATATATGAAGTATGATTTAAGTACAATGAATGTTAACAAAATACTTCAGTAAAAGACCCATTACCATCAATATCCCTCAAGTGTGTTTCCAACACACTTATCCCATTCGTGGTTTCAGTTTCTGAAGCAGTTCTGGAAGTCCTCTTTTGTGAGTATCTTTACTTGTGCTGTTGGCTGTCCTGAATGGATTCAAAGTGTTTATTTTTCATTGTGATTTTGACTTTGGAGAAGAGTTAGAAGCTGCACAGTGCCAGATCTAGAAAATAAGGTAGATGAAGACATTCTATAATGTATTTATGAGCCTTCTGTCTTTGTTACTTTCTTTTTGCTGAGACACAATACCCGATAGCCACAACTTAAAGAAGGAAGGATTTATTTTGCCTCACAGTTTGTAGAGGTTTCAGTCATAGTGCACTGGTTCTAAGAAAGTGTGTTATGGCAGAGAAGGCTATTATTGCATTCACATAGGCCGTACTGTGGTCATAGTAACTTGTCCCAGCCACTTTAAACTGCTGCTGTAAACTTGTTGAACAGTTAGCTGCATTCATTGGGTTAATGGAATGAAATAGTTCCATTGTCTGCTCACATAATTCCTAGCTAAATTAAGCTGTGTCATAACCTATTTGTTTGTTTTCAAATATTTTATTCCACTCAGATCAATTACCATTTTTACCACATAGGAAACAAATGTCTGTGGTTAAAGAAACATTACGTTTTTTCTGATTTGTTCTTGTCATCAGCATTCCCCATTTTGGAAAATAGAATTATAATGGCTGTAAAGTACAAACCATGAAAAAAGAGAAATTACAAAGATATTATTTGCTTTTAATGGATAAAAGTATCAGAATAATGAAATAATTATTTTTAATGATTAGAAAATTCTAAGCTTTACAAAGCACAAAAATAGTTAAAACATCTTTGTTTTAAGAATTCTGTTGACAAACTAAAATATAAATTTTAAAGTATTACTATGTCCACTGATGAATGTAACACAGTTCTTCAGAGTTCCACTGTGATGATAGCACAAAGATTTAGTTTCAGAAACCCATTTACATGTGGTCATCCCATACTTCATAATGCTAAGTTTGGAGAAATGCACTGTCAAGGCGATTTCTTTATTTTGTGAACATCATAGCTTGGATTTATACACAAACTAAATGACTAAACATCACCAGGTGAAATCTTATTGGACCACTGTCATAAATGTGACTTGTGCTTAGTTGAAATGCTGTTACTCAGTATACATCTATATACAGTGAGTAGAGACCTGCCTTCACAGTAGTTCTTGTAAAAAGCATCATTGATCCCAAGTTCTGTATGAGAAACACAATGGCCAGAGTGTAAAAATATGCCTGGACCTCTCCACACGTTTATCAAAGTATCATAAGAGGAGATATAGCCTATAGCAATGGAAGCTGTACATAAACATTTGTCGAGTGAGTGAACAGGTACATGAATTGCCCCCTCAACTGCATAGTGACTATCTAAAACACAGTGTGAATTCCAGGCAGAGCCTCACTTAAAAGATGTGGCAACAAGTTACAGTGGTCACAAGAAGATGGTCAAGAAAGTAAGAACCCTGCTTCAGTGAGTGAACCTAGGGGAATTCATGGGGGTGAGTCCTCATAGGAACATGCTCACCTTTTCAAGCTGAGTAACTTATATGTGGAAATGTCAATGCATTTCTTTAAATTATTCAGATGGCAAAATTAGACATTGGGCAGGGCTTACAGTAAAGAATATCAAAAGGGTAAGTAATGTAGTCATTAACAAAATGGCAGTAAGATTTGTGACTCTAGATAATTTGATATAAATTGAGGAATTTAATTGTACCAATCAGCCTGTACTTCTTACTCCAGCCCATGTTGGAGCTGTGTTGAAAAGAGGCTGATATTCAGAATCCTAGTTCTGTCACTTACTAACCATGTGAAATCTACAGAATTCTCTAAGCTTCAGCATAGAATATGGAGATAACAGTACTTACCTGGCAGCATTCCTGGGAAATCCATCTAAACTGTGTACTGTATAAAAACTATCTAAAGTATAGCAGACACCATTTAGAAAATTGGCATCATAAATGATCTGCTTTTGTATCGTAACTTGGGGAATGGTTATGATTCCTCAGTTTGTAATAATACTTTGAATAGCTTTTTGCATTTTTCTTTACTTTTAATTAACAAGAAAAATAATAAAATATTTAAAAATTTGGAAACTGGGAAATATGATGTACAGCAGGCTTTCCATAAGTGTAATTAATTATTTGCTAAAAATATAATTTTGCACATTCATGTTTTTGCAATATTCACCATAGACCAAAAGTCAGAAGCAACTCAAATATCCATTTATTGATAAATGAATAAACAAAATTTGTTATATACATATTGTGAAATATTACTAACCTTTAAATGAAAGAAATTTTGACACATCAGTACAACATGAATGAATCTATTTACTCACAATGTGAAATAAATCATTCACAAAAATACAAATACTATAAATACTCACTTATATGAGGTACCCAGAGTAGTGAAATTCGTGGAGACAGTTAGAATGGTGGTGGTCAAAAACTACAGGGATGAAGTGAGGGGTTGTTTAATGCGTTCATTAAACAGCTCAAAGTTTGAGCTAGAAGCTCAATGTTCTAGGAGCTTCAAAGATGCATTTCATGGAAAGTCCTTGAACACTTGAAATTTCACATAAAATGTATACTGTGTGTATATGTGTGTTTTTATACAGTATGTATAAAACGTACAATACATGTATGTGTGTGTTTTTACACAGTTTTTATACAGTACACAGTTTAGAGTTTCATTTTTGTGTGATGAAAATACTTTAGAGATGGGTTACATAATAATGTGTAGCTCTTAGCACTCCTGACCTATACATACAAAAACTGTTAAGATTGTAAATTTTATGTTATGTGAATTTTATCATAATTTAAAAATTAATTTTACCTCATCTCAACAGAAAAATACTCATTATAGATGTATGAATATTGTTTTCCTGACAATGTTAGTCGTCAAAATAGTTTTAAGGCATCCTTGGTAGAAAATACCTTAACTTTATGGTTTCTATTACCATCTACTAAGTATAACATTAATTTTGAAGCTGTATAATTGTAGCATTTATTTATTTATTTATTTTTGTTTGTTTTGGTTTTTTTCCGGTACCCGGAATCAAACTCACATCCTTGCACTTGCCAGGCAGGTGCTGTGCCGCTGAGCTAAATCCCCAGCCCCAATTGTAGCATTTAAAGTAATCTTAATTAAGTATTCTTAAATGTCCTAGGAGCTTCAAAGATGCATTTCATGGAAAGTCCTTGAACACTTGAAATTTCACATAAAATGTGTACTGTGTGTACATGTGTGTGCATCCGCACACATTTTATGGGAAAGAGAATCCATTGTTTTTAACCAGTCCTCAAAGGCTTTATTACTTATGTAAATTCACTTCCACAGAAGCCCACAAAAAATTTGTTTCAATGTTTAGGAATGTTAAAGATGTGCTATCTATCCTCTGTCATTCCCTACTTTTCTCCTAAGGTGTAATTAATAATGGCATGCCATTAACTTGGCAGATACAGATGGTATATCTCTGGGGTCATCCTTTTGCCCAGCTTTATTAAACATCTTCATCACTGAGATGATGGAGTAGAGTACATGCTGCTCCTGTGTGAGGATGTCATAAAGTCAGATAGGTAGAAACAAAAAGGGTAAGATTAGTATTCCAAATGCTCTTGACAGGTTAGAGAAATGAACAAAAGCCAGTTAGGATGAAACCAGTAAGGACAAGAGCAGAATAATAAAAACCAGGAAGGGAGCATTGACCAGCTAGGCTAATAGGAAGAACTGGCCAAGAGAAAGCCAAATGACTAGCATCCCAAGGTTTACAGGGCCACGGGCTGAGGGGTGAGATAAAGGTGAAATTCTGATGTCTAAATTTGCTCCTGTAGAGGACACTGCTAAAAGAAATAAGTTTTCGGGGCT
>NW_004955439.1:19030180-19066328 GCF_000276665.1 Chinchilla lanigera
GAATAACTGAGATATTTTTCTATTTTGTTAAACCCTAATGATTGCTAAGTAGTTTACATGCCTTATACTGCTTTGAAACAAAAATTTTATGCATAAATACACTTGCACATATATGGGTAGTATGCAAATGTACATAATGTGTGTATATATGTACGTATGTGTGTGTGTGTCTATCTTAAATTAGTTTTGTTACTTTGGTCTCATAATTAAAAAGGATGCTTAAGTGAATTTTAGATAATTATTTCACAAACCAAAAATAGATAATGAAATGATGGGGACTCAGTGCAACATGACTTCTGATGGGGACAGACCACATCCAATTCATAGCAAGTACAAATAAATACACTTTTAGCTTAGACTTAGAAGATAGTATTAAATGTCTATTAATCTTTTCCTAATAATTGATGGATAGCCTGGCCAAGAGTCCATTATTTTCTTTATTTCCATCAGGAAATTTGGGTTTATCATTTGTGACCTTATTATTTTTTTCTAGATTGGGCTTTTTGGAAAACTATGGCATTTGAGATTTTCTCTTGCTGTATGTGTTGGTAAGGATTATCAGTAGGAGAAAAAGAATTCAGGGATTTCCAGCAAAAATTTGTGATTCAGTGATTCTTAATTATTTAATCTAAGAGCATAGGAGTGCCACAGTTATTTCATTAGCAATTACTTAATAATATATGCACACTATATTTAGCCAAAATATTTAGTGCATTATTTTCAAATTCCATGGATGCTAAAAGTGTTTTGAATTCCCTATTCCCCTTGAATTATTTTATATAAAACCTTCAATACGATATAGTTTCCTGTTGCTACTTTTTAAGTTACTATAAACTTTAACAACGCATATGTATTCTCTTACAGTTCTGAAGGGCAGAAGCTGATCTCAGGGAGCTAACCAAAGTTATTGGCAGGAGTGTTTTCTCTTGAAGGCTCCAGATGGATCCGTGTCCTTGCCTTTTCCTCCTTGTAGAGGTCACTTGCTTTCCTCGGCTGTCAGTGTCATTGTCATCCACATATTAGGGCTTGTGATGCACATGAGAATGCAGGCTGATATCTGATGCCAAATCTTAGGGACACATGACTCAGCTAATGGTCTTTTACTGTATGACCAAATGGCATCATTCATTCACATTTTTCATGTTTATTTCTTTGGTTTCAATAAAAATAAGATCCGAGTAATTTGCATTAAAATATTCTAGTTGTATTAAAACATGCTCGTTCAATAAATATGAAAGAAAGAGAAAAACCAAAAACTATTACAAAACTGAGTAAATCTCCATGTTAAGTGGTACTTAATGGATCATGTCTTGCCTATGAGTAAAGAAGTTTGAGAAGGTTGGACTGCCCTGGCCACAGAAAATACAGTTTGGTAAAACTGTCTTATCTTTCATGCAGTTCATCTGGTTAGACTCAGTGTTTTTTTCTCAAGGTAACTATTTTTATCCCTACCATTACAACAGATGCATACCTTCATATTTTATAAAAGATGACCGGAAAATTATATTACCCAAAAAGTGGCAGAAGTAAGAAGGTATGCAGTAGTTTAGTTTATTGGAGGTGGGAGGGAATAGACGAATATCAAAATAGAACAGAAGCAGAAATAATGTATTTGCCTGCATCAATCTCTTCTTTCATGACCTCATCATCCCATAGATACCAACCAATTTCACTACAAACAATAAATATTAAAATGAAATTTTTGAGTGTCTTATCTAAAGCTTTCTAACATCAATTGTTTTCCCAATTTTTTCCCCTGCAAGCGTTGAATACCACTTCATCAATCTTTCATTTCAACCAATCTTGTTCCAATTTCTCTCTTCCCACAAAAAAGCTTTTTTCCCCCCTTCTAGTTTTGACTTTTCTTTCTTAGAGAGATGCATGAATATTATTTTACACTCCACTGTGGCTGCTTCTCCATCGATCAAGAAATGAGAAGTGTGTTTGAAGGATATATCCTGACCCTGGAGGGCTACAAACAACAGAGACGTGTGTAATGATTCCTTGTCTCCCGGTTGCACTGACTGTGGGCTAACCTGTGTGCCTGGCTGCACAAATATGTGTGCATCTTTTCTTATTAGAATGGACCCAGCATAGACCAGGCATTTCCAGGAGAAGGGAGTTTCGAGTTTGAAGAGGTCATTTAAATCACACACGATTACCAACCTGACAAACATTTCAAAGTGTCCTAACAGCAAATGTTAGGGTCATTGTTCTTGTTCTTTCAAACCTCTTGTTCACATAATGCATTAGCAATAACTACTTCCTATATTTTAAAAGATAAAGACAACAAGGATTTTCACTTTCTTATTTTTATTTTAAAGAGAATAGTAAAAGAAAAATAAAAGAACAGTAGCAGCATACCAACATCACAAACATAAAAAAAGAAGCAAAGCAAGCACATTAAAAGTGATGCAGGCTTTCAAAACAAAATGATACAAACTAACGTGGTTGTTATATTTACATATTATTATCTTCAGCTACATTGCTCAGATTACCAGATGTATGAATGGGAAATTGTTCAAATCATTAAAGAGAATAAAAAATAATTGTTAGATAAAGCAGAGATAATGCACAGTCTCACTAGACAAGATGATAGGAATTCATCAGTGGTTGTTCCATTACATATTGTTGTCTTCACATCACTTGCTCAGATCATGGAGGAGTTTCATTTTCATAATCACCTTTAATTATTACTAATGGAAAAATATTTGAGAGAATATGGTTCAAAACATAGTTTATTTGAAAAATGTTGTGTTTCCTTCAGTGTTTGTAAGGGATTCCAGATTTTAAGGCTATAGCTCTATCATTTAGGGCAACAGAGTATAATAAGCCATAATAATAATTTATGATGGTATAATTTATTTTTATTTTTAATTTTTCTATAATTTATGATTTTTTGTTTTCCTTAAAAATGCATATCAGGTATTTTTTGTGGCTTGTCCCAATTGTACAGTCAGTACTATTTTTCCCTTGTGCATGCGTATTTTTTGCAATATATAAGTTGGCACCTAATTGTATCTCATTTATTTTCTTGTTTTTCATATCTGAGGTTACATAATGTTAGATTACCAGTGGAAAGTGATCTGTAGATGTGTTTGAATTGATCCAAAGATAAATTTACAAATAAAACTTTAAATTGAGTGGCATTTAAAAACCGATTGATTACACATAAAAATCTCATTTCCAGTTTCACTTGAGTGAAGAAACACATCTGGCTGCCCAGGAGGCAGCAGGAGGCTGGAGCTAAAGTACATGGGGTCTTATATCAACAGTAGCATGCCTCGCTCATGGGACTCCCTCCAGATGGTTTACTATTATTTAATTTTTCTTCATAGGCCTGAAAGGCATTTAAGGTTATGATCTAAGTATGTCATTTAGAATTCTGTTACTAGGTTATAAATTCTTTGAAGTTAGCAGTTGTTTTGTAAGTTTTCTCTGTCCTTACACTGCCTGGTATAGTTTGAGGCACATAGTAGTTGTTCACAAGTTAACCTGTGAAAACACAACTTGTGTGTGCAGCTGGTAGTATAGATTGAGCCTCCCAAAGAGCTGGGGGAAAACAATCTCTAAACTCTTCACAAAAATTAAATGATTAATTTTCACAACTCTTTTTTGAAATTCACGAGGGATGTATAGTACAGGGATTAATTTATGGTGTGGAAAGAATAACATTTAATGAAAGCGTTCCCAACTGAACATTCAGTGAAGATTTAGATACACAAAAAGTAATTACTTGTATTGAAAATTGCCCTATAGAGGTTAACATCAGCCAGTCCTCTATTATCAACTCCCTTGCTCTCTCCAGTGAGGGGTGCCTGGTCTCCCTCCTGCCTTGCAGCCTCCTGGAACCATTATTCATTGTGAGCCAGCCACACCAAATCACTGAAGACTTTACCACCTCAGAATATGTCTAGGTGTCACACTTATCCAGACTTTGAGGCTCTTTAGAAGAACCTGTCTTGGAACTTTTGTCCTGCATTTTGCTTTATGTATATGAGTATAGTTTAAGAAGGTATATTTTATTCTTAAGAAAAGTGATGCATGAAGATCATTTTCCATATTCTTAAAAAATTAATAGGAATAACACAATAGTCTAATAATATCTTAGAAGAATTAGTTGTTAGGAACTACAGTTTCTCAGTTTTTAAAGTTGTTTTTGTGAATTATTCATAAAGACTTAAGGAAGAAAATACATTAATGTAAAAATGTATAGAATCATATATACATAAAATATGATTTGTGATGTTGAATTTTCAATATATATAGAAGTAGTTAACTATGTATTTTTTATGGCAGATAACAATTTGTAATACATCAAAATAATACTCACTCAGCAATCAAATGTTATAGAAGTAAATTTAAAAAAAAATCAGAGCAGACCATATTGATTCACAATGCTTGAGTAGCAAAATACACTCACAAATTTCTTTGTCATAAGAAAGTCTCATAGTTTTATTACCTTTAGTTTATATAAATTGTAGGTGAAATGGTTCTTTGAACCTGTGGTTCAAAACCACTTGGAAATAAGTCAGAATCTTGCTCTGCATTTGTGCTCTGGTTCAGCAAGAAATGAAGCTGGATAATGAGAAAGTTTCAGAAGCCTTGTATAAAATTCTCAACTAAAAGACAAACAAAAAAACAATGAAAATTTAAGGTAAAGTTTATTACATGGGGAAATCATATTACAAAGAAGTCTTCCTGCCTTCAGTTTTCTGGATGCATAGTGATACTAACTTTTCATGTTTTGACCAAACCCAGCTGGCTCTCAGTGCGTGGTGTGCAGTGCCCCTCTGTTTGCATGGACAGTGAGGCCACTGCTGTTTAGTAATTGCTATTTTTGAGGTACCCTTAAGATTATTTTTACCTTTTGTGTGAAAATCTAGCAAAGTAATAAAAACATTGAAAAATTCCACAGATCCTCAAGAGAGAAACATGTAAGTATATATTTAAACCAAGCACTGAGGTTTAGATCTCTGGAAAGTCTGTAGTTCCAAGTTGATATGTGTGCTTGCAGTAACTCTCACTAATGACTGTGAGCATCCAAGTTAACATTAAGGCAGCCTTTTTGGGTCAGTCAAGTAATCAAGGGCAGGCAAGACAGAAAAGTTAATAAATTGAAGTTACTATTCCTATTGTGCATGCTGAGAACAGCAAACAAATAAAAGATGGATGGAAACTGGCTACTTAGATTACCAAAATAATAGGGGAGTATGGTGATACGAGAGATGACTGTAAAGCACTTAAATGGAAACACCCTCCCTCAACATTTAGAGGTGTAGAAAAGGTCTGTACAAGCCATATTAAATGCAGTAGCACGTTTATAGAGCACTTGAATGACTGTTCTCTTTCCACTTGAAACAGGACTGAGTTTGTTTCATTTTTCTTTCAGTTTCCCACTCTCTCATCTCTGTTGGCCAAGTTAATGTGGGACATTAAGGTATTTTCAAGAGAAAAATCTATTTTAAAAAGTAACTTCAGAGTATTGCTACCCCCCATTACACCCATACTCCGTCCTGTAGCTGTCCCCTATGCTATGTCCTTTGTGTTCAGTCAGCACTGTATATTTTGGTTTATTTGTCCTGAGTTTATTTTTGTGAAGATAAATACATGTGTTCTTACTTCCTTTTTTTCATAAGCAAAAAACACCCATCTATAATTATTTTTCAACACTATCTCCCTCATACTATCTATGGAGATCATTTATAACAATAGAGTTCAATTTTGAACAGTATCTTCTCATACTGTTGCGATAGATCTTCCTCATTTACTAATTTTTATAGTTGTACAAAACTCTGTTGTACATATGTACTATACTTGTCCAGTTTCCTGTGGGAAACCATTGCATCATTCTTAGTGTGCTTTGCAGGTACTCAGTACACTTTTGCCAAGCTAGCAAAGTACTTCTGTTAGGTGCATCTTGAAGGAAGTGTGGCATTTGGGGTAACAGGGAGGAGTGAGTCGGGGTTCTCATGAGTTACCTGGGCACAAGCATCATAGGCAAAGGGAAGGCTGGACTCCTTGCTTTGGAGTAAATTTTCTACTTCAGGTAATAGACCTGGGAAACCAGAGCCTATCGGTCACAGTAAAGGCCCAGGTTCAACAGCATAGGGCTGTTCAGTTAACCCCTCTCCTTGTCGGCCTGGGGATCACTGCTGCAATGGGAACAGGAATAGCTGGCCTGACAGTCTCTCTCTCTCACTACCAAACCTTGTGCCATTACCTATCTTAAAGCCTTGAAAAGATAGCCAATGTCATTGCCATGCTACAATCCCAAATTGATCGAGCATCATTGACTCTCCAAAACCAAACGGGATGAGACCACTTAATGGCTGAGAAAGGCAGCCTATGTATCTTCCTAGGAGAGTAGTATTGTTTTTATAGAAATCAATCAGGCATAGTATGAGATGCAGCTAAGAGGTTTACTGAAAGGGCCTCAGAAATTGGACAGCATATGTCCAACTCCTAGACTAATGCCTGGGGATGGGCCTCAGGGCTGCTTTCCAAAGCAGGACCTTTGGTTTGTAGAATCCTCCTTCTGTTATTTGGACCCTCTGTTTTCATTCCTGTCACAGTTCTTACAAGACCGCATCCCAAGAGTCCCTCCTTGGCAGTTGTTGCTCTTCTTCCCCCACCAATAGGAAGCAGTTCCCCAAAGCTGTCCTCCACGGTTGCCTCCACTCAGCCCATGAGCCATGCAGAAAAGTCTTGAAAGTGATACCCGACTCCCCTCTTCTTTTTCTTTCTTTTTGTTTATAATAACAAAGAGATGAGAATGTAAGGCTTGATTCAGACTTGACTATCCCAGTACCCACCTATTCGCCAGCAGAGGCATTGTTCTCAGCTTAGCACCAGGGTTGCTCTCAGCAAACACAGAATGTCATAAGAGAGATAAAATAGAACATGGAATTTTCCAAACATTAGGATATCTGGAGACACCCAGACATTTACATTGGATGCCTCAAGGACTTTGCCCACTGAGGCACAAAAAAAGCCCAGAGAACATTGATCACTGATGTTTACTCATATCTTCCCTCCTAATTTCCCTTGCCTTCTTTCAAGCCCTATAAAAAAGCCTGCTTTTCTTTCTTCCATACAGGTGGCCTTTTCACCCTCTGTCTGCCTGACCAGGCACAATAAGTTATATACCATGTTGCCTTTACACAGGCCTAGTGGTCTGTGCCTCATTCCATTCCTTATAAGGTCAAAATCAAAGTCCTTTAAAACTGAATATATGCTTCAATTACATGATTCAAAATAATTGGGGGAAATTATATGCATAGGAGAGTTTAACATTAAATGATACAAATGGTCCTAGATTTTCTGTGCTTTGTACTGAATTATTGTTTCTTTCTTCTACTTCATAGAACAAATAGAACTAGATTATGTTTTCAAATGTGCATAAAGGCTAAATATGTATAAGGTCTTATGATACTGAGTCCACACTGTAGTGAACTGGAAGGATCCAGACATTGGCGCATAGGGTCTGGAATCCAGTCTTTGTTCTTTAGTGAGTGGCACTATGGACTTTGGCAAGCCCCTAGGTCCAAAAAGTCTGGATGAATCTCCCTGGTTACTGGGAGGCTTAAATAAGTTTCTGCCTTTCTGTGGCTGTATTTATATGAATATTTGTGTGTATAGTTAAAAGGTTTGCTGTAAGTTATAAAGTGCTACACATATGTTGTTAGTAGTTGTCTCGAGCTGTAAAACTGTGGAGCCCATATCATATCCATCACAGACCAGTCTTCTTCTTCATGCATCGGCTTTCCTTCCTATGTTTGTCTATGTAGTAGCACCTGCTTTCTGACACCTATGTTAGCATGTTAATGTGTGGGTTGAAGACCAGGAAACTGTAGTAGTTGGAATGCTGTTTGCATCAGTCCATGGTGGAAGTGAGAGGCCAGAGCATCAGTGTACTGTACTTGCTTTCCAGGCTGAGTGCAAGGTGTTACGGTTTGTGTCTGGGTGTCCTCCCAAAGCCTCATGCGGTGATGGCGCAGGCTTTTAGAGTTTGATTGATTATGGATGTGAGAGCTACACCTGCCCTGGGGTGGATAGTATGCATATGTAAGGGAGAGAAAGAGGCTGCTTGGGGCCATTCCTCCCTTGTGTGTTTGTTGCTTTTGCTGTGTTCTGCCGCCATGAGCTGTAGCCCTCTGCCATGTGCCACTCTGCCTTGTAACCTGCCAAGTATGAACTGAAACCTCCACAAACTGTAAGCGAAGTAAAGTTTTCCTTCCTTAATTTTGGGCAGCAGGTATTTTGTCCCAGCAACGAGAGAAAAGTAACCAAGACACTAGGCAAAGGAGAAGCCCTTTGTCCTCATTCTCCCTCCTGATTGTTGACTCTTTCTAACTGATCCAGGTGGCAGGTAAAAGATGGCTTTATAGATTTAAGTAGTTATTTTGTTTGGGTTGTTCCAGGGCTCCTCACTTAAAGATGAATGTGAAAAACAAATTATTTTAGGAAAGGCTTAAAGAAGTAAAATATTTTAGCCTTGAAACAACTGTGCAGATAGCTGAGGCGTATTCTGTATCCCTTAAGGAGAGCTAAAATGGGCATTTTGCATGATCTTTACTCTTCAAGAGCTGGATGAGTTCTAAAAATAGTTTAATCAGCATTGAGAATTCAATGGATATCTGAAAGATCTTTTTCTGTTAGTCTTTCAAACTATTATATGATAACTTTGAAATCTTTGGGATGTTGAGTGGTTCTGATAAGTGAGAGTTTTTCTTTTTAGAAAAACAAAAGAAGAACTACTGTGCTAACAATAATTTTTTTTAAAGCATGGCAAAGCATATTGAATGTAGTAGGTATTCCTGTTCATGCTTACATTCCAAATTTTGTGAAAGTAATTGTGTATGTATAACACTGTTACATTATCCAGAGTAGATAGTTTCATAAATCTTTTACTGCCTACTGCTATGGTTCTGACATATTCAGTATATATTTGTATGAAAATGTCTGTCTTAGGCTTTTATAGGTAAATGTATGTATTATTCAGCTTTTAAAAGGTAAACTTGAGGCTTTTATAGGTAAATGGATGCAACTAGAGACCATACTCATAAATGAAATAAATCAGACCCACATGTGTAAATATCATATTGTCTCCCTAGTGTGAGACCCTGAAAGAGTAAACAAAATCTGAGAGGTACAATAGATATTGTGAAAGGTAAAGAAACTTCTCAAAAGGAAAGAACTGGGATGAGGAGAAGGAGAAAAGAAAGAAGGAAGGGACATACACACACGCACATACACACACACACAAGATAGCTAAAATAATTGTACTGCTAGTTTCTTTTGGTTTATTGAAAGGAACAGTTAATGCTTAATGTTTTTGACCAATTTTGCAAGCTTATGTCTAATAATCTGAACAACTACTTTGAAGACAACAATATGCAATATAACAACCATTGTGGAATTCATATCATTTTTGTTTTTTGAAATTCTGTACTGTTTCTAATTTTTTTTATTATTTTTACTCTCTTTACAATGAAATAAATAAATACATAAATGAGAGACTAGCATAGATTGGAAAGTAGACATGAAGGTTTCTCAGTACTGAATACATTAGAGATTATCATTCCATGAATATTTTGTTTCAATAAATAAAGTTAAAAAGGAAAGTTTGGATTATTTACAAACATTGATGCAGGTTTTATTTCATTGTTTCTTTTTTCCAAGAAAAGAATACATAGTAGAGTTTTCTCTTGTTGGTCTTACAATTATAATGAACAATGTAGAAGTGTAGTTATTATTTTATTTGTTATGAACATCTTTTAATAACTATGTGCAAAATATAGGCATCAGGTAGGAGAAGTTTCTTCAAAGTAGCCCACTGTGAAGATGAGAAGTCAGACTGCTGTACACTAAAGTACAGAGAGGAGCAAGTAAGAGGTGGGTGGATCAACTGACATAAATCTACAGCATATACACATCATGGCCACTTTTACAATAAAATTAATTAAAATTATATCTAACTTTAGATATACTCTCATATGTATCTTTCAGAAACTTTATTAATTCAAATCATTGAATGCTATTATGTATCTGACTAAAGGATAAGAAGCAGATTAGAAATTGGGAGAAAAGAATTCTGGTACACTCATGCAACCTTTTACCTCATGATAAAAACCACAATCAAACATTGGCAAATGCAGCAGCAATTTCAGATTTTGAACTTCATCATTTCAGCGTTATGCTAGCTCCACCCAGGTTCTGGGGTCAACTCAGGGCTATTCAGTGCTTCTGGGCAAAATCACCAGCTACTGTCACCTCCATCTGTTCTGAGGAACCATCCCTGAGTATGTATTTGTACTAATACCTTTTGTCACACTGTCAGGTTGGCGTCCTGTGACAGACTTCCAATTGCTTTTGGCTACATGGTTCTTCCCTTTTATGAGACTGAGAACCTCTTTGGGCTGCTGGCCTTTCACCAAGGCTAGCTCCTACTTTCTGTACAGTAGGATATGAAGGTTCCTTTTGGGGCTTTTAAGAGTGGGGGCTGGCATCAGGTCTTCAACACCTTGGACACCCCTGCCATTTGCACATCCTGGGCTGAATCCCCCAGAAGCCCAAATAGCAAGCGTTCCAATCCTAACATCAAACTTTCCACCTCTGTGAGTTCAGGCCTTGCTCTTGTTGCTTTTCTGAGGTCAAAGAATCATATGCCATTCAGGGTGAGCATGGAATACTTGCAACAACTTGCTCATCAGGTGTTTTTCCTTAGCATTCTGCCTAGCATCAAGGTTGTGTTCACATCATCATAGAGGTCAAGGACTATAGATATGTTCCTAGGAGCCCAGGGCTGATCTCAGTGGGAAAGGAATGCCAGCTTAAAAGATATAGGTCATCATAAGGTTGATATATTTCAGTTAATATCTTCCATATGGTCTTGCCATCTGGGGGTAAATAGTTCTGCCACTCCAGTGTATGTCACTCCAGATTCCAGAATGAATCAGTGCATTTAAAGAGGGTGTTAAGGAGAGTTGATACAAGGAGCTACAAAGGACAGTTTCAAGCAGTCAAAGGAAGCATCTGTGTGGTTCATCTTGATTATAAGCTGACAGGATTAAATGACTCCTGGAGAAGTGATTGGACTGTAAATTTAATGGGCTCCTCACGGTGAGTCCAGATTGAAGTAAGGGTGTCTAGGGGACATGACCTGAGGGACTGTACTTAGTCCTGGGCCCATTCAAGAAGTAAGCAGCTTTGCTCCACTGTGCCTTTCTGCTGTCATGATTCTCCCTCGAAGCCAGCCAGATAACCTGCATCAAAACAAACCTTTCCATCTTTAAATTGTGGGTGTCAGGTGTTTCTTCTAGTACTATGAGAGCTGACTCATACAGTACACCAAGTCACCTGAAGTAGTCATGGTAAGGATCTGTTATTATCATGGAGTCCTAGGGACAAGAGGAATAAACATTGTTCCCAGTTAGTACTGGGACCATGATCATCTGGGAGGTAGACGGGTCTGAAGGGTTGGAGGTCCACTGAGAGCCAGAGCCAATGATCAAATCCCCAATGAAGTGCAGGGGTACCCCAATCTCTGTTTCTGTCTCATCCTTTCTCTCTCTCTCTCTCTCTCTCTCTCTCTCTCTGTGTGTGTGTGTGTGTCTCTCTCTGTCTCTCTCTCTCTCTCTCTGTCTCTCTCTACACCCTCTCCACTGATTTCTTACTAGTACTTCCTTTTGTCTAAATCCAACTGGAATTCAGAGGACAAGGGGGCCCAAGTGACATGACCTAAATGTGACTCTCTCAGGATACAGAATGCATAAAGATAGAACGTGGAGTGGGTGAAAATGCAAAAAAAAAACCAAAAAAAAACCAGAATGGAAAATGTAATTTTTGTAGCCATGGGTATACCCTTGACTTCAGACATTGTTCATTTTATCCACTAACCTGAACATTTCCCAGATTTTTCAAAATGTGGGATTTTACATGCAGTATCAGAAATATGGATTAATTAGGATTGGAGACAGAGGTGATACCAGCATGGAATACATAAATCTATGTTTATGTAATTGCCATGACTAAGAAGGACTCACAGCTATTATGTGGCTTGTGTATATTTTTCAGCAAGGATAGCCAATGCAAACATGGCCAGTTGCCTTGGAGGAGCTAAGAGGCTAAAAGAAAAAAAAAATCAGAATCTGGCTAATTAGCAGAACCAAGCATTTCTTGTTGCAGCTACAGGTAGGATTAAGCTGAGGCTATGAAACTTATTTAAAATCATGAGGGTTAATTTCCACTGGGCTTTGTGTAGTTAATTATGCCAGCAATTAACTTGTGGATTTCTTTGCTACTTTGTTGAAAGGATGATTGGATAAGTCATTTTACAGGTCTAGAGATGTGCTTTGTGTTTCAGATTTGGTCCTGTAAAAAAAAAATGCAAAAGAATGATAGATTGGGAAGTCTAAAGAGGAATGGGAAAGGAAGATTTCTGCCTAAATACAATTATTACTTCAGTAAGTGAAGATATTCTGAGAGGTTGCACTTTGACTTTTCTATATAAGAAAATTCCACATGTGTTTTCTTGTTTTTAATGTTTGTTTTAGCCCTCAAGTTAGCAAACTTCCTAAAACACATACATTTATTGACTAATATCTTTGTGTCTTCACTGAAATGAAGCCGATATTGTGGTCTTAGTGTCCTTCTCTGGACATCTGCAATTGAAGCTCAGGAGTGCCCACAAGAACATGGCTTGAATATTCTTATTTTTAAAGCCAGGGCTCCTAGGAGATGCTGGTACTCTCAGATATGTCCTCGACGTTCTCCTTGTCCTTCTCTCAGGTTCTTCTCTACCCCTGCTTGTGTGTGCAGGACCTGCAGGCCTGTCTGCATGGAGAGTTCACATGACCACGTAGGTAGCATTGCTACCAGAAGAGATGTTGGAAGTTGAATATTCTGCAGCTAGGGCCTCCAGTAGTTCCCAGAAGGAATGAGAACATTAGTCACTACATGTTCACTTAACCAAACCTTTCTGGGTGTTCCCTTGCTCTCCCCATCCCCATCCTGACTGAGGGAATGGGTCAGGGTGGGTTTGTGGGTCAGGATTGGTCTGACCCCATGGTTTTGACCATGGGAACTGAACAGGCATTGGAGCTGCTTCTTGACCCCAAGGTCCAGACTCATATCGTGTACCTCTGAATCCTTCATTTTTGAGAAGCTTTCTAGTCTCATCTTTCCCTCTGCTTTTATCCCATCCTCTATTCTCTATTCTTCTCACCTCTATAATTTCATGGAGTAAATTCTATACTGGACCATTACTGGTGCTGTTTTCACCAGTGTCTTCTTAGAGACCCCAAATCCAATCACTTGACCCTTTGTTCTCCTGGGCTTTTTTTGTAGGCCCTGCTTTCCCTGAGGCAATAAGCCTATGCCTGAGGGTCTAGCCTTTCAGACCAAGACCTGCAGGGCATGAACAGGATGCAGAAGAAAGAAAAACTATTAGGTGATACTTCGAAAGTATTCTCCTGTATCATTCTGCTGTTTCACTGCTGAGTGTTTAAATGTCTTCGAAAGATGGATACATTGACAAATGAAAAAATAACTAGGAAGATAAAATGAATTTTATATGAAAGTGGCTGCCCACTTATTGCAAAATGAGTCATCAGGTTTGCTTAATATCAGAACATCTTTATGTTCAGTTTTTCTTTCCCTCCCAATCCAAGTGGTAAACTTTTTCCTTTACCCTCATGGAAAAAAGTACCATTGGCTGTTGTTTCCTATCATGGAGTAACCTCAGGTAAATATAAAAGCCAAGCCTTTTTGAGGTAAGAATGAAAGAGGAATTCTCTTAAGCAGCATTTTTCATCTTTTTATGAGCCATTCCGCTGTTGGGTTAACTTTCGAAAACAGCTTTCATCTTTGACTCAACAAGTCTACCTCACCTGTTTTTCTAGCATGAGGTTAAACATATAGAAATGTATGGGTCATGTTTGCTTTCTGATGCTATTCTGATACACTCCCTCAGGGTTAAAAGAAGGGCAGGCTGGGAACCTGGCAGATCTCAGACCTGTCACCAGAGGGCAGTAGGGTTGGACCATAATTCCTCTGATGTCCACCATTCGACTTCATTTGTGCTATATGCATCCCGCCTAACAGAGCTTCTTTTTGTGTCAAAAATACCAGTAAGAGGTTTGTTTGGGGCTGGGGATTTAGCTCAGCGGCACAGTGCCTGCATGGCAAGCGCTAGGTCATGAGTTTGATTCCTGGTACAGGGAAAAAAAAAAAATGGAGGTCTGTTTGGGGCATTTCCTTTGCAGACTAGTATGATAAAGGTGGTTCTGATAAATGGATTAATTGTTCCAGAAACAAAGTTATGACCAACTTTTTTGCCTTACACTGCATTCAGAAGTCACTGTGACTTTCTTGCTTAACATAATTTATGATGATAACCCTCTATATTCTTTCTACCCTTGGAGTCTCAGATTCATGTTTTACGTGCCACTATTTCTGCAAATGCTTGCCTATTTTGCTGTGTCTGTGCTAGACTTAGGGACTCATCTCTGACCCAACTTTTTTCCTTGCAAATTCATAAAATCATTCTACCATTTCGGAATTAGAAGAACATATTTAAAGGTTAATTCTCTCCATTTTATTTGTAACAGAGGGCTTGGGAGTAAGTATGAACTGGTACAGACTGATTTTGTGTTCATTTTTAGCATGGCCTCATTGCTTTTGTGATTATGCTGAAAAGCTGTTAATATCTTTGCCAAAAAACCTTATTGCACCTCCTTCTCTTTTATCCACGTCAGAAACTTCACACTTCCATCTTTTCTTCTCCTGAATTATTAGGACAGAGTTGAAAAAATTGAAGGGAGTATTCAAAGAAGAATTTACATTAAAGCTTTAAACATGGTACTTTTATTTTCCCTTAATAATTATTTTCTTTGTTTGGAAAACAGGAGATCTGCTTTAGTTTGAAAATTTATGACATTAGTATATTCATAATATTAGTAACTCAATGGAAAAATGCATATAAGACATTAAACTTTTGGTAAGGAAGAATTAGTTATAAATTGTTCCTTAATTTAACATGCTAAAATATAAAGGTATTATTTGAAAAGTCAAATTTAAGAAAAAAGTAATGTTTTGTGTCAAAGAATTTAAATTATATTAAGAAGAAACACATCTGGTATCTTGTGTTGGATTTATTTGTATTTCCACAAAATGGTTAGCTCATTAACAGTCCAGTCAACAGGGGTCTGGGGATTTAGTTCAGGGGCACAACACCTGCCTGGCAAGTGTGACATCATGAGTTCAATTCCCGGTACCGGAAAAAAAAAAAAAAAAAAACTCCACTCAACAGTGAACAAATGTTAGTGCTCTAATAACTTGTATTAAAGGAGGCTGACAAGCAACTTTTTTTTTTTTTATCTAATCCAAGTATATTGTGATAGGAGGCAATGTTTCAGCTTTCCCATCTTCCTGGCCTAAGCTCGTTGGCTGTAATCTTTGATTCATAACATTCTTGATGTCACACGTTTCTGTCATTGTTTCTCAGAGTTGCAATAACCTGTACCATTATAGTAGCAACCTTCTGTGACAATCTGGAACAATTGAAAAGTTCATCTTAAGTACATGTAAATTCTACTTTTATGACTCTTTTGATTATAAGATAAAACAAGATTTGTATGTGTTAATTATACTAGATGCTTCCATTCATTCTTAATTTATTCAGACAAGGGGAAGAGTTAAAAGTAGTTTTAGAAAAAAAGGAACCCAGTTTCAAATTCAAATATTTCTCTTTGGAGTAAGTTATACATATCTTTGCACCTCACTTTTGTCACCCATAATATTCATTTCAGGGAATTTTTGTGAAGGTCAAAGAACATAAGTAAAAATGCTTGATCAGTTTAAAAGCCAGATTTTCATCTAAATGTTTAAGACACACACACACACACACACACACACACACACACACACACACAAATTCTTACTGCTGTCTAAGCACTGACTTTCCTAATGAATGCCTTATTATAGCCTTTCTTAAAGAAGAATTGGATGTTGTCATAGCAACCATCCAGTGGAGTCTATAGTACTTATTACAAGGCCTTTCTTACTTTCAGAGGAATCTACTATTTTGTTGCTGGGAATAGGTTGGAAGTCTGCAATATTTGCTAAGGAGTTATGGTAATCTGATATGATAAATTTTATTAAAGCTAATATGATTTGTATCATGTCTGTGGATTTAAGGCTGTATGATAAATTCAAAATTGTTGTAAGCAATGTGAAGATGACAAATACTCAAGGAAGACTGAGGTGATAAGTGACAGAAAAGAAACATGAGGATCAAGGCTATCAACTTATAGATAAGTAAAAACAAACATTTAAAGGAACATCAAAAAAGTTCTTAAAAGACAGTGTACACAACAGTTATCTAACAAATAATCTATAAAACCTGTTCCCTAAAGTGTCATCCTTTAAATTATAGCCTTGTTTAAAAAGAGAACTTTCCCTTTCAGTTCACTACATTTTGCTTCAGTATTTGACATCATTTTTAGCCTTTAGCTGCACAGAATAATCTCTAGAGAGCTTGTTGATAATTGAAAAGCTTGATGATATAATTTGGTTTGGCTGCAGGTGCAGTTAAGTAAGTCTTTGGTTGTATAGTTCCAACCATAAAATGTAAGCTCCTAGTTTACAGTTGAGTTTTTCTGCATATTTATAATTTGGTCATCGAACCATACCTATTGAGCACCCATTAATCAATCATTTATTGTACTTTTGTCTCCTTGCCTATTTGTCTATGTTCTAGTACAAATTCAGAAAACATGCTTTGGACTGAAAGTAGCAAATGTCCCTTCTGTTCATAGTCCCTTGGCAAAAATGAGCCAACGTGGCCAATTCTATATCCAAAGATAGCTAAGAAATGTAGTCACTCAGTCACTAGGTGCCTAGGAAGAGGAGGAAGCAGATTTTAATAAAGTGCTCATCATGTGCCAAAGTACTTTTCAGCATAGTTGTTGAGGATCACAAACATATATAAAACTGTTAGTAAATGTGGTCCTTTGAACAGTTCTTAGAGTTATTTTTCTTATTTCAAAAGCATGTGTTAAGTTCTGATTTCAATAACTATGAAGATCTTCCATATGAAGTTGTCTAGAATTATAACAGATGTTTACCAACCAAAGGCATGAGTGGCAGCCAGCCTGGTACTTATGAATGTTTAGGTAGTTTGCATGTTTTATACTGTTTTTGCAAAGGACATCCATGTGCATATGTTTTTCAGCTCTTATATAAAATTTCTGTATACATATCTAATATATTCTGCCAAATATCTTTAAAAAATTTGCTTCCATTAGCTGTTTATCATAATGTACTTGTTCTTGTATACTTTCTCTTATTTATTTTAGTGGATGTGTTTCTTCCTACCTTTTCCATTTTTATTGATTTGGGAGGATATTAATTTACTTTATTTTTTATTATACTATGTCTCCTTGCATGTAAGTTCATATCTGTATGAAATTCAAGATGTGAACAGGATCTTTGTTGTTAAATGTTTAAGAGGTTCTTTTGGTTGCAGTTCTTTCTATTGCTCCCTGGTAAAGAAAGTCGTTCATTAATTTTGCCTTTTACCTTGGTGATTCATGCAGATTCTTAAGCTAAGCACTAATTTGGTTTTATGAATCTAACAAGTCCCTAGTTGTGGAGGGTATCTTCACTTTGTGTCTTCTAAACTGCTAACTTTAATCCATTTGCAACATTCTTGGACTATAATTCTTAATTTGTTATATTGATAACCTTTATGTGTATAATAGCTTTCTGATTTACAAAAGCAAAAATGTCTTTTTTCAGAAGCAAAAATTTGGATTTTTCTGTAATTCCCTTGCTCACTCTCTCTGCCTCTGTTTCTCTCTCCCTTTCTCTCTCTCTCTCTGTCTCTCTGTCTCTCTCTCTCTCTCTCTCTCTCTGTCTCTCTCTCTCTCTCTGTGTGTGTGTGTGTGTGTGTGTGTGTGTGTGTGTTACTGTGCGTTGAACTCAAGGCCTCATGTATGCTAGGGAAATGCTCTCCATTGAGATACATCCATGGCTTTAAAATTTTTTAATTTGAGACAGGGTCTGGCTAACTGACCTGGACTGGTGAAGGGATCCTTCACCTTCAGCCTATCCAGTGGCTGGGATTACAGTAATATACCATCATATACAACTTAGGTCAGTCTTTAAAGGAGGTGTAGGAATAGGTTAGGTAGCTTCATTCATGAGAGGCAGAATGCAGCACTCTGAATTTTTTTCTCCTAAAGATATTTATAGTCATACTACACTTCTTGTTTTCAATTTTTACTTTCCATGTGGTAACGAAAATAAAAATTTTCCACCTTTTTAGGATAAAAGATTCCAACTTATACAGTTGAAATAAAAACATATAATAGATACTTTTACGACCTTTACTCAGATTCTTGAATGATTAGCCTTCCCTTTATCCTCCTGCTCCTCTCTGCCATATTCTTCTCCTTCTTTCTTCCCTCCCTTTCTCAATGTATTAGCTCTGAGGCACGCAGTCTAAAATTGTAGTCTTCAGCACTTCAAACTATACATGTATAAGGATATTCTCCTGTATAGTCTCTATACCAACTCACACTCAAGAAATATGACTCAGTACAATGATAACTCTTATGCAGGCTATATTCCAATGCCTTTCAATTAATTGTTCCCAAATTATTTTTTGTATAATATTTTTCTTTATTTTTTAGAGCAGTTTTGGTTTCACAGCAAAAGGAAGGTGGAAAAGGAAATCAAACTTCCCATCTATTCCCTGTCGCTGCACAAGAACAGCCTCCCCCATTATCAATACTCCCCATTCCAGTATAGTAGTACATTTTTCAGTAACTGATGAATCTAACTTGATACGCTCTCACCGCAAGGGTCTATATATTAAAGATCATTCTTGGTGTTTCATATTATATGGATTTGGACAAATACACAATATCATTTATCATTATAGTATCATACAGAGAATTTTCACTGCCATAATAATTCTTTGTGTGCTACCTATTTATGTCTTCTCAGATCCTAATCCCTGACAACCACTGATCATTTTACTGTCTTCATAATTCTGCCTTTTCTAGAATGTCATATAACTGAAATTATACAGTGTATTGTCTCTTCACATTGGCTTTTCCCACTTGGTAATATATATTTAAGTTTCTTCCCTATCTTTTCTTGGCTTCATAGCTAGTTTTTTCTAGTGCTAAATAATATTCCATTTTCTGGATGTAATATAGCTTTTATGTTTCTATTTACCTATTGAACAAAATCTTGGTTGTGTGCAAGTTTTAGCAAATATGGCTGAAGCTACTGTAAGCATCTGTGTGCATGTTTTTGTGTGGACATAAGCTCCCAAACCTACTGCGTAAAGACCAAGGAGCACAGTTTCTATATTGTACAGTAAGAGTATAATTTAATTTCATGAAACAACTCCCAGACTGTCTTCCAAAGGGGCTGTCACACTCTGCATTCCTACTGACAGGGAGTGAGAGTTTCTGGTACCCCACACCCTCACCCACATCAGATGTTGTCAGTATTCTGGACTTGCGGCATTCTAGCTGCTATGAAGTGACATCTCATTTTGTTTTACTTTTTTACAAAATATGATGAGGAGCACCGTTTCATATGGTTATTTGCCATCTGTGTATATTCTATGGTGAGATCTCTGTTAGGGTCTTCAGCCTGCTTTTTAAGTAGTTTTCTTACTTCCTTATTATTGAGTTTTCAAGAGTCTTTGTTTCTGTTTGGATGATATTGGTATTATTTAAAATTCTTTTTTGAGAAAAAAATCAAAGATACATTCAGTGCTGTATCTTCATTTTAGTTTAGAACCATCCCTTCAACACTGCTTTTTTGTCTTTTACTTTAAAAAGTCAAGACAGTTATCTTGCAGTATTATCCTGCAGTTTTGCTTTGTTTTATCATCTGTTCTTTAGTATATCCAATTGAAACACTCTTGTCTTTGATACTGAATATTTTGTAACCAGTGTTCCTAACCATGTTATCACTTAGTTACAGGGTGCCTACGAAGTCTACCATTGCAGGAATAATCCTCTTCCTTTGAAATTATTAGGGAACCTGTGGAGACATACTTAAGACTGTGAAAATATCCCAGTATTTTGTAATCTTTAAACTTCTATAGCATCAACTGTGGTACTATTTGAGTAGTTTAATTATATTATCAGCAGTTTCAGAAATATGATTTTCTTCTGTTACTCTTTCCATATTTATTTCACTTTATCATTCCATATAGAAGAGCTTTTACTCATTCCCTATGCATAGACTTTTTGAGTATCCTTATAGACTCACAGATTATTTCATTATTTTATATGTTATAAACCATTACCATCATTATTTTATATTTCTATGTTCCCAAACTTGGCCATTTGAGCTCAATTTGATAGAGTCCATCTAGAAACATACAAAACACTATTCTTAGTTCACATTTTGCTTGATGTTTCTTTGAGCTGGTATCAGAAATACTGGCTTATTTTAGCGGGAGTTATGTGGACTTTTTGCTTTTGAAGTGCTGATCTTCCTGGGTCCTTCAGTAAGGTAGTACTGTAACCAAGATGCTGGCAAAAATAAGTTAAGATGTTTGCACAAGACTGTTCATAGAAGCCCTACTTGAAGTATCATAAAACTAGAACCCACCTAAATGTCCATCAAGTGAATATTAGTTGATTTAATTATGATTTATTCACACATGAGATCATTATTTAGTTATGAACAAAATAAGGAAAATCTCTATAACTGTGGAATTAATTGTAGTGAATTATTGAGTGAAAGAATAATTTTAATAAAATACATATAGTATGCTTAGAAAGGATCTTAAAAATCTGTGTGCATGTCCAAACATGCATGCATACACACACATACAAACTTTTCAACTTCTGTTAAAAAGGTAAACCAAAACTCAGGAATAAAAAAAACAAGAAAAGATTGTTTTGGGGACAGGGAATAAAGAGACAACAGTAGAAGGAATTACATGTGAAGCTTCTTTTATAATGTTATGTTTTACACGTTTGACTTTAGAAACTGATAAACAGTTTGAGAAAAAATTATAAAATTGTATCAGCACTTTTTACAACCTTAGTGAATTTGAGGATCTTTCTGGAGGATCCACAGCTTTGAACACCACAAGTAAAGAAGATATCCAGATGCAGCTGGACTCAGCCACAGGCAGAGAGGGCTTCTTGCTTGAGAAGAAAGCAGGCCCCATAAAGTCATCTACCAAAGTATAGCCCAACTAAATCTATCCAAGCCTCTAGATGCACCCACAAATTTTTAGGATACAAGAACACTGGAGAAACTTGCTCAATAATATGAACCATAAGCAGTTAGTAAAATTCAGATGATGGAAAAATAAAGGATTGATCTATTTTTTAAAAGATCAGTTACAGAGACAAAATGAAAGATGAGAAAGAAATTTATAAAAGTGATATAAGAAAATGTTCTGATTTAGTGGTTATGAGTGTATAACATCATGGATCTTAAAAACGCCTCACTTATGTTTTAAAAGGAAGACTTTCATGGTAGGTCAATCATATCTTAATAAAAGCATTTTCAAAAGAGACATATGTCTCAGCCAATCACAAAATGTAGACCCTATCTGGATCTTGATTCAAATGTATATGAAAACAATTACATTTATGAACATAGTGATATTTGATGACATTAAAGATGTGTGTTACATGTTAGTACTATAATGATATTCTATTCATGTTTTTAAAAAGATTCTTATTTGCTAGAGGTAATTGCTTATCCTATTTTTTGAGTAAGTATTCTGAGATTTGCTTTTAATAGTATGGAAATCTCCACACTGATTTCCACAGTGGTTGTACCAGTCTGCACTCCCCTCAGCATTGGAGATGGGTTCCATTTTCCCCACAGCCTTGCCAATATTTGTTATTGGTTGATTTCTTGATGATAGGCATTCTTTCTGGGGTGAGATGGTATCTCAGTGTTGTTTTAATTTGCATTTCTCAACTGGCCAATGATGTTGAACTTGTTTCTAATTTTTAAAAATTATTTTTTATTATTTTTAAAATAAAAAAAATAAAACAAATACTACAGAAAGTAGAGGTGGATAGTGATTTGGGTGAAACAGGTGAGCCCAGGTGGGTGACTGCTGAAAGGGAAACGCACAAATTCTTCAGTACCATTCTGTGGCTTGTGCATATGTTTGGAATATTTTTCCTAGTAAAAGATGTTTTTTTAATTCATAAATCCACAGTGGTCCTAAATTTTGAACTCAACACCAGGAAGTTGTTTCTCACTTTCCTTGTTCCTTCTGCCACTGTGAGAATTTGGTTTCCAAACATATTAGTATGTTTGATAATTTTATCTGCCTTATTATACAAATGAATAGTTTCAGAATTCCTACCCTGGTACCACTACAAATAACAAGGTAACTAAAGTACAACATTTCTGTTCAGTTATTTTATTTGTGGAAAAGGATATATAGAATACTATGTTTGAAAGTTAATTGAGTTAATTTTATTTATCCATAGTTATCAATTTGATATGTTGTTAGTCATTTATTTTTTTACAGTATTCAGTTGTAAATTCTGATTTGTTGTTTAACTTTGTTTTTCATTACAAAATACATTTTTGTGGCTCAAAAGTCAAACTGTACATAAAAGTGCATTTAGAGAACTGTGGATCCCACTCTGATCCCTTCTTCACTCATTCTCTTTACCCCCTCATAAACAACCTTTCTCATTGGTTTCTATCTCCTCCTTTTCTTGTTTCCTTTATAAAATCAAATGATTACCCAGCTATATTCATAATTTCCTTTGCTTCTGAAATAAGAAGTATCATACAAGGTACTATTTGTGCTTTGTTTTCTTTCCTTTTAGGAAAATTATTTCATCATACAAGTTGATAAAGCTATCTGTTGTTCTCTTTGCTCGCATATTTGATGTATCGTCTGTGTATGGATATTTGGGTTGTTTCTGATGTTCTGCTACTATAAAGAACCCCTGGAATCTCAAATGTGGAAAGAAACAAGAATGAAGGAAGGAGAAAGAGAGAATGCAGGGTATAAAATTGATGAAAAAATGGAAATAGAACTTTTATAAATGGAAAAGGGACCAAGAGTTTGAAGGGTCGGGGCAAGATGGGAGGGGGTAGAGAATGAAAAACAGTGTGTGTGTGTGTGTGTGTATATATATATATAAAATCAGTGATGCTCTTGGGAACTGCCGGGTTTTCAGTTTTTGTCTGGTGCATCATCCTTGGTTTCTTTTGTTGTGTAGGTCTCAGCTTTTTCAACTTAACCGTTACTGGATCCTCTGGGTCTCAAGCATGCAGACAGCTGTTTTGGATTATTTGGCTTCTGATCTTGTAACCTATCTAATAAATCCCCCTGCATAATTTCGTACATATATCATATCTATATTTTCTGTTGATCCTCTAGAGAACTATACGCAGTATACCTTAGATAAAACAGTAATCTATTCCTCAGGGCAGAGCACTCCTGTCTTAATCACCTCATAAAGGCCCTACCTTTTAATGCTGTTGTATTTGGCATTAAATTTCAACATAAGTCTTGTAAAGGAAACAATCAAACTTCATCAGAAAGATTAAACATGTTGATATTTATGAGAAAGATTTGTGAACCTTCAATTCAGGGTATAATTGAAATATATGGTACATGCTTAAATTTTAAGAATAATGTATTACAGTAGAAGACATACTGCCATTAAGTCCCCCTCAAAATATTCCCCCTTGCTTTCAACACACTTGCCCCATCATTCTTGCCACTTTTTGCAGCCCTTCTGGAAGTCTTCATGCATCAGTGCCTTTACAAGGTGTGATAAAAAGTATAGTGAATGCTGCTGCTGAGTGCCATCTTTTGGAAAGGCAGGCTTGTAAACACATTGTGGTGTGTCTTCAGCCACCTAGTTTCCCAGATCTAGCGCCATATAACTTCTAGTTCTTACCCAAAGTCAAAAGTACTAGGAAAGTTGAATGTTTTGAATAGATTAAGGACATCCAGGGAGCCATGACATTGCAAATAAAGACATGAAAGGTGACCTCCAGACCTGCTTCAGAAAGCAGAAAGAATTATGGAATAAGTGAGTTCAAAGCAAGGGAGAATATTTTGGGGGGATGAATGGCAATATGTCTTTTATATTTTTAAAAAATTCATAATTTACCATATATTACAATGCTTTGTAATATTTGTATTCCTCACAAATATTAGTTACTATTCTGTCTGAGCCAAGGTAGTAGCTATGTTGACAATGACTTAATGTTTTGACCTCTAGTTCCTTCGTCTATAAAATGAGGATACCTGCAGTCTCTACCTCACTGTGATGTACAGTGAAAATACGAAGAACAATGTATGGCATGTAGATAATTTAAAAATATGAGATGCTATGATTTTTAAAATTAAGTCCTTCAACAAAAACTTACTGAGTACCTTCTCTGTGCCCTGGAAACCACAAGTAGGGTGACCACAGATTTACTTTCAAACACTGGAAACTATGATAGTTGAAGGTGGGAGCTGTTGACAGTCACACTAGTGCAACAGGCGTAATCTCAAAAATCCAAGAGAAACCAGTATATGTGTTACTAACAAGAGTGAACTGGAAGTGAGAGGGTGTGTAAAGTGCCTGCTACTAGCAGTTATCTCTACTCTCCTCTTTCAGGGAGCATGGCATCTCTTCTGAATAAACGCTGAAAAAAATATGAGATTAATATTGACTTCATAAAGTAAAAAATGAGTTTCCCTCTTGGGGAGGCCTGATATATACCTGACTCTGTCTGAAAGAGCCTTCCCTTCCAGCCTTAATTTCAGAATGAAACTTTCCATGTAATACTTCCCATATTCTGTATAATATTCAGAAAAGGATTCCACTTTTTCTTCCACCCAGCTGCTTGGGTTTTTCAACACTCATTTTACATAACCTATTCCCCTTGCCCAGGATCCCTTTTCCTCTTTTCTATCCTCAGGCTGTCAAAAAGAGACAACACAAACATCATTGCTTAAAATAACATCAAATTATTGTCTGCATGTGTGGGGGAATAGAATTTTGAATTCAAGATGTCATCAGTTTCTACCACCTCTGAAGTTGCCAGACAGGAATCCTTTCTGCCTCCCATCCCCTTCCGGCGCTGGAAACTCATACAGTCCTTGAGCTTATGGCCGCATCACTGCCTCTGTCTCCATACACCTTCCCCCCTTTCCTTCTGCATCCTCTCCTTTTTATAAAGACATCAGTTCTTGGATTTAGAGTGGATGAACCTAAATCCAGAAGCATTCATCTCCTGATCTTTAGTTACATCTACAGGACCTCTATTTCCATATTCATTTAACTTCTGAAATTCTGGGTGGACACTGATTTGTCAAAGACATCCTTCAGCCAACTACACTTTCTTTAGTTGGAAAGAAATTAGCATGACAAGAGCTTAGAGCTTTCTTTTTATCCTACTCATCATGGCAGTCCAGTCTTGCTGGCCATGCCTCTGATGGGCTTCTCCATCAGAAGCTCCTTTGTGAAATGATTCCTGTGTGGACTCCCCTCACTCCCTGCCAGAGTGGAAGGTGACCCAAGAAACTGTAGGGGCAAGTTATCATATTACAGTCATCTCTACCTTATCCCTGGTTTCCTTTTCTTTTATTTCAGTTACCTGCTGTCATCCGCAATCTAAAAATATTATATGGAAAGTTTCATTCTGAATAGTGTGATAAATCCTATGCCATCCTGCTGCTTTCTGCTTAGACAGTCAGTTAACCCTTTGTCCACCACATCCAAGTTGAGTATGCTACCCAGCTATAGTATTAGTCATTTAGGAGCTACTGGGGTTAAGTATGTTCTTTGATTCTGTCGACAGTTTCAGGTGTCTGCTGGTGGGCTTTGAACACATCTCCTGTGGATGGGGTTGGGGTATTGTATCTGTAAACTCATGGCATTATGTGTCATATAGGAGTTTTAGTATCTTCTATCTGAGAGGGACATAGAAGACCCATCACATACTCAGGGGCTCATTCTCTCCCCCAAAGACTTTTGTAAATTTCTTCAACTAATTTACCACAAGGTAAGACAAAAGGTTATGATCTGAAACAAAAGTGTCCTCCAGAGGCTCATGTGGTAGGGCTGCAGGAAGGTAATTGGACTGCAGGGTGCTATAGTCAGTGCGTTGAGGCATTGGTGAGTTCATAGGTGAAAGTGCTGTTAGGAGGAGGCACTTAGCTGGAGGAGGTGTACACTGAGGGTGTGACATGAAAGGGTGTATTTCTGGCCCCAGCCGTTGCCCTTTCTCTGGCTCTTTTTTTGTTTCCAGGAGTGGAGATTAAAACCAGGGCTTTCACAATTGAGCTACATCCCTAGCCACTTCTTTTTTATTATTTTGAGACAGGTCTTGCTAGTTGTCCAGGTTGGGCTTGGAACTTGCAATCCTCCTGCATCAGCCTCTAGAATGCTGGGATTACAAATGTGAACCACCATGAATGACTTGGCTACTTACTTTTGTCTTGGAACCATGCAACCATGGATGGAAACTTCTGAAAACATGAGCCAAAAAAAATTCTGCTCTTATGTGTATGTCAGGTATTTTGTCAACATAAAGCAAAGACATCAAATAAGCCACTGCTGAGCTTCTCTGCTGAGCATATGTAGCTCAGATATGGTGAACAAAGTGGTGATTCACAGCTAAGGCAGGATGGAGCAGAATGGCTCAAGATTTCATTTTCATCATGCTATTAGGAATGCCCTGAGAATATTTATACTATAACAATGGAAAAACACAGTCAACAATTGGAAAGGAGGTTCATCATGGATTAATTCTGGTAAACAAACTTAGAGTAATGTTTTCTTTAGTAGTAATACTTACTGGGATATGTGGAGTAGTGTTTCAGTGCTGAAAGTCCCTCATCATCACTCCCATGCGTACTACCAACCTGTCTCATTTCTCTGACCTGACCCATTGGCCCTGTGCTCTGCATAAACTTGAGTGTGTAAGACATGGGTACCAGAGATCTACTTTGGATTGTCTGTGCCTTTCACATTATTTCTCCCGAATAAATAGTTATTGGGAAAAAGTGTATTAGAACCAGCATTTTAAACCAAAGAAGTTAACAATGTTCATGCTTACTGTGAAGTTTCAGCGTCTTAGAATTTCTCCTGAATCCTACAGATGTCCAATGTCTTTCCACCGGCCAAAGTCTGGAGGGCAGCTCAAACAGGCACGTTGCGTACAGGTGTGAATGAGGAGGGTGATTTCATATTTCATTTATCGAGAGGAAAAGAATTCTTGTGTATGGTATGACATTTCCAGATCATGAAAAAGGAGCTGACATAGTAATAATGTGGTGTATTTATAGCTGAAATTTAAACCTAAGGCTAGAAGCTTAAAGAATTTACAGCAAAGGAGTGAAACTGTTTATCTCTGTGACAGTTGTTTAAAAAAATAAATATGAATGCCTATCTGAGCTTGTTTTTTCCTTGCTGCTGTAAAGCCTGACTACATGTTTCCTTTTCTCTTACTCGTCCTGGCATCATGTAGAGCAATGGTGCTGAACCTGTAGCATGTGTGCACAGCTGGCTGTTTATGATCTGAAAAGTTCACTACCACTGAGGTAGGGACTCACTCCCCAGAATTCCATCAGAAACCAAAAAATATTCACAGTTCTGCTGAATGGTTCCTAGGTGATGGAACAAATGTGCCTCCTGCAAATTTATACATGTGAAATTTAAGCCTTAATCTAACAGTGTTTGGAGGTAGGGTCAAGAGGGAGATGTTTACATGATTAGTTCATGAAAGCTCCACCTTAAAAAATAGAGTAATTCCAAATATTACAGTGCTTGAGTCTTAGTTCTGTGACTTTTTATCATTCACTCTTCCTGCCATCTTTGGCCATGGGATGACACAGCAAGAAGACAGATGTGGACCCCTTAATGTTCAACAGAGAGACAGGGAGAGGAGGTAGGTCATCCAAAGACTACTGCATTCTTTTGAGAGTTCAATTATAGAAAGATTAAGAAAAATCAGGTAAAAATGTGGAGATAAAAGGATGACAGACTGGTTTGTGTGAACAAATAATGTATAGGGAAAATGTATTAGTCAGCTTTCTATCACTGTGATAAAATACCTGAGAAATCAATTTAAAAACAGGACCAATTTGTTTTAAGTCATCTTTGCAGAGGTCTTAGTCCAGTCACTTGGAACAGTTGCTTTGGGCCTGTGGCAGCACAGTGTATCATGGGAGTGGGAGCATGTTGTCGAAAAAGATAGTTTCCCTCGTGGTGGCCAGGAAGCGAAGGTCCCAGCATTCCCTTCAAAAACATGCAGCTGTGACCTAACTTCCTCCGGTTAAGCTCCACCTTCTAAGAATCCATTACATCCTAATAGTGCCACGGGCTAGTGACTGAGACTTTCACTCTGAACTTTGGGGGATACTCCAGATCTAAACTATAATAAGATGCAAAGGTGTTTTTAACTTTAGCATTTCTGTATTGTTGTTTTAAAAATAGCTCCACTGCTGCAAAGTAATTTTCCCTCAGATCATTAGTGAAATATTTTTGACAATAATAACTATTTTTCTTGAGTTCAGTGAAATGGAACATAATAAGAGAGACATGATGTATGAAATGCAGAATTTAGGTGAAAGTGTGCAGGCTTCCTATTGTTCCCCCTTAGGGCTAAATCATTTGGAAGTAAGATGTCTTTAGGAAGAAGACAACATGCAAAGAAAATTATTAGTGTTCAAGTTTCATCTTTTGTTTTTATATAGGCACATCAGAAAGTTATGTTTATAAACATGACCCCAATAATTTAATAAAACATGTGTCATGGATTGCAAATAATTTTGTTTAAAAACCACATATATGTACATATATATGTATACATTTATATATGTATGTATATGTATTTGTTTATAGTTGTTTTAAGTAGTGATGCATTACTTAATGATACTTGGGGATATTTCTTGCAAAGTTCACAATTTAAAACATAATATTGGCATGGCTTTAATGGGCAAAGATTTTATTTAATACCTTTAAGAAAGGGAAAGCATGGATAAATGAAATCCTAAACTTTGCTTGCTCAAACAGTGATAACCTCTTCTCCTCACATATAAATGTACTGGTGTGACTAATGTGCAGCAAAATCAATGTGTCATCTCCTCCTCCACCCCTGTTGTGCTCCCCCTGGCTTAGGTCCTAATGAGCACTGAGAAGGTCCCAGGCCTGCAGTGGCAGGGACATGGGGTGACAAGGCTCAGGCCCATGGGGTGACTAATTAGTGTGGGGCTATTGGACCTTTCCCCATAATTGTATTACCCAGCCTTTGGCGACCAGAGAGGAGAACTTTCAATATTTTTGTGTAGCATATCTTTGATTATAATGAAAACCAGTCATGAGAAATAGAAAATAATTCAAAGCATAAATCACAAAGAATTCATTTTTTTGGTCTTTTTTAATGAAGGATGAGGTTGAAAGGCTAGTTTCTATTCTCATCCAATTAATATAAATTGGCATTTAGTGTTCATTGAAACCTATGGAGGGAATTGGAGTTCAAAGCCAAAAGCCAGTGGGAAGAATACCTTTCAGATTATTCTGATTTGCTCTGAACATCTCCAGGTTCATATTGTCTTTGCATGCATTACCACATTAGCAGCAACCAAACAGAGCATTTCTTAACTTTTACATTAAGACATATCATTAAATGACTTTCTGAATAACTACTGTTTCATTTTTAACAAAGAAATTACATTATTAAAAGCTCTGATGATCTTACAAATACATGTTAGAAGTTATTTTCCGAAGAAACAATAAGAAATAAGCATGCTCAAGTTTTTCAGCAGAATAAAAATACATTTACCAGTAAGTTGTTGTAGTGTTCCTTTCAAACTCCCTAAGAACTCCTTAATGTCAAAATAATTTTTAAAATTGAAATTTGATAGTAACATTGAAAGGTTAGGAGATCTTTTTATCTGATGGTGCTTGGCTGATCCTATTGCTTTTCTGGAGAAAAAATTGTGTGCTATTAAAATTTCAAGTAAAAGTCAGAGATTGTCAAACTTTAAAATGTGAAATGCCCAACAACAAGGAATGTTACAGCTTTCCACTGAGATACTGTGAAATACTTTGTATAATGACACAGCATTTAATAGGGTTAGAGTGCAATAAAAATAAGTAAGATTAAAGCTAACCTGAGGAGAATCACAGACTGCAGACATTGCTATGGGCGGAGCGCCAGTGAGTGTCCGCTGATGCAGAGGCTGATAACAGGAAACCTGGGAGCTTCTGCCCAGTGTGGCCCCTCACACCAGGAACTCTGAGGCTGGAAAGTCCAGTACAGATGTTTGCAGACACTGGGCCAAGAGCCAGGAAACGGAGGCTTCAAGCCTAGTCCTTTCAATCCATTTATCTCCCTGTCATGGGTCTTACTTGACTAGAGCAACTCAGCAAGGCTTTCTGAAGTGTTTCCTTACTTCTGAATAGGTGTGTTTTTAAAAACAAAACTATGATAGGGCTTGGTGGTAGTAGTGGGGGTTGAACACAGAGCATTCTCACTAAGATACAGCTGCAGCTTCTTTATTTATTTACTTATTTTTATAAATTTCCCAGGTGGAGCTGGAACTTGTGGTCCTCTTACATCAGTCTCCTAGAGTACAGATGTGAGCCGCGAGGCTTTCTTTGTGTTTCATGGGGTCATTGAGTCACTTAGCAGACCTGGGGTAGTGTGTATCATGATCAGACCATTACAGTAGGTTCTGTAGACACAATATTAGGAAGATGTACTGTCTTTTCCAGAAGATGGTAATGTCCTTAACAGAGAAAAACACAAAGAAAATACAGTGCACTGTGGTAAGCGCAGTGTTCCCAGTCCTGGGATCTCTTGAGAAGCTGAATTCACAAACAGCAGAGCCAGGCCCACTTGATATCTGCAACCTTATTCTCCCATCTTTGTGCTGTTGTGTAACTGCCACTGATTTTTAAGTTCACACCTTTCAATCACATTTAGCCCTTTTCCTACGCATTGCTTTTTTATATGGTTGGTGGTTCCATTGTAGCGCCTAACCTGCCCTTTACTTCAGACCTATACGGTCAGTGCTCTCCCTACTCCATCTGTGTCCTACTATTTCTTGGCCAATCAGAGAAGGCTAAGGCAGGCCTGAGTGGCCTGGTCTCCACCCTGGGTTCACCCTCCGCAGTTGACTGTTGGGGAGCCCATTTTTAACTTCTCTGTGGTTCCCCTTCCTCTTCTGTGAAGCAGATTTGAAATGAGCAACAGACACCACAGTAAGTAACGTGTAAATAGGTTTCTCTGTTCCAGGTCCTGTTCTCATTATGAGATTTCTCATACTCAGGGGTGTTGTCTTGGTCCCTTGGTATTGGTACAACAAACACCTTAGACTGGGTGATTTATAAAAAACAGAAAGTTAATTCTGACAGTTCTGAGACCTGGAAAGTCCAAGGTCAACTTGCAGGCCTTGGGGTCACTGATAAGGAACTTTTCACTGCGACCTCATATGGGAGAGGAGCAAAAGGGGCAAAAAGGCTGGATGTATAAAGCAGCTTCCTGCACCTCTTTATAAAGGATTAATTCTGGGCATGCAGGTGCGTCCTGCTGACTTGATCATCTGCAACATGTTCCTCCTCTTGCAACCATCACTTCGGTCATTAAATTTCAACTCTTGAATTTTGGGAGACACATATCAGATAGTAACAGCTATTTCTTTATATGACAATTGGAATATTCAATAATATTCCAATGTAATATTTTTTACATCTAAAAATGAGTCAGGAAGATGATTAGACCTCAAAAATACTGATATATATATATTTTACTTTATTTTTTTCTATTATTGTTATACCATATTAATATTTTAATAATGAAACATTTTAACTATTTTAGAATCTCACTATTAATTGGCTTAAGATGATGTTTGTAACTATATAAGTTGTGTGTGTGTATAACATTATTTACTTTTCCAAGGTTTAAAGCTTCAAGAGTATTTCTGAAGAGTTTTGTCAAATTTTTCATGTTTCTTATTTTCAAGGTTCTAATTGGATAATCCGACTCGCTCTGAAATATTTGGCTTCTAACTACATGGTATCAAAGGGATATCTTTGAAAGAAAAACACATAAAATTTTTTACATGGCCAGGTGGATGATAGATGGTCACTATTTGGCAAAAACAGACAAAGCAACAACAACAACAACAACAAAAACCCTCCCATATAGTTTTTATTAAATGCTGAGATATCTCCTTATCAAAGGTGCTGTCAAAGAGAGGCACCCAATACACTGATCCCTTGGTCTCTAAGGAGAGAACACCCCTGCTGCACAGTGTCAGACCAATGCCGGCTGTACAAATATGTACTTGTTCTATTCATACTAAACTGTTCATGTCACTGCCTAACTTGTTGAGTTAATACAGTATTATAAAAAGAAAAAACCTATACTTTATAATTTAGCTTTGTCAGGCAGTTTATAGCCATTGGGGATACAAAGATAAATAAGACATTGCTTTTACCCTGAGTGAATTTAAAACCACTTTGAAGCAGTCTCCAGTATTTCCACTGAAAATCTTCACCTCTGAAATCTGAGGAATTTTTTTGTGTACTATATGGACTAAATATTACTTGGAGTTTTCAGTGGCTACTGAACTGAACTTATATCTAATTTATTGTTCCTGGGGCATTATTAATGTGATTTGAGCTGCACTAGTGTGATGGGAGGGTGTACCATCTGGCAAAGGGGCCTCTTCAGAGATCAACCACGATTTCTGTAAGAGAGTCAAAGAATTAAGCAATTAAAGAGCTCAGAACCATGGATACAGATGGGGAAATATATTCATAACTACTGAAATCTGTTTTCGGTCTTTCTGTTCTCCCTTGCAGCACTACCCTGACCATTAGAGAAGTCTGGATTTGAGAGAAGAGGGTAGTGAATCTTTGCATTTGTTCCATAACTATCGAATCAAGTATTGGATGGAATCTGAATATGTAGGAATTTTTTTAGTATCAACTTGTAGATCATAGAAAGCTGTGGTTTCATGAGAGAATTTACAGGTTCTGCTATAAATTTATAGGTTCTGCCTATCATACTGTCTTCCTGTATTTTCTACATAATACTGTATGTAGGGAGCAACTGAACAGAATTCTGAGGACTTATTAAGGTGCAAGATAAGGAAGCATCCTATTTAGTTTTCAAAATGCATAAATGATGATAGTAATACCATGAACTATGTATTAAGTTGTTATTGCGATTGAGATATGCACTTTGTATATTGCCTTAAATCTTCAGAGAAGTCATAAAGTTGATGATGTTATCATTAATGACAGAAAGTGAGGGTAGGGAGAAAAAATAATCGCACGGTAGTAGTACAGTATGTAGGCCAGTCTATTTCACTTCTTTTACATTGTTCTTTTCATCGTGTTCTTTTTCCACACTCTGTTTCTTCCTTATGAAGCACTTTAGACACTGAATTCCTGACTGTTAGTTCATTTGTCCATTCACTCATGTACTCATTCTTCATTTATTCTTGTCTCCTTTTAATCACAGACTTTTCAATTCATACACATACTTCCTATATCTACTGGGTCTAGGATCCTTACAGACATATTTCCTATATCTGCTGGGTCTAAGGTCTTTGCACATGTATAATTCTGACCCAGTTGTGCTACCAGAAATTTCTAACTTAAATTGGAAGATGAGGCATGGACATACACTCTCTTATATGCAAAGATTCATTTGCTCATATATTATAAATTACCCATGCTCCAACCACTGCAATAAGAAAAACATAGCAGGCAAAGACTTTTGAGATTCAGTTGAGAGAGATGGGTGGTAGCTTTGTCTCAGAGGATCACATGAAGTATGTCATTTCTGAATTTGGAGAGTGGAATTCTATCCTACTGAATTCTTGAAGCTCCTTGGAAAGAACAGAATACAGAAAAAAACCTTGAGCTGTGCTAGGGTGCCAATTCCCACCATATTCCTCATTGCCAATCTCATTTCTTAATGTGCCTGCCCTTCTGTCTACCCAGATCTTAGTGCTGTTGTGTAGGACGAGACTCAGGCTCCAGGCTGTCTGTGGCTCACACAATGCTGCCTGAGTGCCTCGGTGAGCGTTGGTGGTGACACATGTCACCCGTGTGATGAGAGTGGACAGGGAGTACTGAGCACTGTTTTGTGCTTGCAGAGAAGCAACCACACACCACCAGCATGTCTTCCCAATGTGACCATGGGTCTGTTGGGGGCCCCAGCCTGGCTTTATCCCACAGACGCTGCTTCTCAGCTGTGCCAAAGTTGCACTGGGCCTTCTCAGCAGCTGGGCTCGGGCTTGTGGTGTGTATGCTGTTGTGGGGCTCAGGCTGAGGAGCGGGGAGCTGCCAAGAATGGACTCTTGTAGGGCAAAACCATTTTATAGTTCTGGCTCCATCATATTTGCTAATGTCGCATCAGCCTGTCAATAACATGGATAACCACATCAAGGAGCGGAGGGGGAGAGTACAAAGTGTGCTCACTGAGATGTAAGAATGAACGGTGTGAGAAATAATGTACTACACAAACATGGAAGGAGAGGTAAAGAATATAAATTCACACGTATAGTCCCACACTAATGCAGAATGATTGTGAATTCAAGCCCAGCTTGAGCAACTTAGCAATATCTTGTCTTAAAACAAAAAAATAAAAAGAGCTTGGGGTATAGTTCAGTGCAAAGGGTTTTGCTTCAACCTCTGTATTAAAACAAGAACAAAACAACAATAATGATTATTTAAAAATAATTAAAAATTCAGAAACTTAAAAATGGGTGGGGATGTAGCTCCATGGAAAAGTTAAAGTTCAAACCCCACTTCCAGAAAAAAAAAGAATATTAAAAGCATTCAAACCCTAAGGCAAAGATCTAGAAATGAGAAAATTATAACACACTTGAAGAAGACAGTTAGGTATTAGATTCTATTTTAACTGGCAATAGCAAGGCACATCAGAAACCTTATGTATCACACAGCAAGGATTCTTGTGTACAAGAGATTGGAATAGGCAGAAGCGAGAGGTAAAGGGAGTTATTACTAAGTCACTGTGATAATGAAGACCTGAAATGGGGAGGCAATGATGAAGACTGAAAGAAGAGGAAAATGAGCAGGGTGTTTCTGATACCTAGTTATTCACTCTTGGGAACTCTGTGGTTATAACAGCAGGCAGAAGGAGCCCAACATGGTGGTTCTGTTGAGTCCCTTAGACAGCAGAGGGTGATAATAAGATAGTGAGGTGAGAGGGGAGGATTTGAAGCCTGGGTGCTCTGACAGAAATAAGGAAGTCAGGTATGGGAGAACTTTGGGACAGAGGGTGATGACCCTTGCTGAGTAGCTGAGCAGAATTGGGAAGATCCTAGGAACGTGAAGAAAGGACAGAGACCAAGGCCATCAGTGTGATAGAGCCTAGGCGTGAGGATACAGAAGAGGTAGACATCAGGTTTAAGAATGGAGGGCACCCTGGTGACCTCCGCATGGCGGGGGCAGCTGTGAGGCTGTAGTGTGGAGGTTAGGGTTGCAGCTGAGTGATAGTCACCTCTTGAGAGGACTTTGATAATGAAAGCAAAGTGAGACCTTAAGGAAGAAGTGATGGAGGGAAGAATGTATTGCTGCCATTAATGTTGTATGTTATGTGGAATTCTCTGAGCAGTCCCAAAAAAGAAGGACAAGAAATGGTTTGAAAATACAGAGACACAAGGTTTACAGAGAGCTAGAGCCCAGCACTATCACGAGAGGGTGACTGTGTCTATCTGCTGTTATTTTGAACTTGGGCTTGACCTAGGGTCACTTATTTTTTTTGCCTTAGGATATATCTGACTTCTAACTACTAGTCTTGGGTATACATATTTTTGTAAATCATTACCAATTTTAACTATGGAATTGGTGGAAAATACGTTGGCCAATAGGGCTGTGCCCTTCACTTGCCTATCAGTATAGCTGTGGGTTTACTGGTAATTACAGAGGGTGTGAGGTGCCTACTGCCACCACAGTCATTTTAAATTCTGTAGAGGAATGTGACATAGTTGATGGTAACTACCTTTCTGTGCTTTTATAAAACAGAAGTAACTGCCGGTATTTTTTTTTTCATGGTATTATAGATTTAATGTCTTTACTTTTTTTTTTATTTTAGAAATAAAAGGAGGAAAATACTAACAGAC
>NW_004955439.1:19069898-19095811 GCF_000276665.1 Chinchilla lanigera
AGGTCCCCTGTTACAATAGTGTTATTAATTATATGGGTTTTCATGCCTGTTAAGATTTGTCTTATATAGTTTGGAGCTCCGATATTTGGTGCATAGATGTTTATGATTGTTATCTCATCCTCTTGCAGTTTTCCGCTGACTATTATGTAGTGACCTTCTTTACCTCTTTTTATTGTTGTCGGTTTGAAGTTTACATGGTCTGCAAAACTGCCGGTATTTAAATTAGATAATTATAAGGGCATATCACTTCCAAGGTAAATCAGTTTTAAAATGATGTTTGCTTACTAAAGTATGTTATATATCTGTGTGAATAGACCAAGATGAAACCAACTGTTCTATATAATTGATATGCAGTAATAAAAAATTAAAAATAATAGTATTTGCACTATGCTTATAGGATACAGCATAGTACAATTTTTTTCTGTCAGATTTGATACCCCTTTAGATATTATTATAGTTTTCTTTTATCCCAAAATTCCCATTTCTGACCCCAATTTGCTGTTTCTTGTCTAAAATGTACAGTGTATTGTACTGCTGTTTCTTGTCTAAAGTGTACAGTGTGTCTATAGGCCCTACTGGCAAGGTAAGTGTGCCCAACTAGATCCATGACATATATCACTTTCTTTGCAATTCTACTACTTCGTGTGAAAATCGTACATATACAAACTTGAAAATATGTTACATGCTCTAGAACTCATGACAGGTTAAACCTTATTTAGTATCCAGTATCCCAAGCCCTGTTTGGTATCTAGTGCTTGCCAGTTTCTTATGGTTGTGTGTTGCTCCTTAACAGAACTGTGATCTGGAACAACAGAGCATCATTCACATTGTGCAGAGACCAGAAAAGAAAGATCAGGAAACAAATCCACCTGGAGGGGACAAGGCCAGAAATACTTTGGGAGCCTCTTCCAGGGAACCCATGAGCTTGACACGGGTGGACCTCAGCAGCTCCGTCCTGCCTGCAGACTCCGTGGGTCTGGCTGTCATTCTGGACACTGAGAGCAGGAATGATTCAGCAGCAGTCAGAAGCCCAGGTAATTGCAATGAATTGTCTATTGCTAGGAAAGTACTTCGCTGTTTAGTGAGGTCTCTATGGAGAGTGGCCTCAGTGTACACATGTCTGGTTATGGAAGTTTTGGATCAGTCTGTCAGTCACTGCAAGGAGATTCCTCTAGATGGAGAACAGTAAGATAAAACTTGAGGTAAATACATTTATAATAGATATGATGTAACAGGTTTCAAATTTAAAATGAACATAAAAGGTAGCCAAAGAAGGTGCCACTATCGTAATAATAGTATGTTGTTTTTTTTGTGCTGAAGAGCTGAGATGCTAGGGACATATGATAAGTTGTCTTATGTTTTGAGTATATGATTAACTTGTATGCATTCCCCTCTCACATTCAGCTTTTCTTATCTTCTTAAAGTATATGTTGCTTAATTCTTCTTATGATACAGAGAAACCTTTAAAAATAGAGAAAAGTTTTTAGATATAACATTAGCCACTTTAAGTGTTCTTGGTGAACATATAATATCAACAAAATCCTGAGTCTGAAGACAGTCTTGTTTATCTGTATGTTGCAACCCGTTCTAAATGGTTTTTTGGTAAAGTTACTGTGTGAATTTATGCTATTATAACAAAATACTCAAGACCAGTAATGCATAAAGAACAGAAATGTGTTCCTCAATGTTCTGGAAGCTGAGCATTTCAAGATCGAGTTGCCAGAAGGTTGGGAGTCTGGTGAGGGTTTGGCTTCTGCTTCTAAGATGGCTCTTTGTTGTCCTTTCCTCCTGTGGTGGGGATGAAGGCTGCATCCTCACAAGATGGAATAGGCAGAAGGGCAAAAGGAGTGACTGTTGTATCTAATATTTCTCAAAATAACCAGCTCAAAATTATCTTTACACCACAGACATATTTCTGGGTAGAATATTCTTGTTTTCTATGCACTTAAGGTGGAATACTCAAACACTCAAGTCATGAGTTCATTTTTATGACATTAATCCCATTCACAAGAGCAGAGCCATCATGGCTTAATCACCTCTTACAGGGGTGACATACTATTATTACGGTAGTGGCACCATCTCTTAATATTGTCACATCAGCTACTAAGTGTTAAAATGACTTTTGGAGGGAAAACAGACAGACCATAGCAGATGGCCATCCTTTTGTAATTTGGAAATATTATGTGCATTTCTTAATTTTTTTATTTCCAATACAAAGTGAAAGATAGTACAGGGTTAATTTTTAACTATGTGTACAGAAATCATGACATAACTGACTTCATGCAGTAGAAGTTTGTTTACTTCACAAAGGTGCCTGGTCACAACAAGCAGTCCTGGACTGGTCTAACCTGAAGCATGGCAGGGTGTCCTGGACCAGCAAGATGAAAGGCCAAATAAAAGGAAATGCGTTTGCTGAAATTATAGATAACATTTAATAATGTTTTAGAAATCATAACGAGCTTGCAGGAAAAATATAATTTCCAGGGACAAATGAAACAACATTGCTCACATCTGTCTTTAAATAAAGGAATGGATAAACTCAGAATCTACATGAATAAGCTATTGTCCTGATAGCCTCAAGTGATTGTAGATGAAAGGAATACCTCCCATATGCTGAAGCTCAAAAGTGTTCATGCAGTCATAGGTGCAGCTTTACAAAGGTGATCAGATTATGGGGTTGATGCAGTGGACATGCTGTTAAGAGGTGAGGACAGTCAGAAGATGAGGGTAAGTGGGTACATGACCTGGAAGCATGTGTTTTCCTTCCCAGCACCTTGCTTGCTCTCTGCTTCCTGGCCACAAGGAGGAGGCAGCTTTCCTCTCCTGTTCCTTTCTGCAGTGCCATTTCTGCCCTGGAGCTGCTGATCATGGACTATAACTGGGAGCCAAAATGTCCTTCTCCTTACATAGCAGGAGTCGGCATTGTGTGCCAGCTACAAGAAAGTGTCTGTGACAACATCTCTGCCTTGAGTCCAGCAGTCATAGACTAAATCCATGAGAGTAAACCTCCCTCAGCTTGTGGGTTCTGGGTGTGGTAATGAAAAAATGAGTTTTATGAGAAGTAAAGTATAAAAAGAAAAGAAAAATGAAACCTAAAAGAGAAAACAGTCATAATGGGAAAAAGTAGCTGTTAAAAAATATTAGCTATTGGTGTGAAAAAAATCTTAAATGTTGGTTAAAACAGAAAATGAGGGAATGATAAAGAGAAAATTCCGTTAAATATGGACCTGAGGGAAGGATACAGGTTGTGACATGGATGAAATATAAGAGTTTAGCAGACCAGGAGTTTGAAATGAGAGCGCCCAACATATGTTCCTGTTCTGATGGGAAGTCTATGATACGCAGACAAAGAATGGGAGGAGAGAAAATATTCTAGAAGAATGAGCATTTTTCAGTACAGATAAATCCTCTGGTTCAAGAGGCTCAGGCAAGATATATAAAGCCGTGCATTGATCTTGATCAAGGTAAAAATAGACTTACTTCATAAAAGAAGCAAGACACTAAAGACAAAGAGATCTCAAAAACAAATGAAGAAGAAATTCCTTAGACTGGAACAATAATTTGGATGGCTCCCGACAGCAACAAAGAAGAAAACGGTAGTGAAGTAATGTCAAACTTGTGAGAGGAGCATCTTTTCACTTAGGATTCATACTCAGCAAAGCTATCGATTAAGAGGAACATGTGTTTTGACAGGAACATTGAGATGATTCACATTAATTTGGAAGAAATATTGAAGTATTTACTACAGGAAAAAATGAGTTTGAACCAAAGATGGAGAAATGCAATGCAAGGGGTAATATTCAAAAAACTAAAGTAAATAAGAATCAATCTAAATGAGTATTGATGATAAAGTATTTTCAATTAGTTTGATGGGTACAAAAACAAGGTGGAGTCAAAGTAGCAGATTACAATGACATTTAATAAAAAACTAGAATAACAAATTCACATGGAATTATGCTTGACTTCTCACTATGATCAGAAAGGTGAGTATTAAAGCAACAGTGTTATATCATTGCACCCTTCCCTGATGAGCAAAATTTAAGTTTGACATATTAAGTGTTGGTTAGCATGTAGGACAACAGGTACTTTATTATTATGTATGTCAATTGTGCCAGCTACTATAGAAAGTGATTCTATAACTTTGCAGTTTTTGGTGAAATTTAAGAGATTCTTATTCTGTGGTAAGGAAATAGCTACATACATGATCACAACGTCATCATTTGAGGTTATAAAAAATAGAAACAATGTAGCTGTCTTTTTCTTGGGGCAGGCATTGGGGGTTGAACTCAGGACCTTCTTGCTGAGTTACATCCCCAGAACTTTTTAAAATTTTGAAACATGGTCTAGCTAAGTCACTAAGTTCCCCAGCCCAGGTTCAAATTTGGAATCCTTCCGTCTCAGCTTTCCAGAGTGCTGGCATTACAGGTGTGTATGGTCACACTTGGATACCATAGCTGTAGTTAAATAGGGGAATAGGCAATCAGTGTTTTAAAATAGGCTACAAAAAAACTAGGATAATTCCTTATTTAAAATAAATGGCCTGTATCTGTATCAACATGAATAAGGCTCCAAATCAAAGTGTTAAGTTTTCTAAAAGGTTGTGAATTTGCAAGCATATGTTCAGTAAGAAATGGTCTGAGAAAAATTTAAAAACATAAACCCCAAATATTTGTGTACCTTGTTCAAGGTTCAGCTGACTGTGTGTTTAAGTCACCCTTTCATTGCAACATCAAAACCCACAAGTTGAGGGAGGTTTACTCTCATGGATTCAGCCCATGACTGCTGGGCTACAAGGCAGAGATGTTGTCACAGTCACCTTCTTGTAGCTGGCACACAATGCCAACTCCTGCTATGTAAGGAGAAGGACATTTTGGCTCCCAGTTATAGTCCATGATCAGCGTCTCCAGGGCAGAAATAGCATGGAAGGAAACAGGAGAGGAAAGGAAGCAGGAGATGAAAGCTGTCTCATCTTTGTGGCCAAGAAGCAGAAAGCAAGCAGCTGGGAAGGAAAACATATGCTTCCAGGTCATGTATCCACTTACCCTCATCTTCTGACTGTCCTCACCTCTTAACAGCATGTCTATTGTATCAGCTCCATAATCTGATTGCCTTTGAAAAGCTCTGTCTATGATTGCATTTTGGGGGTACATTCTCCATTCAATCTAAAGCAGACATGGTAGAAGGGTGTGGCAGAGTCAAACTGCTTATTTCAGAGTGGCTGGAATGCAGAGCAAGGGAAGAATGCCAGAGCAAAAGGGGGAAGGGACCAGACATAGACTCCAAGGCCATTCTCCCAGGAACTAAGCAATATTGTGTTCTCCCAGTCCTCAGGGTAGATCCCAGAGCCAATCAAGTTGAACTCTACCTAACACATGCAGTATATAACATGCAGTATATTTTATCTAAAAAGGATATCCTTGAAAGTTAAAGGTGGCATTCAGACTTCAGTAAAATTGTATATTTTCAAATCTCTGAGGTATTTATGTATTAACCAAGTCACCTTGTTATGCTAGTAGATGTAGAAATTAGTTATGTAATATGATTTTTCAAAAATTCTTCCTAAAAATAAAAAATAATCTCATATTCTTCAAATCAAAATTAAATCCTTTTGCTCATCTCCACATTAACAATATTAGCAGAATAATCATTGTATGTACATATTAACACAATTTTATCAGTTTCCTAGGTATCTGAGTCTGCTATCTTGCCACTGATGTTTACTTGAAAAATCAAAAATAATGGACAGTCTTATTATTTTATTTTATCATGAAAGTTCCTTTTAGTCTTCAGAGTTTTATTTCATGCTGAATGATTCTGCAACTATTGACATGCTTAGTGATTCTCTTGATGTGCTTAATGATTTTAGAACTATTGATATGCTTAATGATTCTGGAACAGTTGACTTTCTCTCTAGACTGTAGAGAGAAATACTTTCACTTTAGAAAGTATTCTTTTCTCTGGGCTAGTAGAAAATTCTACCAGTGTCAAAATTTGTCTTTCTAATTTAAATTGAAATGTAGAATTATTTCCACCCCAAAACTAGATGAAATGAATTCTTGTACATTACACAATTTGGTGAATGATAACTACCACAGCAGGAACCTTTGGAGTACCACCACTTCCACAGGCAGCATAGTCGCTTCTGGCCTCTGATTGCCCTGATTCTCAGTCTACCTGGTGGCTTTCAGCCTCATCTGCTTGCTGGGGGGACCGAAGAGATGCTACCAGCTAGTACAGCAGGTGGCAGGCAGGTCACCCTGCTTGTCTTCGCCACACCGCAGTGCAGGGGCTGCCTTCCTGGTCCCTGAATGCTCTGACTCCCAGATAGGCACAGGTCACAGACAGCTGGGTTATCTCCGGTCTACTTTAAGACTTAACTCTATTTTAAACTCAGACCTGAAACATAAGCAGTTACTTTATAATCTTCCTTTTTAAATTTTTATGTTCATGTGCAAGTATTAATAAAGAAAATGCTAAAAAAACTCTTCTATGAAAAAAATAAAACAAAATTTATAACAAAATAATTAGATAATCACAATACTTAATATAGTGTGTATCATACTTGTAAATGAGTGGCCAAAATGTTACTCAGAGTACAAATTATAGACAAAAAGACTCTCTTTTACAAAGAAGAAACAAACAGCTAATAGCACAAAACTTTACTTTCAATAACCAAGAAAAACTAGTGGTATAAATGGAACAAATTAGAGTATTATCAACATATTTTTGAAACAGCAGAATAAGTAATATGGTGAATTATTTGAACTTCTCCCTATTTCTTAATCTTCAAATCTGCAAAGATTCACTTTCTTTTCAGGATTCCTGTACATATCTTTTGCAGTTTTTCTATTGCTTGTCCTTCCCTGCCCTCCAAGTGGAACATGTGATATTAGGAGTATTTCAGGAGAGAGAAGGAGAAAGGGAGGAAGAGAGAGAGGGAAAGTGAGAAAGAGAGAGGTTGAGATGCTCAATTTTAGAAAATTTTGTTAGCAGTTAGCCATTGTTTAACTAATACAAGCTAAGAGAAAATAGTACTCGTTATGTTGTTTTGTTCCCCATTTCTAACGGAATCTATTTAAGAACTGTGTTTTTGTCCAATTAACTGCCACTTTCCCTAAAATCTCCTGAAAGGCAGTGACAAATGATTATTAAATTCCTGAAAATTGTAAACAGAGCAAATAATCCATCAGAATTTTTGTGTTTAGCTTTTAGAACTAACCTTTTATTTAAAATTATACAGAGAAAATGAGATGTCACCCTTTAAAATATCTCAGCTGTTTCATGTTTGAATGAATGCAGTATCTGGAATGGGATAATTTAAAATGACTGGAGACAACCAGTACCTTCATATAATTGTGCGTTTTGCATAAAAAGGATAATGTAGAGTTCCTAGAGCTGTGACTCACAAACTCTATATGAAGAATTGTCTGGGGATTGTATGTTCCAAGCTTCTTCAGTGACCAGAAATTCTTATACCAGGGTGAGAAGAAATTCTTATTTTGTCCTTATTTCATAACTAGAAATTCTGATTCATTTGGCTGGGGTAGAAGCTTACACCAATGCTGTGTACAATCTGAAAAACTTTCCCCACAACAAAGGTCTTTAGCCTACAATCGTTGCTCTCACCTGGTGCTTGATGGGCCAACAAGTACAAGGTGGGAGAAGGGAATCAGTCAGGAGGAAAGGCAGATACACCAAGGCACTCCATAGCATCCTGAGCAGTTTCATGTCTGCCTGTTTTACATACTAATCACCTACCACATCTGGCATGAGAAAACAGTTTGAAACTTTTATATTACAGAAAAAAATGAAGAGCAATAAAATGAATTTTATGCATGTTCTAGAGTATTTGTATTTCATTGAGGAAAAATTTGTAAGTGCTGAGTGTACATAAGAGGGCCCTAAAAGGTGATTTGAGTACCTAGGAAGGAGCCACACCTATAACTAAAACAAACAGAAACTTCTGAAATCTGAGGATGTACTTTGCAGATATTTTTCAGTGGCAAAAGGTAACTGATAAATAGGAGAGGTGATATCATGCTTTATGTTAAAAAACCAGGTGTAGTATAATGTTTGCAGTGTAAAAGTAACCGATGCCAAGATGGAGTCACATGTCAAATCCAAAGCAAAGTGGATCCAGGGGCTTATGAAGAAGCAGACTTCATACACATCTGGAATAAATACTATCACAGGAGCTTCCTAAAATGCCACCAGAAACCCCTGCATGTGCTGCACACCCTGATCCTCCTGCACTTGTGTCTGTACGAGAACTTAAGAGAACATAGTCCAGCAAGTCAGAAGCATTGCAGACAAGCCACCCTCATGAGAACACTTGCCAACCACTGACTCTTTCTATTAATGAGTTAGTAACAGTTTCTGCAGCCAGACCCTGTGACCAGTAATGTTTGTTTTAAAGTAGCAGGACTGTCTCCTTTCTGTCTGTGAAAGTGCCTCCATACCCCAACTTCTGTTTATGTGCCTGTGACCCTTCATGGCTTGTGTACCCCAGGTTGTAACCCTCTATCATTAATGAATTAAGTTTTTTTTGAAAGCCATTTTCTCTGTTATTTCAAGTTGACAGCACTTAGCAGCTAGGACACAGAGCTAGGACAAGATATGCGTAAGGACATCAAAGAACCAGAAGGAATTTAAGTATTCATAGAGCAGTGGTACTGAAGCACAGTGGTCATCAGAATCACCTGTAGGCTTCCTATGGCGCAGATTGCTGGTCTCAGCCCACACTGGCCTGTAGTGGAGATTAAGAAACTGCATTTCTGTGTTTCCAGAATGAGAGACCATTCATCAATTCCTGAGTCAGGTGAGAAAAAGCTATTGGACCAAGAAAAAAAGAAATATTATCTAATGTTTGTCATCCAGTTAATTAACTACTTAGACACATGGGGACAGGATCCTTATTTTGTGCCAGGCATAGTTCCAGCTATGGGGATGAGCAGGAAAAGCAAACAGACAAAATGCCTCCTTGAATGGAGCTTGCACTCAAAAAGGAAGGTAATAAAGAAAGAAATTAGTATTAAGCAGATCGACTATGGAGAAACATCTAGCAGAGTGCATTGATAAGTTCTCCTGTTGCTAGACAAAATGCCAGATGCCCACAGCGTAAAGGAAGAGAGGGTTATTTGGCTCATAGTTTTAGAGGACTCAGTTCATGATTGCCTGGCACCAAGGCAGGAGCATCATGGCAGAAGAGCTGGAGTAACAAAGCCACTCAATTCATGGCAGCGAGGAAGCAGAGCAAGGAAACAGTGCCAGAGAGAAATGGGCTAGATATGGACCACAGGATCATGTCTTCCTGACCCGCCCAAATATACCCAATACTGTGGTTTCCAAATCCCCCAGGTAGCTCCCAAACCAAGCTGACAATTTAGCTTAACCATCCACACCAGGTAAATGGTACGGGGAAGTGTGAGTAAAAGATATGAGAAGTGTGCTTTGAAAAAATTAGTGGTCAGGAGGCCTGTGTGATGCCTGTACGAGAACTTAAGAGAACATAGTCCAGCAAGTCAGAAGCATTGCAGACAAGCCACCCTCATGAGAACACTTGCCAACCACTGACTCTTTCTATTAATGAGTTAGTAACAGTTTCTGCAGCCAGACATTTGAGAAGAGCTTCTCTGGGAACATTCCTGTGTGTGTATCAGGCAAAGGGAAATTAACAAGCCCCTGAACCTGAGACAGGAACGTGCTTAGAAAGCAATGGGATGGCCAAGCTAGCAGAAGTGGAGCAGTAGGAGATGAAGTCTGAAAATGGGACAGGGTATTGCAAGTCCTGGATTTTTACCCCTTGAGGATTTCTTAAAATGCAGTAACATAGTCTGATGTAAGAGGTTCCTCCTGTCTACATGTGAGATAACTATAGGAGTCCAGGGTGGAAGCAAGAGGACCAGCAGGCTTTCAAATTATAGAACTATTCCAAAGCCTGCATCATGCAGAATGAGTAGGAGTAATAACAGGCACCGTCTGTGAATGCTTGTTGTGCACCTGGCTCCATACTGAGTCCTGCTTCCAGGACACACCTGGACGATCCCTCCAGCTGCCCTCTGAGGTAGACGCTATTCCTGTCTGCACTATAAGTAAGGAAACTGGCTGAGGTTGTCTGAGGAACTGGTCCAAAGAAGGCAAGACTTCGCCAAGGACCATTTCACTCCAGAGCTCAGGTTTGTGTGGTTGAACTACAGATACTGGCAGGAAGGAAGGAAAGAATTTTTACATCTCTGGTAGATGTTTTGATTATAGACTTACAGTGGTTCATTTTGAAAAATCATCTTAATTGTTATTTTCAGCAAAGTGGAAATTTTAGTACTCAACTTTATGTCATATGGAATTATTTTTCATAATTTGGGTTTAAGAAATAAAATTTTTGTTAATTCTGTACAATTTTTTCGGGTCTCCTTTAACTTACTAAGAAGGAATTAATTGATATTGAAAATTATTATATATTAACTACTTACAGCCTTAATGAAAGAAGCTAATTTTGATGAAAAATTACATTGTATAATAAATTATTGAAGTCTGACGAAAAGATAAAACAGGAAAAACTTAAAAATAGAAAAACATCAAAAAATTGGAATCAGCTAAATTGCTTTTAAGACTTGCATTCTGCATCCACACATGAGACGCGTCATGACTGGCAGAGAATGGGTTCTTATGAACAGTTTTCTGCCAGCGGTGGAATGTAGTACCAAATGAAAATTATTCTGGGATTGTAAATTAGCTAGCACTTGCCAAATACAAATTAGTCATGGAGGCCTGCTAATGAAATAAAGTGATAAGCTTCAGACTTAATTCTCATTTTATCCCAAATCAAATCTCAAGTACTTGAAAATATGTGTTTTACATGCTAATGACTTTAAGCTAGAGGGTGTGAATTTCCTGGTGTTTTTGGACAGCTTTACGGCTCTCCTCTTGTTTAAACTTTCCTTGAAACTACAAAATGTTGGCAGTTGTAATATAGCAACCTAAAATTAATATCATATCAGTTTATTAACTATAGATTTTGCCAGGAATTTAATTTTTCTTTCAATACAGACATTTTAACTGGAATGTTTTTGCAATATTATAAGAGAAAACACAGAAAATGTTATAGCACAGTACTGAGAATTTTGCCAGTTTGACATTTGGGGGTGATGCATGAGGTGAAGAGAAGTAGGCCCATATTCTCTCCCAAGAAGTCTGAGCACTCTTCCAAGTGCAGAAGTAGTTCTTGCTTCCTTATAAGAGTACTTGTTACATATGCTCTCATGTAATTACTTGTAACATTTTTGCATACCCTTTTGAAGGCTCACTCATCTAAGGCAAGTAGATGAAATACATTTTGTACTTCCATTACCTGGCACATTATTGGTGATGGCTATTTTATCATGCTGTCAAAAGTTTTATTCAACATGGAAAATATGCCTTGCAACTCTTCAACTCTTATTTTTCATATTTGGCAGGAAAAAATGATGAATAATTGCATATGGATAGCATAATGCAATGTGCCTTAGGGTATGCAATGTACAACTGACTAGTCCTAGTCCTGAGGATGTCGGCGTGAAGTAGAGGGATGGCCAAAGATGAACAAGCAAGATGGCTAGAGATAAATTTTTTTCATTTCAAAGAAATAGCTCTCACATTTGTTTTTCTCAGCCATCTTCTCAGTAATTCTAATGCCTGTTAAATCTGTTGATGGGAAAAATTTGAGAGTCAACACTGCTCACCAGAGGAACTTAGCCAAATAGGAGGAAGGGGAGACCAGAGAAGTCAGTCAGTGGATACAATTTTACAGTTTGCTACCAGGAATATATTCTGGTATTCTTCAGCACAGCAGCGTGAATATAATTAATGCATTATATATCTCAAAATTAGTAGAAGAGAGGATTTTGAACTTACCACACAGAAATAAACTGTAAGTTAATGATAATTATGCTGTCAAATATCAGATTATTTCTAATAAATGCACACAAATATTATGTCAATCCTTAAAAAGGTCTGATAACTAATGTAAAAGGGGGTTTGGAGGAAATCGAGGCTAGGATGGATTCCAGAGGCAGACTGTCTTTGTTGTTTGTTTGCTGGGGATAGAACCTAGGACTTTGTGCATGCAGAGTGCATGTTCTTGATCACTGAGCCACACCCCAACTCCTCTAAGGCAGGTTTTGGAGACCAGGAAGAACTGACCCTCAGTGGGGGCACTGGAGAGGTTCAGAAAAAGCGGGACTCCACTCAGGAAGAGGCCCAAGCTGGGTGAATTCTGCTACAGTCCAGAGGATTGAGAAGGTCAGAAAAATCTGTTTCCTACTGTGGAGAGCTCTGAAAGCCAAACTCTTAAGGAAGAAAAAGGCCCTTACACGTTGTGGTGGATTGATAACTGGTGGTCAACTTATAACCCCTAGCTGAACTGAGTGAGTGGTGCTGGGTGTGGGAGACCCACCTGAAGACTGTTGCCAGCAGCATAAGAGGCAGACCTGGAGAAGAAGAAACAGGCTGTTGGGAGCTGAGAGAGGCTGTGGGGAGCTGGCTTTTCTGATAAACTTGGCTGTTTTCATCCTCCGAGGAGCTCGGGACCTTGCTGGCACTGAGAATGGCTTCAGTTCATTTTGGAGAGCTCTGGTCCTCACTTTGAGCATCGCTTCCTGGTTCTGGAGGGGAAGATGGTGCACTGCCGGCCTCCAGGAAAAGCTTGCTGTGTTGGCTTCCCTGATGGGAACTCGGCCATCCTGATCATCGGAGGAGCTCAGGACCTCACTGTTGCCGACGATGGCTGTGGTACCTTTTGGGGGAGCTCTGGTTCTTCTGAACATCACTTCCTGGCTCCAGTGCAGATCCCTCAGCCTGCTAGCATGGGTCCTTCATCCTGCTGGCATGGACTTTGTAGATTCCACCACTGACCTTTGGGCCTTTCCAGCAGATCCATGAAACAGGTCTGCATGAGATGTTGTCATGGGGCCTCCAGTTGGATTCATGGGAGGCATTGTTATGAGCTCTGGGTATTCAGCTCAACTCATGTAGGACATTGTTGTGGGATCCAGGCCCTCAGCTGGATTCCTTGGTCTTAGTGTGTGGACAGATTTCCTGCACTCTTTTGTATAATGTTCTTTGGGTGACTTATAAACAATCATATAAAGTATGTGTCCTGTATTATGTTGTTCCCCTTGCAAAATAAGCCCCAAACCAACACACATGTTTCAGTTGCATCCCCCTTCTCCTCTGGTGTTTAGGAAGTGACTTGGCATTATGCATTCCTGAGGGAGAATGTGAAGAGGAAAAGCAAGAGGCCACCAGGGCCAGACATTCATGTTGTGGGCTAGGGGGAGCTGGCCAGCTCCCTGCTCAGCCTGGGTGCTGTGCTGCCCACTCCTCCCATACTTTTATACATGTTTGTTTGGGGGACATGGGGCTCTTCTGGAAGAATTTGTTCTTTGTGGTTTAACTGCATTTAACTGCTTATGTCTTAAAACAACACAGAGAAGAATGTGTGAAAAATGACCCTTAGGTGTGGTACTTGCTGGGAGCCTCACATGTTTTACTTTTTCTGAAGCAACCCGTATGGATTCCTATTGTGATTTAAAGGAAGAGAAGTTGCACTCTGGACTACATGAGACCTGGCTTCACTGTCTTAATGAAACCCCTGTGTAATTGACAGTATGTGGATGTCCCCCTCCTGGAGGTCTTAATGACCAACCAAGTAAACAATTTGCAATTTTACCTCTAAACTCTGGAATCTGTCAGAGGACACTGTACACATGCCAATATGGTAAGATTTGCACTTGGCAGAAGAATAGAAGCCAGGAAATGATATTAACAGCTGGTGCATTCATCTTGGGAATCATGTGAGCATTCTAATTAATGTTTAGAGGCCAAAAAATGGGAGCAGGCTGAGGAATTCCATTTTCTTAATATGGTTAGAAGGAAGATAAAGAAAAATCTTACAAATTAAGTCAAAATTAATGACCTATAATTAAATCTTCTTAAACTTTTAAAATTTGTTCTGAATACATAAAGACTGATGAAAACTTTGAGAAACTTTAGCTGAAGGTATTATTTTGTTTGACCTGTAGGATTTAAAAATGTCAGCTGTAATTCAGGAATTTGTATTCTATTTATGTAATGAAAACAGGAATTAGTAAAATGTCTGTTGTACAAAGTGATAGGAAAAACTCAGAATAAGTAAAGAAATTATTAGATTCTTTATTTAATCAATTTTTGGTAATTTCATAGATTCAGGCCCCAAACTGTGGGCCTTCTATGTATATTGGATATATTATTTTTTCGGATTGATACTTTTGAAGCTCTCCAATTGTTCTTTCCTAAAGATTAAATTAAATTGACTATCTTTTTTATTACAAATATATCTTTATACTCTGATTCTTTAAAAAATTAATGTTTTATCTTTTCTGCTCATGGCACTTTAACTACTCAGTCCATCAATATGGGCATGGCAAGAGGGCTGGACAGCAGAGTGTGACCTGTCAGTTACAGAGAGCTGTCAAATCATGGCACAGAACAGATTCCAATAGCCTAGCCATGGTATCGGAAGGATATAAAAAAGATGGTGGCCATTGGTCTCGTGGCCACCCTCTTCTTACTCTTCCAGTGACCCACTCTGCCTGCTGGATATATTTTTCTCTCTTCTTTACACTTCTACTTTTTACTTTTATATCTTCAAAAATTGAGACTTTACTGTTCATTGGTTTACTGTCCAATTCTTTGAACGGGAAAAGAGCCTGGTACTACTGGACACTCACGCATCCCATAGCGAGTAGAATTAGGTTTGCTTTCTCTAAAATGTATAATAGATATTGTGAAATGGGGAGAAATTTTCAAAAAGAAAAAGGAACTAGGATAGGTGAAGGAAGGAAAGGCACTAGGGAAAAGGGGAAAAAATGCAAGTCAGTTTTGCTGTTAGTATTTTTTAGTTCATTAAAAAGGAAGGTTGTGCTAATATGAATTGGAGAAATTTTTAAGCCCTGATCTTGTACCCTGAGCAACTGCTTTAAAGATAACAACATGTAATGTATTAACTATTGTTATTCTCCTATTATCTTTTATGAAATTTTGTTTTACCTTTTTCTATTAAAAAATGAAAGAATCAAATCAAATGACCAATCATTTACTGTAGTGGATTCAATGAAAATCCTTTAAACCAGGGAACATTTTTATATTCCAAATATTTACCATCATCTCTAATCTACAGTGGCACCTCATAAATGTTTGTTATTACTGGAGAATACATCAGGAAAGTATGACAGGCATTTGTTTCTAATTTTCAAGCCAATATGCTTCCCTCGGGGTGTCGTGTATCTGCAAGAGTTAAACTGAGTCTATCGCAGATTCAGTTGAATCCCAGATCAACTCCTTGCCTCCTGTAGAAGTCAGGTGTTTGGTCATTTTATTTTCTTGGTGCTCCATATCATTTGGGAGTTTGTGGGAAATACAGGAGCAGTGGTCCCATCCTACTCCTATGCAATCAGAGACTGCATTTTAACAAGATCCTTAGGTAAATAGTTCCAATTAAAGTGTGAGAAGCACTGATTTTTTAATATAGTACATTTCCATTTCCTCTTATAATATGAAGATAATAAAAACACTAACTCACAGGGTTGTGGGCAGGTACTTCACAACATGAACTTACAACTAAGTGCTTAGAAGCTGTTAGTCATTTCTGTTACCCTTTCTTTTTTCTAGCCCATCCATACTGAAGGCCGGCATTGCTCCAAGACTCTGAAATGTAGTCTGCTTTCATATATCCAAGGCTGTCTGCTTTAATTTCCCAAAATGAAGGAGCTCAGTCTCTATTCCATCCTTAGAAATCTTCCCACTCTCAAGACGACCCTTAGGTTACTCAGTTTGGGATCAGAGTTTTACTTTATTTCATTTGTTTATGTGTATCTGTTTAATGTATCCTATGTATCTGTTTAATGCTGGTTGTCTATACCACACATGCAGAACTAAGTTACTACAGAGCATCCTTTGAGGTAATGAGGGATGACATCAATAAATGTCACCTCCTATGACTACTGTCCTACAATTTTACATTTTCATTGTCTTTTAGCCCTGAACACAACTTGTTTCTTAATTTTCCATCAGAGAATCAGATTAATCTTTGAGTTTTCATAACCTGTATTTGGTCATTAGAATCCATTTGGCAGAAAAGAAGTTTCAATAAAGTTAAAAAAGAAAATGCTTTATTCTTTCTAGAGGACTTGATCAAAGAATCCTTCCACATTCCACACATACCCCCATTCAGTATTTTGAAAGGAGAAATTAGCTGAGACCATCACAGGTGTGGGCCACAGAGAACTTCTTCAACCTGGCCCTGCTGGCAGGTGATGACAAGAGCGTTCTGAAGACAAATTAGTCTTCATCTTCATGATTGAGAAGAAGCATATTTTCTACATGACCAGGAAGATGGCACACAGAGGCAGACCCGATCAACTAGGCACATGTGTTAAGTTTAGAGTCGTTGTATGAAACAAAGCACTGAAAACAGTATTGCTAAAGCTTTTTCTGGATGTCTACTTGACTCCATTACATGGACCTTTATAAGGTTCTAAAAGGATCCATCCTTGCATAGCTGCAAAAAAAAGTTGTATTTATACCTGTTGTTCAAAGACAAGATTCTTCAGGAAACCACTGACAAGGCAGAGTGATAACTCAGGAACATGATTTACCAGTCTTCACAAATTGCTACTGTTTATCATGCAGTTTCTTTACACATACACACACACACACACACACACATGCACCCATGCACACACGCGCGCACACACACACACACACACAATGTAATGGCCTCATGAGTGCAGCTTCTGCCAGAGTAGCTGTTACCTTCAAGCAGCTGTTGTTATAGGTAGCTGAATTAGACAGAAATATTATAGGCAGTCAGACAGGGCCAGGCCCTTGAAGGAGCCAACATGAAAGACAAGATACCTGTGGGCCAGACCTCAAGTCAAAGGACTAAACAAATGCACCCACATACCTCCCTAGGTGTGAACATCAGGGATTGATATTCTAAATAGGTAGCAACCACCTTCAAAAAGCAGAAAGAGTCACTAGCCCAACCCCCTACAGGAAAAGCCCCTATTCTGTATTCATGCCCACTTGCTACCAGACTCACTTCCCCATTTGATCCCAGTTTACTCAATTTTTCCTGAACTGTTATACTTGTAATCTTATTGGCTGACCATAGTTTTGTCCCACCTCATGCCCACCTTGTAATTTCCGTTTTCCCCCTATCTTGGATGTGCCTCACCTCGGGGTTTTGCTCTGTAAAGGCCCTGGGAGGGGCAGGGTCCTTGGCAACCCACTTGGGCCCTCTTCTGTCCCTCTCTTGGACAGAAGCTTTCTTTCCCTGGATAAATATATTCTGCTCTTAACCCCCATTGTTCCTAAAATTCATTCTTCGATTTTAAAGAACATGAACTCATCCCAGATACAATTCAGGTTGGGAGTTTCTATTTTCCTGCATCATTGTGTGACTACCTTTGAAAACAAAAGTCCATTGAACCCTTTAATTTCTATGGACGACTATGAAGTCACCTCTTTTTTAAAGAGAGTTGATGGTGTCATGATGCACACCTGTAGCACTTGGAGGCTGAGGCAGGAGGATCGCTGTGAGTTTGAGGCCAGCCTGGACTATATGGTGAGTTTGAGGCAAGCTTGAACAACATAGTGATTTTCTGTCTCAAAAAAAAGTCAGATCACTTCATAACCTTTGACTACATTCACTCTTCCATAGTAGCATCACAAAAATGTTGCTATTGCAAATATAAATAAACAAAATCTTGGAAAAATTTTAGCTGAGGGTAGAACCAGAGGTCCCTAAAAATAGTGAGGTGACATACAAATTGAACAAACAGGATTTGCCTTTGTGAGCCGGAGAATATTTTATCTTTGAAGACTATGCAAGTTTCAATGAATACTGCAAGCATAGCTGTCATTACACATACTTATTTCCAATGTGCCAACTTACAGTGGTGATGGAGAACCATGGCTTTAATTCCTTGGCCTAAAGCATTTTCTTCATATCAAGGAGAAGTAACATCTCAGTGAAATGCGGACATCTTCTATGATTGGACATAGCTGTCACTGAAGAGTATTGTGTGACTGCACATTTCCACCACGTACTATTTTTCATAGAGACACAGATTAGATAGCTTTGAATTGTCACTCCCACCTTCTTTCATAAACAGAGAAATCCAATATTTTTTAGATTGGCTATTTTTCAGTTTCTCTTTCAATGGTTACTTCCTTCCTTTTGGACTCCATAGCATATGATTATTTCTGTTTGTGTGAACCAGAATGTTCTTTAACAGAGCTCAAGCAGGTAGCATAGTCCCTAGGACTCTGGACCCCAGAACAGCACATGCAGCTTTCCCAGGTCCCATTGGAGAGGAAGCTCCAAGAAGCTGAGTTTGGTCTTGCTCCAGGCTGTCTACAGTGCCTGGTAGTGCTCAGCAGGTAGTTGATGTTTAGTATGTGTTAAATGAGTGAAAACATCATTTATCTATTCAGCTTTTGATGGTCTCATCGAGACTTGGAAATGTAATTCATTCTGGCCAAAGGTTAAATTGCTGGAGAAGTTTATGTTTGAAAGCAGAGTCTAGCTCTCTTGTCAGAGACAGATGTCTTAACCACTGTAGTTGATGTTACATGATACTCTGACTTCGAAATACTGCACACAAATGGTTAAATCTTATCCCCAAATCCTTCACTTTACAAATAAACAGACAAAGTTCATGGTGTACCTTTCCTGATATGGTAATTTAATGATGATTTTAGTGTCACCATTTTAAATTATAACCTTGAAAAATTATTTGTTTTTCCCATATGTTGAAAATCAATTTGTTACAGTCCTTAATAATGGCAGTTAACTTGTTTCTTTCCTCCTACACACTCAATCCTTAATTTGTAATTGCTTAAATGGGCCTGACACTCTTCTTCCAAGTAAGATGAGAATTACTGTAGAACTCTATGGTACCATGAGAGGAAATGCAACTTCCACTTTTGAGCTAGTTTCTCTGCCTCTCAGACTTTATCATAAGATCATATTAATGATGATTAAAAGGGATTATCCAGAAAGGTGTTTAACATATTATTGTATAAATCTGTAAAAACCTTAAATTGGGAAACTGAATAAATAAACTTCTGGTGATTCCATAAAATGGGATATTATGTACACGTTGAAGAGGAAGTTGAAGAATACATACATGCATATGATAATGCTACATGAAAAAGTAAATTCCAAAAACTGAGCAATGTATGATTCTATTTTGTAAAAACCAGACAACTAAATATATGTACTTATATGTACATGTGCATGTATGGAAAAATTTGAAAAGATATCATAGTTAATAATAGTTCTTTCTTATAATAGGATTATGAATTGTTTTATTTTTAATCTTCTTTTATTCTTTCTGTAGCTATTATACATTACTTTTAAGTTAAGCAAAACAATAAATGGAAAGAAACAGTTAAGTTCTAAATATGTCTGTGTAATGTGCTGGAGGCTGCGATCCTGGTGCTTTCATATGGATTCTAATGAGCAGTCAGTTTTAGAACCTCCTGTGATGGGCTTTTCTTGTCCCATTCCTCTCCCATATTTCCTGTGGTACAGAATATTACAGTATTTCTTCAAGCCTATAACTTAACAGTATGTTTGTGACCACCTGTATTGTGGCCTCTTAATACTATTTCCTACAAAGATGAAGTAGAAGTCTTTAGAGGATGGTAGCTTCTAAACCTGGGGCAGAAAATATGCAAGATAAACCTTGGATAACTTGTAGAGCTTTGTTCTGTATAGTTTGTGGCAGTTATTAAAGATTAGTGGCTAAGCTTGAAGGATACATTGTATAATAAAGATTTATTCACTAAATATGGGGTTCTAAAATATAAATATATTTAATGTGATTTGTTGAAATTATAAAACTCATAATTTTGCTAGAATATAAAGCACACTGAAAATTACTGGAAATAACAAAAGTACTAAAACTACTCAGACAAGTGGTCATTTAGAGCAGGAAGCAATAAGTATTTCCGTAGTTTTTTCTTTAAGATTTCCGTTTCCAGGTGAGTAAATAATCTTAGTATTTGAGATATTGTTTCATATATAAAGAAATTTCACATATATATTTGGGAAGGTTTTCTAAAATAGGATATGGACAATTGTGCAAGTCATATTCATACAAAAATTATAAATTGATGAAGCTATTAGAAAAAAATGAATAAACATACAATGAGGGGAACAGGCCAGTATCATATGAAATCTTAAGATTGTCAAAAGTGAGACAGCCAATTGGTGATGTGTAATTATTGCTGAATCTGGATAATGGCCAGTCATTTTACTATTTTCTATACTTTCATGGACTTTTAAATTTTTCAAAATACCAGTTAGCATAGGAATGAGTGTGTGTGTGTGTGTGTGTGTGTGTGTGTGTGTGTGTAATGCTAGCTTAAATTGCTGGATTAGATACAAAACTGGTTGAGATCTTACAAGGGTGATAAATCATATTTTTTGGGGCTATCTGTTACACTGAACAGAAGTTGTATGCATCTCTTCCAAACAAAATTAAGCTCAGCTGCTAGAGCTGTACAACACCATGTCGGGGAAAACAAGTCTAGTATTTGCTGAAATAATATCTAGTAATCTATCTTTCCAGACCATTTCCCTGTTTGTGATCATAAATAATCTCACAGGGCTTTTGTTTTGTTTGTCTTTTAATCACATAAAAGCCTGTTAATATTTTTGGCTGATTATTTACATAGATCTAGTAAGACTGTTAATTGACTAGATAAGCCTGCTTGAATTTGTTTTGGAAATTTGAAGCCATGTAGTGTGAGCCAGAGAATTTACTCTGCCTGAGAATTTTCATAAAGATTCTTAGATTTAACACTTAAAAGTCTTTATTATTTGCTAAATTCCAAGACTGGAAGTATAATCCCAAGACATTCTTTCTACTGTACTTCACATGCAGTTCCTATAAATTTAGGGAAATTACTTCCTTCTTGAGGCTTCCAAGGAGATCACTGGCTGGGAATTATAACGTACATGAAACCCTTACCAAGTCTGTTTTTGTGGATGGGTTTTGTAGGCCTTGGCTTTGTGTGTAAAGCCAGTTATCATCCCATAATAAGGTGATATTATATCTGATGCATTGAGATCTGTTTCCAAGTACAGCTTTTCATGTGTGTCCTTTGTTACAAAATCAGTTTTATAGTACACTAAGATGAACACAGGTTCCTAATTACATACATAACTATGTGTCATGGAAAGTACAGAGATTCAGATGACATTTTTCTGAATTCTGAAGGCCAGTGAAAAACAAGTACTGTTTATTAATATTTCCATTAAGTTTATACAAGCATAGTCTACTAAACTGATGATGATAATAGACAAGGAAGAGAAATATCTTTATATACCCGCAAAATAAAACATTAATAGCAATACCAAGAATATTCAAAACAGAAAGTGACCATAATTAAATGTCCACCTCATATCATTTCCTGTGTAAGCAGTGATTGCTTGTGAGACCTCAGGGTTGTGGTACGCTTTCATGAAGGATATTAAGGATAGTGCCTGGGTACTCATTGTTAATTCCCAGGTGTGCAGCAAGTACCAGAAATAGTGAGTACCAAGCAAATTGTTTTGGTGAGAAAAGATTGCAACTCATGAGGCAGTTGACACCAACACGTTTTGGTTTATGTGTTAAGTACCACATGAACTATAATGGGACAAATATTTTGTATCAAAAGGTGTAGAGTACCAAATTCGATGAGCTCCAAAGTAGTAAAGTATGCGTGTATTTCCAGATTCAGATAGGTCCTGGAAATTCCACTTCACTGTACTGGGGCAGTCTGAGAGTTGTTAAGCTGATGTCACCTCTGAAGCCCACCACCAAGAGAGTATTCTTCAGATTGTCAGTAGTTGAGTGTTGTATGTGGTACAAACTGTTAGGAGGCTCAGAATCAGACTTTCTGTAATGAAGACACAAGTCCAGGCCTGTAGTTTACAGCAGAACTCTCAGACCAGCGCCAGATGGAAGCAGAAACCAGTTTGAATATTAAAAACTTGAATTATTGCAGTGACAATGATAGCAGAGGGGAATGGAGAGTGTCTTTGATGATACAGCACTTAACTGTTTCATGAGGTCCTGAGCAGTGTTTCCCTTGGGAGGCGTAGCTGTAATGGGCAGTGTGGGGTTTGATGACTCTCCACGGCTTTCCCAGGAAGCGTTTGATTAATGAAAGGCTTATATGAGCAGCATTTCTTCTGTACAGACTGAACCTAGGGAAGGCTGAGTGTATGTAGCTTTTCTAGTGGTGTTAAGCCATTAAGAAATACCAAGCCCACTAAACAAACCAGTGTTCTCTAGCAACTCTCTGTACAGAATCCTGGGAAATTTCAAAGACAATTTTAAGCATAAAGTGTATCTTGAAGTTTTTATTTTGTTTTTTCCTCACTCAGTTTTAGATGTGATTTTGGGAAGCCAAAATCAAAAGGGTCTTGAGAGAACACTTGGTCATTTGGTTATTCTAAAATCCTAGGATTTCCTAAGAAATCCTACTTGTTAATCTGTTTAATAATAATGACACTAAACACTTTAAAAGTGTAAAAGGATTGCCATGGATCTCAGTTCATTCATAAGTAAGAAAACTTTGCCTTTTTAAAATTTTATGTTTTTCTTTATCAAAAAACATGATCAAAACAGTACAAAGCAGAGATTATTCTGGTGTACAATCTTTTTTTTTGGAGGGGGGCAGATTATACAGAAAAAATATTCTTTTGACTATGTCTTTTTAAGAATCCTAAGATGAATTTATTAATTCAATACAGAAGTTAATTCTAATTTTTCATTGGTATAGTAATTAAGGATTTAGGTTTTATGACATCGTTCTTCAGTTAAGTTATGTCACAAAGTCAATAAAACATGAATTTTGCTTTTTTCTGTGTGTGATATTAGAGACAAAGCCAAGAAACCCCACACTTTGTGCTGAGATACATCCCCAGCCCCCTTTTTATTTTTTTATTTGAAACAAGGTCTTGTTAATTTGCCTAGGCTGAGCTCAGATTTGGCATCCTCTTGCCTCAGCCTCTGTTACTGGTATTATAGGCTTGCTATGATTTAACACATTTCGTTCTTTCTCTTCAGATGGAGGTATCATAAACAAAGGCAAGTCAGATTTACTTAGCTCAAACTTTATTCTCTAAATTTTTCTTTTTCACTGAATTCTTTTGTATTCTAGAACAACTGAAACTTTGCTTTAGCAAAAATATATGCTTTTCTTCCTTGAAAAAAAAGCACTCGGCTTAGATGAATACTTATATTTTTCTGTTACTATAATTTTTGCTGTACTCTCAACCATCCAAACTAATTTTAACTTTTGACCAAAATAACTTTAGTTTCGTAGAGAGTTTGGGAGGTGGTAAAGCGGAAATGTCTATCACACATAAGTACTTAGTGGATGAGCAAAACTTATGAATATACACAACATAGACTCTGTAGTCACAATATCTTTAAATAACAAAAATAAAACACTTCATTAACATGACCCAAATGTATACTCATTCTACAGCATATAAAACTCAAAGCTAAAAATGTATAAATTTAAAATTACGTTCTTTTATCAATGTTTTTATAGTTAACCCTAATAGAAATTATTCAGATATATAAAGATGGTTGCTACATAGTGTGCTTTAATATTAATTAAAATTTTATAAGGATGTAAGAAATTATATTTAGGTTTGCAAACTATAAATCATAAGTATTTTAAAAAAATTTGCAACAGTCATAATGTAATTATTTCAGATACAAATGTTCATTTTTCATAAACTTAAAACACTATGTAATGTAATACTATATTATTGATTTTAAAAAGCAGTATGAAATGTATAAGAAGTTCAATTTTATTGTTGTCAGGAGAAATCACATATGAGGCTTACACAGTATAAATGGAAATCTTGTCATATATTTAACACTGACAAATTAGAGAAATGATACATAGCATTTATTCTTAAACACAAACTGTTAAATGGCCAAATTGCTGAAAAATTCACCACAATTATAGATTAAATTTCTAAGCTAGTAGTTTCAGTGGGAAGAATTTTTTTCCATCAAAGTCAAGAACAGTCTTCAAACTTTGGTTCCTTTATTTTCTGTTAATTTTGGGCATATTCAACTATGCAAGTGCTTATTTATTTTTATAAAACAATCAGAGCTTTATTCTTTATGTTTAAGGGATATGATAATTAAATTTATTCATACCATCCAGTGACAGTATATTAGATTGCCAGAGATGCCATAACAAAACACCATAGACTGTGTGCTTTAAATGACAGAAATTTATTTCCCACAGTTTTCAGGGATGGAAGTCCAAGGTTCAAGTTTTAGCAAGTTTGTTTTTTTCCTAGGCCTGTCTCTTTGATCCACAGAAGACTATCTTCTCACTGTGTCCTCACATTATTTCCTCGACAAATATGTTGTGTACATTTCTTTTTCTTATAAGAACATTGATCAGATTGGATGTAGGGCCACCCTCAACACCTCATTTTAATTAATCATTTTTAAATATCTCATTTTCAGATATTTTCACATATGAGGCATTGAGCATTAGGGATTCAACATATGAATTTTGGGGTAACTAATTCAGTGCATAACAAGGGGAAATATTTCACAGGTCAGAAGGCAAATCCTTTTAAATTATAACTATGTAGATAGACACACAGTCATACAAAGGATATATAACATTAATCGTACAGTGTCAGCTATAGTTAAAAAATATATAGTCACTAAAACCTGTAAGCCCAGATCTCAAAGAACTCTTTTCCTTCCCAGTAAGAATAAACATTTTTAATTAATTTGGGGTCACAGATAGACAAACAAAAATGATTTAATATATATTCTGTGTTGTCTCTTACTCAACAGAAAATAGAAATCTACCATTAATTTGAGAGATCACCACATGGTTAGACCCTAAAACCAGTTTCCCAATCATTGTGGCTATCAAAGGGAAATAAGTGCATAAATTCTAGGTAGTAACAAATATACAGAATCACTAATGAGAAGGGGAAAACATGAAGAAGCAGGCCTGGAAGAGTTGGAGTTCTTTCTGAATCACTTTGAGAACCAAGAAAAAAAATGAGCCCTGGCTTACAGTTCATCAGGTGAACTTCATGGTAATGAATTTATTTATTTGGCTCTACCAAATAAGCCTGTTTGGGTATTGTCCTTCTATCCAGGGTGACAGGTCCTGAGAATGAGGTGCCCGCAGATGAAAAGAAAAGTAAAAGAGACAAGAAAAGAGAGGCAAAAGTCTGGGATTAGGGGGCTTACAGCCTCTTGGACTGCAGCCCCAATTACCAATCTCAGTCACCTTTTATTGAGCGAGAATCAAGGGCATAGCTAGTACAAATGGGCAGATACCAAACGTTTTAGTAATTAAAACATTATCCTTCTCCAGTTCTGCCTCTTATGCTGTTGGAAATAATCCCCTGGTGAGCCTCCTACACCCAGCACCACGCTTACTCAGTTCGGCTGGGGGTATAAGTTGACCACCAGTTATCAATCCACTACAGTCACAACCCTTACTTCCCATTAATGTTTAAAATGCATGGCAAGACTAAAAAACAGGGATCTCCTGCAATTCAAATACACTCTTATCTTCAAGTGAAAGGTTTCAGTTCATTGTTGCAACAATAAACAAATCATTGTGTGTCCTCAGTGCTTTCTAATCAAAGAATGTCCTTCTACACAGGGTATGAAAACAGGGCTTTAGATACTGTTAAAGTTTTTAATATGGTAAAATCATGACTGTCATACAATACCATAGAACCAGGTATCAAAAATTTATTTGACTCTTAATGTGGGGAACTCAGAGCTGTACAATTTGGTCCAAAGAATCTTAGGGAAGATTAGATA
>NW_004955439.1:19097012-19097716 GCF_000276665.1 Chinchilla lanigera
AACATGGGTGCACATATAACACTGTGGTATGATGTCTTTAATTCTTGTGGGAAAATGCCCAGAAGGGGAATAGCTGGGTTAAGTGGGACTTCCAATCCTAGTTTTGTGAGGAATCTCCAAATTGATTTCCACAGTGGTTTCACCAATGTACACTCCCACCACCAGTGGAGTAGAGTTCCTTTCTCCCCACAGCCTCTCCAGCATTTGTTATTGGTTAATTTCTTGACAATAGTCATTCTTTCTGGGGTGAGATGAAATCTCAGTGTTGTTTTAATTTGCATTTCTCGAATGACTAATGATGCTGAACATTTTTTTCATGTATTTGTTCGCCTTTGGTAGAGAAGTGTGTATTCATCTCAGATGCCCATTTTTGGATTGGGTCTTTCAATTTGGGAGCCCTGACTTTTTTTTAATTCTTTATATGTCCTACATAGAAGTCCTTTGTCTGAGGGGCAAAAATTTCATCTGGCTAAAATTTTTTCCCAGTTCGTTGGTTTTCTTTTGATTTATTTAGATGTGCAAAAGTTTTTCAGTAAGAGGAGATCCCAGTTGTTGATTCTTTGAAGTATTTCACGTGCAGTTTGGTTTTTGTTCATGAACTCTCTGCCTACCCCAATGTCATCAAGATTTTTACCTACTTTCTCTTCCAATAAATTTAGTTTTTCTGTTTTAATATTTAGATCTTTGATCCATTTTGACTTTAA
>NW_004955439.1:19098997-19192244 GCF_000276665.1 Chinchilla lanigera
TCTTTCCTTTTTTTGATAAGGTTGACTAGGGCTTTATCTATTGTATTTATTCTTTCAAAGAACCAACTCTTTGACTCATTAATTCTTTGTATTGTTTTTTTAGTCTCCATTGTGTTAATTTCTGCTCTGAGCTTTATAATTTCCTGCCTTCTTTGGACTCTTGCTTTGACTTGCTCTTCTTTTTCTAGGAACTTGAAATGAAGCCTAAGATTCTTTATTTGTGCTTGTTCTGTTTTCCTGAGGTGGGAGTGCACCGCTATAAATTTCCCTGTGAGGACTGCTTTCATTGCATCCCACAGGTTCCTGTAGGTTATATCTCCATTTTCGTTTGTTTGTAAATAGTGTTTAATCTCTACTTTGATTTCATCTGTGACCCATTGGTTGTTCAGGAGGATGTTATTTAATTTCCAACTGTTCATGGAGTTTCCGTGTTTTCTTTTGTCATTAATTTCCAATTTCATTGCACTATGGTCTCATAGTATACATGGGATAATTTCAATTCCTTTGCATTTACTTAAACATGTTCTGTGTACTAGCATATGGTCTATTTTAAAGAATGTCCCATATGCAGCTGAGAAGAATGTGTATTCTGATGCTTTTGGGTGGAATACTCTGTAAAGACCTGATAAGTCCACACGTTCACACATTTGGTTAAGTTCTGTTATTTCTTTCCCAATTTTTTGTCTAGTTGATGTATCTCTTTGTGACAGTGATGTGTTAAAGTCTACTGTTATGATTGTGTTACTACTTATTTCATTTTTCATGTCTGTTAGAATTTGTCTTATATAGGTGGGTGCTCCTATATTTGCTGCATAGATGTTTAGGATTGTTATCTCTTCCTCTTGAAGCCTCCCCTTCACAAGTATGTAGTGATTGTTTATCTTCTTTATCTCTTTTGATTGTTCTTGGTTTGAAGTTCAGGTTGTCTGCAAACAGAATAGCTACGCCCGCTTTTTTCTGGGTTCCTGTTGCAGGGAGTATTGTTTTCCATCCTTTAATTTTCAGTCTTTGAATTTCCTTTTGGGTTAAATGTGTTTCTTGTATACAGCATATAGTTGGCTTTTGTTTCCTAATCCTCTCTGCAAGTCTGCTTTCTTTGGTTGATGCATTGAGACCATTTACATTGATGATTATAAGGGATATGTACTGGCTTATCTTAGCCATGCTATTTTGCTGCTGTTGGATCCTCCTTTCTCCCTCTGTTTAATTGCTTGCACTGCTTGGTGGTTCCTTTCTGTTGTTGTTCTTGAAGTTGCAGTCTGTTTTGTCTCTTTGTAGTATATCTTTTAGTATTCTTTGTAGGATTGGTTTGGTGCTCATGAATTTCTTCAGTTGTTCTTTATAATGAAAATACTTTATTTCTCTATGAAATTTGAAAGATAGCTTTGCAGAGTACATCAATCTGGGTTGGACGTTGTTTTCTTTCAGTACCTGAAGTACTTCACTCCAAGCTCTTCTTGCCTTGATGGTTTGTGTTGAGAAGTCTGCCATGATTCTGATAGGCTTTCCTTTACAGGTGATCTGTTTCTTTTCTCTAACAGCTTTTAATATTCTGAGCTTTTGTGAGTTTCCAGGATCTTAATCACTATATGTCTGGGTATAGATTTCTTTTGGTTATGATTAAGTGGATTTCTATATGTTTCACTTATCTGGATGTCCAATTCTTTTTCCATGCCTGGGAAATTTTCTGCTATTATTTCTGCAGATAGTCTTTTTATGTCATTTGTATTGACACCTGCTATTTCATTAATACCTATTACCCTGACATTGTTTCTCTTTGCTTCATCTTGCCGTTATTGAATTGTTACTTCCTGATTCCTTGTTGTTTATAAGAGATCCCTCCTTCCATGTTCATTGGTGGCAATGCTGTCTTCAGGGTCTGAAAGTCTATCTTCAGCTTCGTTCAGGTGATTTTGCAAGCTTTCAGTGGAATTTTTAATTTCCTGAATATTTGTTTGCATTGTTTCATACCTTCTAAGTCTTTTCTATATTGTTCCCTGAACGTTTCATTGAGTTGTCTATGTTCTTCTATTTTCTTGTTAATGTCATCTTTGTATATGTTGAACATTTCTTTCACTATTGTTGTCATTTCTTTTCTCACCTGAGACATTTTTTCTGATTTGATGTCTTCTATGGCCTGATGGAGTTGTTTCTGAGTTGCTACCATTTCAGAAATTTCAGGTGTATGACTTTCAGGCTCTTCTGTGTTGTTACCTCCAGGACTTGTTTTCGGTGGTGTGGAGGTCTTGGATTGAATTTTGTTCCTTTGTTTTGTCATTTTTGAAGAACCAGAGACTCCCTGTAGTGCAGTCTCACTGTCCTGATTACTTGTGGATGGCAGGGCGAGAGCCTGAAGTTTCCCAGTGCTCAGTGTAGCTCCTGTTCTGGTGAGTGGTGGCGGCCCAGCCTGGGCTGGGACACTGTGTGTGCCAGGTAGCCACTGAGGCCCCAGAAGGTGCCTGAGTCTTTGCCTGCCTTGCATGCTGGTCAAGGAGGCAGAGCCCATATGCACTGTGCTTCCGGAAGATGTCCGGAGCTCAGCCCAGCCCAGGCACACACCCTATGGTTGTGGCAGGTAGAAACCAAGACCCCAGGGTGCCCGAGGTTTCACCTGCCTTGCACGCTGGTCAGGGAGGCAGAGCCGAGACTCACCAGGCTTCCCAATGATGTCTGGGGTTCAGCCCAGAGGGTGCCCGATGTTTTGCCTGCCTTGCACGCTGGTCAGGGAGGCAGAGGCCAGACTCACACAGCTTCCCGTAGATGTCCAAAACTCAGCCCAGCCCGGGGTGACACACTATGGGTGTGGCGGGTAGCCACCGAGGCCCTAGAGGGTGCCAGAGGTTTTGCCTGCCTTGCATGCTGGTTAGGGAGGCAGGGGCCAGACTTACCAGGTTTCCCATTAAAATGTCTTGATTTCTAAGTGGCAGATCTTTTCTGATTATTAAGAAACTGAAATGAAAATAGTTCTGTTTTATGTGTAAATTGCTACAGGAAATACTTTCCTCCCTCTAATCATTATCCTAAATCCATTTTAGAGATGTAACTTTTTATTTTTTATAGAATAATAAATATGTACTTTATACTTCATAGTTTAGGAAACATGCTTAAATTATCTTACTAAATTTTCATTAGGAACATATTTATTTCCCACAAAAACTGAGAATAAAGGCTGCTTTTTTCGAAGGTGCCACAGCTGAAAGGTGTTGAAGATAAAATCTGCACCATGTCTTTTCTTTTTAAGTAGATCATTGAACTAGGTCAGAGTGGTCATGGGCACTTGCTCACATTAGGCAACATCTGTAACATGAGCGCCAATCCCATAGGACTGAGTGCAAACGCGACTTTCTCTCAGCCTCAACCAGCATTTCTTTTGTAAAATACTTGAGGAACAGTTTTCCAGCAAAGGCACATCTGATTTCATAGCCTTTGTACTTGATATGAATGGATAGACCCACTGGTAGGAAATAACTTGGTAGTCACAGGACAGCTACTTTTGAATGTGCTTAGAGGTAATCAGTGAGAAGCCTTATGGTTGGAATTTGTCAAGCAGTGATACCATCTTTTCAGATTTTTTTCAACAGTTTTTCCAACCAGGCTTCTAGACTCTTAGATATGTTCCTAAACCTTTTTGTTCCCTTGCATTCGTTTCAGGAAAGAGTAGATTGTGTCACTCCATCTCTGTGCTTTAATACATTATAAGTGACTATGCCCAACCCTGAAACAGAAGTGGTTGTTTTGCTCATCACCTCCTTGGGAGTCAAATCAAAATGTGCCCATCTAAGCCAACAAAGTACTTACTGTTTCCATGTCCTGTCTTTTAGGCTGTAGTAGAACATTGGGTATCAAATATATGCCAGGCAAGTACTTCTAACTAAAGAGCAACCCTTCTCCTCAGTGCTGCTTTGATTACAATAATTGACCCAAAGGAGCTGTCTCATTATAATGTGTCTTAATTCAGCTGTTTGAAAGTTGTTCCCCATAACTGTGATTTATGTATGTATATATGTATGTATGTCTTTTTGAAACGGGGATTCACTATGCAGTTCAGGCTGGCCTTGAACTCACTTGTACCCCAGGTTGGTCTCAAACTTGCAGCGATCCTCCTGCCTCAACTTCCCAAGTGCTGGGATTACAGGCATGCGCCACCATGCCTGGCCTAACTGCAAATTATTGATAGATTGATGGTATAATATATTCATGGATTGTGTTCAATAGTCCCTGGAGATTGGAGGGAATCTCTAATTCCTGGAAAGACGAAATGAAAACATCCCTCTAGGGAGTGAGATCTAATTTGGATTGAATAATTAGCTCATCATCTTTCTTTTCCTGAGAATTCATGAAATGTGGGATTTGGGGCCAGCCAAATTAAATACTCTCTTTATAAACACAATAATGTCACACAAAAGTATACATATTAATTTTGCACAATTTATAGACCTTTAACAGAGTTGGTTTTGAAAGTGTTTAAAGATGATAGATCATTTAGACAGCCTACACACTACATTCCAGAGTCCTATTTAATATGTGTGTGTATTATTCATAGTTCAAGTTGATAGATAAATTAAAATTTCAATGAAGAGATACTTTTTAAAAGTTTTCCTAGCCCTTTTAAAAAATTTTTTATATTAAACTTGGAATAGTGTTCTCCTTCATTTATTTTTGGCTGGCTAAGAGAGCATACTGAAGTTGTCCTTGTTATGTCCTTGGTTGTGTTTTGATGGCTTCTTATTAACCCTTGGAATCTGTGACTGTAATACAACTTCTTGGCTCCAAATATAAAAATTTATATCCCCTCATGACCTTCCAGCAACAGCAGAATGTGATTTTGTAAGACATTAGCATAATGGAACCTTTTCAAGAATATGATAAATTGAGCCCGTCTCAGAAATCAGAACACACACTGGTAATTTATTGCTTTCATTGCCATGTGGAGGACCCCATTCATATCCTATGCTTTTAACTCTGATGAGAAGCTGCCTAGAAGTTTGAGATTCACTGAGAAAATGTTTCCTGCTAATGGAAGTAGCTGCACAGGACTTTGAGGAAAGAGTCAAGATTACATGGCATAATTATTTCTCATGAACATGTTTAATTACCTTATTTTTTTTAAGATCCTTTGATATGAATTGGAACTAATTGTAATTCCATGGTGTGTTGAGGGCAGGGAGTAGATGCCTCATTGGAGACTTAAAGCATGCAGCAGGTGACATTGCATATGAGTTCCTTTTGTCCATTTGTAATTTGAAGTCTTTTCATTAATGAATAGTAATGGTGTATGTGAATAGTTTTTAAATTCAGCAAGTTGTTGTGAATATATTACCAGAAAACACTTCTGCATGAATTAATAGTTGATTTTTATTTAAGAAAGTTTTACATCAAGAAGCAACTCATTTTTAAATATTGTCAATGAGTAAAAAGTACCAGGTGGATTTCACATGCAGCAGACCTGATTAGAAAATAAAGTAAAGGAATTTTGAACTCAGCATTTTTTGTTCTGGTCACTAAAGGTTGGCTTTAGGTACTGTGTTTTCTGTATATCCTAAGCAACTTACTACATGTCTGCACTGCAGTTTCTCCTTCTTGTACAAACAGGTAACTGTCCTTAATACTGTGTGTGGGAAATTGCATTTCCATGGAAGGACAAAGAGTGGCTTGCACCTCCAGGAAATAAGTTGGAACCACACATCCAGGAATGAAAAGTCCTGTCCTGTTGTATATGCTAATGTCTGTACGCATATTCTGTTTTAAAAATTTTAATGCAAAACAAGTAGATATTAAAAAGTGAAATATGAAGTCACTCTTCTATAAAAAACAGTTTCATAACAAAATAATAAGAGAATAACCATAGTTAATGGGCACAGTACTGGGTAGTATGATTATAAGAATGGCTAAAGTATTATTCAGAGTACAAGTCATAAACAAAAACTAGATTCTCTCTTACAAGAAAGAAGCTGTCCTGAATACCAGAATCAAACCAAATTTACAAGTTGGTGGTAGTTTGTAGGTCATGGAAAATTTTTTTCTTCCCTTTTTCTGTAATTTATATTCTTTTCAAAATTTCTTTTGCGACTGCTTAAATTTGAATGTGGAAGCTGGGTGTGGTGGTGCATGCCTGTAGTCCCAGCATTTCAGAGGCTGAGGCAGGAGGGTTGCTATGAGTTCCAGGCCACCCTGGGCTACAAAGTGAGTTGAAGGCCAGCCTGAAGTGCAGAGTGAAACCCTATCTCAAAAAGACAAAAAAAAGTTTGAATGCGGAAGTCTATTTATTTATTTTCTGAGGCAGGATCTTAGGATGTAATTCAGATGGCCTTGAACTCATTATGTAGCCCGATGTGACCTTGACCTTACAGAGATCCTCCTGCATCAGCCTCCTGGAGTGCTAGAATTACAGGTGTGCACCACCACACCCAGCTGGAAGTCCAACTGGAAATATCCAAAGTATTTATCATTACTTTTATTAAAATTTGTACTACTGGGGATTGAACCCAGGGCCACACAAATGCTAGCCTCTATCACTAAGATACATCCCAAACCTTTAAGGGATATCTTATAAATGAATAAATAAATTTCTGTGGGGTTTAGACTGGTAAATTATTTAGGCAGTTGTGGGGGCAAAAGCTGAAGCAAATTCAGCTTTTCTTTAGTTTCCCTTGGGAAGGATTCTTCTTTATTAAACTAGATGATATGTCATCTTCTAAATTGTATATTATGCTAGAGCATTTCCTGATATTGTTGGCAACACTGAGTTTCAAGATCATTGCTACCTGTGGAGCTGAATATTCTAGGAATGTGTTTTATACCATCAGACAAAAAATGTCTGTAATAATAAAAACATTTTTATACTGAAGTATTTAAAGTTTAGGACAGAATATTACAATAGCTTTTCTCTTGTGTAGAGTAGCTCTCATTAGGAAGAGGAAATCATGGAAGTAGGCCCTATTGTATTCAGAGTATAACTTCCAAACATTGCTTTACCTAACCATGGCTGCAAATGTAAATAAAAATGAAAAGTAGAGACTACAATTTATACTTCAACCATGTCTTTATCACAACTGTTTAAATTCACTTATCTCCATAAAATAACTTCATTTTTATTTGAACTCATACTTATTCAGTTGCTTTATCTGATACCTCATTATGTCAATTATACAGCTTTTTGAATAAAGTGATATTTCTTTTATACGGTTTGTTTTTGCAATTATACATTATATACCAAAGGTATGATGCTATTGACTTACAATAAAAATTTTAGTAATTCTACATTATGTTGAAAATCTCTTAGCAAAAATGTGAGTTTGATTATATTTTCCTACCTGATTGATTCAAGATAATAGTGATGATGATGTCACCAATTTTAAGAGCACAAGGAGGGAAATTGGATAAAATTGTGGTAAAACATTTAAATAATTTGTTAGGCCTTTAATGCCCATGAAATTATTTGCTTTAGAGTAAAGCCATTAAAGTATATAAGGGAGATGGATGTCAGTCCTATTCTTTAAAATATCTAGGGTCATTGATTCTAGCATATTATTGAAAATGTCATTCTGAAGTTTAACCTTTTTATTAGTTTGGAGTGAAAACTCCCATTGTATATGAGAAGGAACTCTCAAGATGTGATTCACTGAATGACAATTTGGTAAGAAATTATACTTATGATTATTGATTCTATTTCTAACTCTTTCCTTATTTTTAATGCTTCTGACATTTTTCCAAATGATGAAAATCATCTTGAAAGTTAAAACATTGCTACCAATCCACAAGTACTGCAGAGATGGAAAGAATGAAACTGTAAAATCTTTGAGGATCTGTTCTGGAGCACCATTTATACTTCTACATGTCATTTGTACAGTATTCTAAAACATTTATTGAGTGAAAGAATTGGTTATGTGTGTGTATCTGTTAATCTTAACTCAGAAATTGATGAAATTAAAGTTTCCTTTTTCTTCATAATTTAGTTTTCCTTCTGGCTCCTGATTTGCTCAGAACTGCTGGGAGGTCTCCCTCTGACTCCTAAAGGAAATCTCACTGGTTTGATAAGTGTTATAGTTTGTGTCTAGATGTCCCCCGAAAGCCACATGCAATTGTAGGGGATGGGCTTTTCAGAGAATGCTGAATCTGGAGTGCGTGGTGCTAGGATTAAGGGCGTGTGATCAGTTCACTGATTGGTTTGGCACTGCCCTAATCCCAGCAGCCTAGATAGAGTATAAAAGGGGCAGAAAGATGCTGTTAAGGCTGCTTATTGCTTTTGCTGTCTTCCACCACTATGGACAGTTGCCCTTTTACCATGTGGCATCCTGCTTTGGAGCGTGCGGGCTATAGACTGAAATGTCTACAAATTGTGAGCTAAATAAACCCTTCCTCCCTTAACTTTGGGCATCAAGTATTTTGTTTCAGCAACAAGAAAAGTAATTAAGATAAGGAACAGTGCTGTATTCAAACATGCTTCTAAAGGAAGTCAACTAAAATTAAGTAGGCTAGCTTGAAAGTGCAAATGTTATTATAAATTTTTTGTTTATTTGCTTTTTGTGACACTGAGGATTGAACCCAAGGCCTCATGCATGCTGAGAAAGTTCTGTACCATTGAATTACATTCACAGGCTTTATTATACATTTATTCTACTATATACTCTAAAACAAATCTTTGGCCTTAATATCCATGAGGTCAATTTATTTGGAGGGTGTTAGTTCTTATGAGATTAGTAAAATAAACAGATTGAAACTAATATATGGGGATCTTGAGTTTACTTTTATATTGCTTTTAGATTTCTTGTCTTAGGACATCTAAATTTATAGGATAGTGATTGAATGAAAAGGTTAAATGTCGTAGAACCTAGGAGAAAACATCTGAGCTGCCATGTTAACTGGGGTTCTCCCACCCATGTGCCTACTCACTTTACCTGGTGCTACAGTGTGATGTTCTGTGCTTCAGCTGAACGCAGAATCCTCCAGAAGCTTCTGCTCTTATCCTGAACTATTTCTCAGAAATTCTTGTCCACCAGGACTAAGTGCTTCCCTTTTTTTGGGTTCCTCTGACTATAGTTTGGGTTGAAGGATTTGGGACCACTTGACTACCATAGAACTGAACATCGACTATAGCTGAGGGTCGGGTAGATCCCAGCACTGCTTGATGTTGCTTTTCCAGGCATGGGCTTGGTGCTCAGCCATGCTGGGCCTCCATTTCATCATCTCTTGTGGAATACAATTGATAGGATTTCTGTGAGAATTGAATGAAATAAAAAAATAACCAAATTAAAATAAGAGAAAATATAGTTGATATAGGAATTAAAATCTGAGATCTAAGTGACACCTGAAGCCAGTGTTTATGTGTGATGCGAAAAGTTTGTTCACAGACTTGGCTCCACTTTTCTAAGAGATGACATTGAATTTGCAGTTAAAATTTGTTAATGGAGAATATCACATCTGTAATTTATGTACTATACTAATTATACTCTGTTATTTAAACTAAATGTTAAAGACAAGCATTACATTCCTCTTAACTGTATGTTCTCAGCATGTTAAGAGTTTTCTGTCAGTGCCTGTGTATTTGTGGACCTTGATATTTTGTGTTATGGAAATGTCAGCGATCATGCATAGTGCTGGTGTTTGAATAACCCCTTTTTTACAACCACAGTGATAATGGTGTCTTCCATATTCTTCCATGAGCTGAAGGAAGCCAGTGTGAATGGCATATGTGGCCAGCACTCAGTGTCAGCCTCTGGTCTTGTTTTGTTACCCAAATGGCCAGTTTCTAGCACCCTAATCCTCCAGATGACTCTGGATACCAGAAGACATTTCAGAGCCTATACTCTGAAAAGGATAGTGGCAAGGCCTCCACATTCCCACCCAAATGCCATCCTTATTCCAGCAGTGATATATTACTCAGACACGACTATGAGAAATTTATCTTTAATTTCCTTGCATATTCTCCAAACAACAGAATGTTCTTGGTCAGAACCAATAATGGCAGAGTGGTCAAGAACATGGGCTATGGGCAGACAAGTGTTGAATCCTAGTACAGTCATGCAGCCTCCTGCAAGGGCACTGAACTTTAAGAATCTTTGTTCCTTATCTGTAAAATGAGAGTAATAATAATTTCCTGAAGTTTCATAATGTGTGGACATGACAAAGCCATGTGTAAACATGAAAGTTGGTACACCTGTGTTTATGAGCAACTTGATGAGACTGACAGGAGGTCCCCTGGGATCCAGGTCTTCTCTTTCCTCATTTGGGTTTCTCTGCAACACAAGGCCCCTCCTAGCATGGATAGTGTGTCGTGAAGGTCCCTGTGCTTTGCTAGGGTCAAAAGGAACCTCCAGGCCTGAGCTCGACCAACCTCTTTTTCTCTGCCAGCTGGTGTTTGCTAATACTTTGCAGGGAGAGCTAATGTAGCAAAACTCGCATTTTTACTGAATAGTTGGTATGGAAATAGAATTACCTTTCATACACTTTGAAGCATCATCTGAATTTATGACAACTCACCTTCATGGTCACATAAACCCTCTACATACTTTAAAATAATTTTGTGCCCACTTTAAAATACTTTTTAAACCTTTATAAACACCCCTTAAAATACTTTTGTACCCACTTGCTTAGGGTTGAAGTGCTTCTACTTAATTCCACAAGTAATCTTTGTTTTTCTATCTCCTTTCTGTGTATGACAGTTAAGGCAAAAACCAAATAAGTATATGACACCAGCTCTTCACTTGTAATCTGTCCACCTATAATGTGTATGGCCAGGGCCATGTTCACTCTTAACAGTGTTTGTTCTGAAGAGGACTGATGCATGGCCAACATTCCACAGACCACCAGAGATAATGTGAACATGGGCAGTAATGTGAACAAACAATTTCAATGATACCAAGAGAAAAATCATGTCAAGCTTATGTACGCCACTTCCTCTTTTTTATTTAGGTAGTATGTTCCTGTCTCCCTGAATTGTTTATATACCCTATCTTGCCGGTTATTTGTATAAGTTGATGCTTTTAAAGTATTTTTGTTTTCTAATAGTCACAATTTTGTTCCAAGCTGAGCAAACTTTTCCAAAGTCATGGAGGGAAAAGGAGGATAGACTTAGGAGCAACAACCAAAATTATTCCAACCGCTTAAAAAAACATCCCCTATAAATACTGTCAATAAAAAAATAAATCATGGTGTCATTGTTTGGGGGTTTATTACAAGAAGAAATAATGTAATACAGAACACATATTTTATAAGATTATTTATAATAGTCACCCAAAGAATCATGTACAAGAGAGTGAAACAAATCTGTCCACACACTAGAGAACAAAGAATCGAGCTCAGGGCCTGGATCCCACGATAATGCCCTGCATGAGTTCAGCTGAAGACCCAAAGCCCATAACACTATCTCATGCAGGCCTGTTTCATGGATCTGTGCTGGGAAGGCTCAAAGGTCAGTGGTGGAATCTAGGAAGTCTGTGCCAGCTGGATGAAGGATCTGTACTAGCAAGATGAGGGATCTATACTGGAGCCAGGAAGCAATGCACAAAATAATAACCAGAGCTCCCCCGAAAGGTACCACAGCCATCCTCAGCAACGGTGAGGTCCCGAGCTCCTCTAATGATCAGGAAAGCCCAGTTCCCATCAAGAAAGCCAACGCAACAAGCTTCTCAAGGATACTGAGCAATGAACCATCTTCCCCTCCGGAGTCAGGAAGCAATGCTCAAAATGGAGACCAGAGCTCCCCCAAAGTGAACTGAAGCTATTCTCAGTGCCAACAAGGCCCCAGGCTCCTCGCAGGATGAAAACATCCAATTTCATCAAGAAAGCCAGCATGACAAGCTCCTCCAACAGAACCAACAGCTCCTTACAGCTTCTACCAGCTCCCAACAGCCTCTTAGCTAACAGCCTCTTCTCACCTCCCAATAGCCTTTTAGTTCCCAAAAGCCTAGCTTCTTTTTTTCCAGTTCTGCCTCTTATGCTGCTGGCAGCAGTCCTCAGGTGGGCCTCCCACACCCAGCACCATGCCTACTCAGTTCAGCTGAGTGTTACCAGTTGACCGCCAGTTCTCAATCCACTACACCTGGCTTGGTAAGGAAAGGCATTATTCGAAAGGGCTAGGGGTGCAATTTGGAGGCCACTGTGACCATAAGGTCTGTGAGTGTTCCAAGGACTTGACGCAAAAGGGTTTCTTTTATGGAAGAGTCCAAACCAAGCTAGGAAGAACCCAGTGTGGGGAAAATGAGACTTAAGAGACACATTGCAGGGCCACAAATGAGACAGTGGTTTACTCTGAGGCATCAGTGTTGCCCTCAGGCTGGGATGAGGGTGGATCAAAGGTCTGGATCCAGAAGGAAGGAGCGACATGTAAGCAAGTTTGGATAAGCACTTGTTCCCAGTGATCAGTGGAAACACACAGTCTACCTAGTAATTCATGAGGCATAGAATAGGAATGCTGAGGGTCTGTGTCTGGCCTTCTCCTAGATATATAGGGGGATATAAGTTGCTCTTGTGAAGTAAAGTCTTCTTGCAGCAAGATGTTCAGAAAGCAAAACCAGAACAAAAATTCCTTTAGTTTTTACTGTTTTTCAAGAGCTAGGACTCAGATAAAATCAATCTTACCAATATGCACTCTTTATATTTGATGTTCATGGAGGGCTATAAGATATAATTTGTCTATTGTATCAAAATGAAAGGGCATGACTTACGTTTATTTATGGCAGTGTTGCCAACAACAGAGGCATTCAGACAATAGGAAATATTGTCATCAGATACAAATGTTACTTGGCTTTAAAAAATAATATGAGGCAGTCTAAAAGTTACACAACTGGGAACACATTCACATTCCTAACTCATCCCTCATAGTAGAACTTTTCAGAGTAAATAAGATTCTTTTGAGAAATCTGTAATTTTTATGTTCTCAACACAAAGAATGTAAGTATTTGAAGCAATGGACATCATCTGTAGCTTGACTTAAAGTTTCCACATTGTTTATATAAATCACAATATCACTTTGTAACCCATAAGAATATACAATTATAAGTTGTCAGTGTATAATAAAAAAAGGAATAGGAGAGAATAAAAGCATTCTGGAAGGTGGAATTTAGAAGTAAGTTTTGTTTTTTCATATTTTAAACCTGCCAAGTGACAAATGACTCAGCTATTTTCTTGTATATTACAAAACTAGCATACTAATTCTTTCATACTATTTTTCATAGTTATACTAGTAAAGAAGTGGCTCTTACAAGAGAATTGCTCAATAATATTCGCAGGTTGCTGAACTGCACTTGCAACCAGAAGGAATGTGATCATTTATTCAGCAGTTGTTTTTCAGATGAGAAAACCTGTGGTACACCATGCCAGTGCGAGTGTCTCCAGGGCTCTTTGTCATACTGAATCATTCAGCAGGGCAGTCTATGTTACATCATGTTTGTGCCATTTCCCTTTGGTAAATCCTTTCAATGAATCAAATGAATTAAACCTTTCAAAGAATCCAGTAAGCTCAATTGGATCAAAATTCAAAATTCTGTATACCTGGATGGGACTCAAGCTGCTACTTGTTTTGGGTCTTATTCTTTTTTTTTTATTTTTAAAGATAAAGAATGAAAACTCATTAACAAGCAAACAGACATAAACAACAACACCCAAACAATAGAAGCAATACAGAGTTTCAGAAAAGGTGATAGAAAATTAACAATAGATATTGTATTACATATTGTTATCTTGAAATTGGTTACTGAGTTAAACAAGTATAGGCATTTAAGATCGATCAAAAAAACATTAACTGTTCCTTTCAATAAAGCAATAGAAGTAGGTAGTACTACTCTCTTAGTTATTGTGTGTGTGTGTGTGTGTGTGCATATATATATATACACACATTTTTTTCCCTTCTTTCTTTTTCTCTTTTCCCTCCCTTTGAACAGTTTCTTTCCCTTTCACAGTATCTATTATACCTTTCAGATTTTATTTACTCTTTCAAGTTCCTACAGGAGTGAGACAGTACCGTAGTTATTCTTGACCCCTGCCCTCACTCACACAGGAAGGGCATTCAGGTTGCGAGGTGTGTCCCTAGAATTCAAAGCATTCTCACCTGCTCACTCTGCAGCACCTGTATTGTACATACATTCTTCTGCCTTCCCTCCCCATATAGCTGAGTTCTAGCACTGTCACCTCTAGGCACATCTCCTTCTTTTCCAACACAGAATTTGTCACTACTGCATACTTACATTTGTAATGAACTCTTCAGTACATATAACAAGGATGTGTGTTGTTCACCTTTGCCAGTGTGTACAAGCTATCTGGCACATAGCATTTAATCAAGGAATATTTTGAATATGTAAATAAATGAAAGGTATTTAATAAAATGGCTGCCAAAAATGTTCACAGAATCTTGTATCCAGTTCCATAAATCCGTTGTTTTTGTCCTTGAAATGGAGAATACACTGTGAATACTGTTTTCTGATAGAGGTGAGATTCATTTCAGTGTCTTCTTGGTATTTCCTTTCTGTTAACATCCCTGCAGAGAGACCACAAGTTTTTACTCATGTTTTGGGTTTCATAGCAGTGCACCAGGAGGATCTGTATTCATGCTATTGGTCATTCACACCCTTTCTGTAAGTTATTTGAAATGCAATTAAGGGATAAGTTCTGCTTAGTGTACTGACTCAAATGAATTAATTAATATTAAGAATTTTCTCATAAGAATCCTGCAAATTTTTTATGATTGTAGGAGGTATTGCACTTTGGCTTGGAAACTCAGGAATTTCTGACACCAAGTGAGAGTTGGGGAAGGTTGTCTTTTTATTTAGTCCTTTCTGATTATTCTTTTTTTAAAAAGACTAATAAAGGAAGTTCAGGGGCTGGGGATTTAGCTCAGTGGCAAAAGCGCCTGCCTGGCAAGCACAAGGTCGTGAGTTCGGTTCCCGGTACCGGAGAAAAACCAAAAAATAAATAAATAAGTAAATAAAGGAAATTCAATTCTTAGTATTGATCACTCTTAGAAAATTCTAGGCATGTGATAACATGTCAAACACCATGAAGTAAACACTCCACTTGAATCATGTCCTATAGTTTGACCTCAGGCAACTTTATTCCAGAGAAATCCTTCTAGATTAGCCGACTTGATTTGTTATGAGGAATATGTGGTCTCAGTGTCACTCAGTCAGTTTTTTCAGGTGAAGAACAATACTTTTTAAACTACGTTGTCTGTGCAAATTTGCTCTGAATGAGAAATTCCAAGCACACACAAACTAAATGTCAGGAACCCTAGCCTTCGAAGAGTTGGGGAGATGACTCAGGTGCACACAGGCACACTCGTGGGATACAACTGGAGGGCATCATAATCAGAATGTGTGGACAGATGGGATAATGGAAAGCAAAGAATGAGCCTTGTTAGAGAGAAATTGAGTGCATAATGGAGTTTGTCGCAGAAAACATATGTCTTGTTAAATAAAGAGATGGGCATGGTGGATTGGTTTTGAGGCAGATTCAATCTCAGATGGCTTGATCCTGGTAGTCTGAGTGTAGCTGTAAGATTCAAACCGGCTCTGCAGTGGTTTAGAGGGTACCAGACCTCACACCCATTAATGACAAGGATGGAAGCTTCTGCAGAGCAAGAAGGGTCTCTTTTCTTCTCCTTTTTTTTTTCCTTTTCTCCCTTTCCTTCCTACCCTCCCTCCTTCCTCTGCTTTCCTTTCCTTTCCTCTACTTCCCCTTTTGCCTCATTCTCTTTTTCCTCTCCCCCTCGCTCTTCTTCCTCCTTTCCCTTTGCCCTACCTTCTTTCCTTCCTTCTTTTCAAGTACTAGAGATTCAATACTGACAGCACCGAGCTATGTCTTGAGCATTTGATATTAATTTTTAAATTCTGAGACAGGGTCTTGCTAAGTTGTCCTGGTTGCCCTTGATATCCTACCCAGCCTCCCAAGTAGTTGGGATTACAGATATTTGCCATTGCCCTCTAGGGTGAAAAAGATTGCTGACTACCATTGTAGCCTCAGTATCCAGTACACTGCTCCTCTGGGATACAGTAAGCATCCAGTGGTTTTTTGATGAAAGACAGAATCCATGTCACTGTCACCTTTAGCTCATGAATCCCCTCTGTAAACAACTGTAGCATAGAGTAGTCCTACGACCTCGACGGAGTGATGGGGGAGGAGAAGAGAGGCATTTGCGCACTGAACAGTTGTATGCATCTAATCACGAGCCAAATCATGTCAGTTTTCTGTACATTTTTCTTAAAATCCAAAAAAATGGATTTTTACTTCCTAAGCTTCTTGTAACAAGACAAGCAAAATATCCTCTTCTCCCCTTCAGGAGGGTTCTACACAGTGATCACATGGGATCCATATCCCCTCTTTAGTGTCTTGTCTCAAGGTTATTTTTCTCATAAATTAGCAGAAATAACTATCATCCATACTCCTAAAAAATAAGTAATTGTAAAAATAAATGCACTCTTTGCCTTGAAAGTGGGTTTTTCTAAGTATCATACGCAAATATTACCCAATATTAGTGAATGATCATTTCTGCAGATATTAAAAGTGCTTTAAAAACCTCTGTCCTTTGAGAGTTAATTTGAAATAATAAGATATATATCTTTTGCAGTATTTACATGGCTTTCTGTACATAAGTATGACTAGACCACTCTTGCAAAGGCTTTCTGTTACAGTCTCCCTGTGGTGGAAAATTATTTTATTTCTCTATCAATATCTTGTTGTGAAGAGAGCTAGATCTTCTTAGTGCTCATGGTGACATTTATGTAGAAATAAAAAGAGCATACTTTCATGCTCATATGCATTTTCCCTTTTATGGAACTACTTAACATGACTTTATTTTTGCCCCCAAATATAGGTTTAAAACACAAGCTCTAATATTGATGTCTGTGTTAATGAGCTGGTCATAAATCCTCCAACTGGAATTGACTGATATTCTCCAAAGACTGCAGTTTGCAAACCATATGTTGTGCATTTACCAGCCCTGAAATTTCCTGTAATGTCCAAGCGAAAAGAAGTCTTGGTGGGATATATTTCTTCCTGATTAAGGCCACCCCAAACACCGACAAACTTGTCAAAGTGCCTGTGATTTGGAGACCTCGAATAAAGTCATACCAGAAAGAGAAAGAAATCACACAAAGCCTTTTGCTAGTATTAAAATGTTTGAAATGACTGGCTCAATCTCAACCTTGAGCAAATCGATGATCTCATACCAAATGACTGCTCTATTATATGGCTTACATTCCGGGAACTGAAAGGAAAAACAATTAGTCCTCCAATTCTGAGGAAAGGGGTCACTTTTCTCTGACATCCCAGTGCCCTCTCAATAAACTGAGCTATATTTAGTGAGGAAGAGTGCGTAGAGCCCTCCGGAGTGGGGAGTGAGCAGCAGAGGTGCTCGCTGGGCCCTATTCATCCTCACACCCAAGGACAGCGGGCCAAACAGAACACAGGGGCAGTGACCAGGCACAGGAAAGGGTCCCTCTCAGGTGAGTGCAAAGCCTGGAGCAGACATTTGTGTATCCACAAAGGCCCTAGGATCCAGGGTCAGGAAGCAGGCCAACCTAGGTGGAGGAATTATTAGGTCAGCTAAACGTTGTGTGCCCTTCTCCATGTCCTAAGTTAAAGGTTCATCCCTTTTGCTGGAAAAGTGACAGCTTGTTTTGAAACCACACTTGAAATATTCTTTACTAAGGCTGGGGATAGAATCTGTAAGGGCGTTAAAGTTGTGAAAACAGTCAAGGGGCTAAACCCCTTCTCCTCTCCACAAACCTCTGGGTGGCTGAAGGTGGCACTTGACTGTTGTCGCGTGGGTGCAGCAGCCTCGCCCTTACCCTGCCTGCAGCCATGAGGTAGGGCCAGAGAAATTATAGAGCACTGGGTACTTTGTGCAAAAAAAATTTTCTTTTCCCCAGTCCTCTTTGGGAAAGATTGCTTTAATCTATCCATTTCTGTCTCTGGGATGTATTTAATAATTTGGGACAATGTTTAAAGTGATTAAATTAAATTTTCTTATTTGTAAATGAGTGTTAATACCTTAATTTCATAATACAAAATCCTTGGCATGTTTCCTATTAATTGATTGAATGGACTGCCACACAAGAGTAATTTTCTTAGGAACATATTTTGTGCATGGGTATTGTTTTCCCAAATGACCTAAAAATAGTTATAGTCAACCCTTCTGGATATATATATACAAAAGGCAGCTGGGATAGTTTGCTCTGAATTTTCAGGTTTCATTCTCATACTATATAACTTTCATGTAATTTTAGACACAAAAAGTAACTTGTCTTAGTTACTTTGTTATTGCTGGGAGAAAATATCTCACACCCACAAGTTAAAAGAGAAAGGTTTTTTTGGCTCACAGTTTGTAGAGGTTTCAGTCCATAGTTGCTTCCAAGGAAGAGTGGCACGGCAAAGAGGCAGCAGAGAAACAGTTCATGGCAAGTCAGGTAGAAGCAGAGATAGATCAAGGGAGGAGAAAGTATATGTATATATAGCATGCCTCCAGGCCAACCCACAATGACCCACCACTTGCAGCCAGGTTTTACCCAGCCATAAACCACACATGCATGATCCAGTATCACACACTCACATTTGAGTCACTTCCTCAAACCCCCCACCTACAAGTGCATGAGGCTTTGGGGGTCATTTTAGATGTAAAAGCACACCACTCCTGAATTCTTTCTTAAAGTTTTGTCCCCACTTAAGTACATTTGTCTATTAAGGCATAGCTTTACCTCAATAATTTTTTTTTATATTCATTTGTAAGAGATATTCTTTAAGACACTAGCATAATGAAAAAGATATTCCCATTTAAAATACTAATTATCTCCATAAACAGTGAGAGCCATTGGCATTTAATGTGAATTTCTGATCAATAATGTATCCTGTATGGAGGGTTTTTAGGAGGATTGGCATCTGTATTAGTGGATGAGCTCTTAGATCGCTGAAATATTTTCTTTGGAACCTAACTGGGCTTACAGCAGAGTGGGGATGGGAAGGGGTAGGGAAGGGGAAGGAAAGGAAGAAAGAGAGATGCTTGCCTATATTTCCAGAAAACAGTGAACTTTTCCCTTGTATTTTGAGAAAGCTGATAACTGTGTATGGAATTAGTCCACCATCTACAGCATTACTGTGGTACCCATTGATCTATGGATTTACATCACATTGGGAACACAGGTGTCTAAGTCCACTATTTTATTCTCAAATATTTTTTATGAGATGGAAAGAAAGCAGGAAGCTACATAGATATTTTAAGTTATTTTCAGGTGGGTATGTCTAGAATTTTTATAAAATATTTCTGCAAAGAGCCATGGAAACCTTATTCATTGTGAACTGGTTTGCCTGGTTATGGGTGCTCAGACATAATGGAGAAAACAAGAGGTAGATTCCTACCTACAGGAAGTTGATCTTGCAGTGGAAGTGATGACCAATAAACAAGTAACTAAAGTAAATTCTGATAGAGTTTGAGCAAGTGATGAGTGCCATAAAAAATGAAGCAGGTTGAAAGGATAGATAGTGAAGCATTGGTTGTTTGTGTAAGAGATAACTATTTCAGGAAAGGTGGCCTTGTTAAGCAGAATCCTGGATGGAGTGAGAACCAGTGATGTAACACTGGGGTGGGGGGACAGTAGAAAAGAAGAGAACAGCAAATTCCAAGGCCAAGTGGGGTGTTGATTTGCTGTATGTGAAGCTCAGAAAGCAGGTTAGGGTAGCTGGACCAGGGCTTGAGGGAATGAGCTTGTAGAGAGGCAGAGGCAGGTACATGTAAGGATTATGAATGAGAAGCAGGCTAAGCAGAGGACTGATAGGGTCTAATTTGTTTATAGAAGAGCATTGTAGCCTGTGATAGAGAATCGGCTTGGGCAGACAGAAATGGGAGCAGTGAAAGCAATTAGGAAGTTTCAGGTAAAATATGACGCTCACTTGAATTAGGGATGTGTTCACTGGGAGGGGGTGAGAAGTAGTGTGATTCTGGAGTGAGTTGGGGGGTAGAATCCACAGTGTCTTTTGATGGATTAGAGGTGGACTATGATAGAAACAGCAATTAGGGATGGTTCACAGATAGTTGCCTTGAGCATCTGGGTGAATGGAGGTACTTTTCATTGAGATGAACAGGTTTTCTTGAGAATAATTAGGATTTCTAATTTGAACGTAGTTTAGGATGACAATACTGATGAGTCAGGGAGACAATTTGCTGTGCAAACCTACAGCTCAAAGCTGGAAATATAAATTGGCACAAGCAAAGTATATTTAAAGCCTTAGGACTGGAGAATATCATCTAAACAGTGAGTTTAGCTAGAAAAGAGCATAACCCTGCTATACTGAACCATGGTGCCCCCAACATTCAGAGGTCCACAAAAGCTTCACACTAGAGTATCACCAAGGAGCAGCACAGGGCCGTGCTGGTGTTACCTTGCTGCTAGGCTTAGGCTACTAGAGAATCTATTCCTAGTGATTATACCCAAGCCTAAAGTGGAGATGGATTTTGAGAAAAACAGAGCAATGCAAGATTAGACTTTGCTATGCTTTGGATCTGAAGTGGTCCCCAGAAGATCGTGAACTGAAAGCCTGGCTGCCAGCTCATAGTGCTGTTTGTAGGTGATAGAAATTCTAGGAGATGGGGCCTATTTGGGGGAATTAGATTTACTGAGGTTTTCCTTTAATGGGTATATTTTGTCCCATGTCCTTTGTATTGCTCTTTGCTTCCTGGATACAATGCAGTGAACAACTTTCTGCTATTATATCCTAGAATCATGATTTTTTTGCCTTACCACAGGCCTAAAAGCAATGAAGCTCCCTGCTGAAACCATGAACCCAAATAAACCTTTCATCCTTTGTGTTTTGTTTGCTTTTTTGGTATGAGAGTGAACTCAGGGCCTTTGTGTTGAGCTGTATTCCCAGCCATTTTTATTTTTATTTTTATTTATTTTTTGTTATTTTGAAACGTGTTCTTACTAACATGCTGAGGCTATGCTCAAACTTGTGATCCTCCTGCCTCAGCCTCCCACTGTGGTAGAATTATAAGCGTGTACCTGGCTTCCCTTTTGTTATTCTCAAGTATTTTTCACAGCAATGAAAAATTAACTAACAGAGTTGTATTTCAAACTAAAAATAATGTTTGTAAACCCAGATGTAAAACACAATATTGGATTCTTCTAGGCACAAGGTAGAACTAATATTCATGTTTTCACCTCATTAATAAGAACATATTTTAATAAGCTTTTGAATGACTCTTTGAAGATATTTATAACTTTAATTAGTTTGCATATGCATCAGACATTAATTTTATACCACTTAGCTATCTTTCAGCAAAGTAGGAGATCAAGCGACAACATTTTCCTTGAATTTTTTGTTTTCCATTTTAATAAATCATAATTTTGTATCATATCTTTAAAGGAACATCCCTACTTGTAAAGAAAAGCATTAGTTTCATGCTTATACTTTGTAATATTTGTCACTTATGAAGTAGTAGAAGGCAGCTTCCAATGTCTATCTACCCATGTGGACAGCCCTGTGGATGGCCACATGTAATATTGGGGATCATATATGCTTTAGACTTAAAATATAATGCTTTAGACTTCCATTTACAACAAAATATATTTCTATAGGTCAGTTTCACACCCTTTATTATGGGTTTTATAAATCATTTTATATGAATTTAGTGATTTTGTGATTTCTGCATTTCAGTTGAAATATGTCCATCTACATCACACCACCTTAAGTAGACATACAGATAAAAGACATCTACTTTATTATATGGTTAGTTCGTCTTACATTGGAATTGTGTTTCTGGCTTAGCTCTTAGTCACCGCAGTAGTGAGGTTTCTACAAATTTAATTTGGCAGTCCCTGTCCACACTAATACATTGGTATATTTAGGAAATATCAAATTTAACAATCAAATTTAGGCAAATAGCTTTTGCAACAAAACATTTAAGTCAATCAAGTTACTAAATATTTAGATTTTCTGATTGGAACTATTTTTGTAGTGCTTGTTTTTGTTGATATTTTTGAATCAGGGTCATGCTGTGTTGCCCAGGCTACCCTTGAACGCTTGTACTCAAGCAGTCCTTCTGCCTAGCCTCTTCCCAATAACTGGCATTACAGGTATGTACCACTGTGTCAGGTGAACTGTTTGTAAGATATAACTCTCCCTCCATTGTCTAGACCTGAATGATGGAGAAGTTGGATCCTTGCCACAATTTCCATAGAGACACACAATCTTGGCCTTTTCTGTCCAGAGTATGCCCAAACTTTTTTGTACTGACAACAGAGATGACACTTTCACTCTTTGACTAATGATCTAATTTCATTGTGTTTCGTAGGTCATTTTAATTGCTGGATCAGTGCACTAACAGTAAGATCTAAGTATTTTTCTTACCATATTTTCCAAGGTGGAGAGCAAGGAGAACAATAAATAATGTAAAATAAGAGAGTAGTCCTTTGTGCTTCAGTGTAAAGGGCAAGTACAAAGTAAAAATCAATGCTATCATTTCATAGTTTGGGGTGCACATGTCTGAAAAATTTGTAAAATAAAACAAACGTTTTTGGGTTTTTAGATTTACTGATCATTTATAGACTCTCTTACATTGAAACTATAATCTGATATATTTGATCAACCATGGTTTTAAGAAATTGGGCTATAATGGATAGGAAGAAAGAGAAACAGGGGAGAAAATCAGAAGTCATTCCAGATAATGAAACCCAAAGAAAGTAGGCAGTGGTTTGATTCACTACATTAAGAAAATATGCACTGGTTTGATTCATTGTTTTAAGGGGTTAACTCTTGTTTTTAAAATGTTTCTTAACTAAAAATGAACAAGATTCTGATGAGAAAGCATGGTTGTAAAGGGAAATTGCACTGATATTTTGATTTCATTATACAGAAATTACTCTAGCTACTAACTGTTCATATGTGTAGAGGATTATCTGTCTGCACCATACAAACATACACTGCAATAATCAAGTACAGCTAACACAGGTATCGCCCTGCTGATTCACTTTTCTGCTCTTGTGTGATCAGTAAACTGCTGAGGACATGGGAGAGTTATCTAGGCAGCCGGCTGCCAGCAGCTTTTGCCTTTGCTACGATATGGGCATCTTCTTTCCTCTGGTTTGGGATTTCCTGGAATCAGTACTGTATTGAAAGTTGGTGTTATGGTTTGTGTGTAGATGCCCCCCACAAAGCCTCATGTGATCATAGGGTTCTTTCTTCAGAGGTGGCTGAATCTAGAGTGTGTGGTTGATTCATAGTGCAATGCTGGGATTAAGGGTTTGGGGATTAAGGGTGGGTAATTGCTGGATCAGTGCACTGATTGGATTGGCACCGTCCCAATCCCTGGGGTCTAGTTTCCACACAATATAAGGGATAGAAAGAGGCTTCTCTCTCACTCCTTCACTCCCTCATTTCCTCCCTCACTCTCTCTCCCTCCCTCTGTCTCTCCTTCCCTCTCTTCTCTTATTGCTTTTGCTGTCTTCCACAGCTGTGCACTGCCATATCCACTCTGTCTTGGAACCAGCCAGTTGTCAACTGAAACCTCTACAAACAATGAGCTAAACAAACCTTTTTCCTTTTAACTTTGGGTGTCAGGTATTTTGTCTCAGCAACAAGAAAAGTAACTAAGATACTTGGGAAACAAACAGACGCTGGTGTCATCAGAGCCTGTGGATGGACAGTGAATCACCCACACCCAGCAAGCTCAGGCCTGTGTAAATCTGGCATTCATAGAGTTCTCTATCTCTTAAGATCAGTCCTTGTTTTCTCCAAAATCCTCCCAAACTTCATCCCAGCACTTTCCCCAGGCTGCAGTTAGCTTGGCCCATGTGCCCTACTCCTAGGAATTCTTTTTGTGATTAATTGTACTTTTTCTGGGGCTGGGGATTTAGCTCAGTGGCACAGCGCCTGCCCGGCAATGGCAAGGTCATGAGTTCAATTCCCGGTACTTGAAAAAAAAAATAAATAAATAAAAGTGCTTTCCCTGTTATAACACTGTCAGGGAAGGAGGGCACCTGTTTGCCTAATTCAGACCCCAGAAGGTGGTGCAACTGGTTTTGGGGCAGGGAACTGTCAGTACTCACTTTCCCTCAGAGTCTGTCTCCCTTGCAAATAAATACCACCCTGACTTCTAACTGTGCTTCTTTCATTGCTCCTTTTGAATCTTACTTTCTTTCTTTTTTTTTTTTGGTTTTTCTCCGGTACCAGGAACCGAACTCACGACCTTGCGCTTGCCAGGCAGGCGCTTTTGCCGCTGAGCTAAATCCCCAGCCCCGAATCTTACTTTCTTACAGTACACCTTGACTTTCTTCTCCCGTTCTCCGTCTCTCACCTATAGCTCAGTTAATGAACTTAATTCCTGCCACAATTCTGGGAAATGGGACATGGTCATTCTTGTCATCTAATGTGGAGCTCCCAAATGGAAACAAAATTTTGGCAAAGGCTTCTGTTTGTGAACTAAATTGTTTGTGAACAGAAGCACTGGTGCTTGAGGTAAACATGCATCTTCTAAATGCAAGCCAGATATATGTAGCTCTGTGTCTACTCTTCTCTTATTTGCACAGATATAAATTAATGCATGTCTATAGATTTTTTTTCATATTTTTTTGTTTTCATCAACTACTGTGAGATGAGGAAGTTGAGGCTCCGGGGGAGATCAAGTCAGTTTGCCACAGATCACCAAGTGACAAAGCCAGTGGTTACTCTCTACGCCAAAGCATCTTCCTACTCATGCACCTCAGGAGCATCCATTCTTATATCCATACCCCATATTCAGCTACTGGATTATGTCTGATACAAACTATCATGGTCAAAACGAGAACAGCACCCCCAGTGCTCATAGGCACGTATATGTGGCCAGCTGAGCAAAAGCAGACAGAGAACCAAGAATTGAAAGAAAGCTGAGCTACCGGAGACACACTGTGCCACCCGCCTTTCCTTGCATTTGCTTTTTTTCTGAAAGAAGATGACTCTCAGTACAAGAAATAAAAAAAGTAATGAGATTACTCCTACCACAGGTATGCAGGAATAGCTGCTTCTTGGATTGCATATGGAGGTCTGCATATGGAGGCCTCCATGTCCAGAGGCCTGGATGCATATGGAAACCTATATCAATTTAATCCTTTATTCTCCACGTTGATGTAGGTGGTCTCAATTTACCCAGAAAAGGACACACTGACAGGAAGTGATAAGAGTTTAAGTTCTGATGCATTTGCCTCAAAGACCTTCCCAGGAAACTTACAGAAGTCATCTGTGTGCTGTGAATTTAGTCTGCTTGCAGTTGGGGTTGGCTTGTAAGAACTCGTCTGCATCCCAGAGAGGTGGGAGGCTGTGTCAGCATGTGCTCCTGAGGCCTGGGCAGAGTCGGTAGAGAGGGGTAGCTGTCAGCAAGCTGGCTGAACATTCAGAGCAGCTTACTGGAAGGATATTCGGGGATCTGGTAGTTAAGTCCATCTCACTTATTTTTATTCCCTCTTCACCTGAAGAGGTCTGTACATTTTATGTGATCTCCCAGTAACCTTAAAAAATTCCTTCAGAAGTGTGAAGTTATATCATTATAAAATTCCAAAACTGAGCCACTCTACCATAGCCAAAAGGAAGTAGCAGGACAGTGTCACATTACCAGCTAGGTGTGCTATTTTATTCTCAGTCTGTGACTTCTGTACAGTAAAAGTAAAAATGCCTACTCCCCAAATCCAGGAAACTTCCCTAAATAAATAAACCTCTTTAGTTCTTCCAAACTTTAGGTAATCTCTCTAACCTTAATACCCTTCAATAAGAATATGTATAATTTTGTTAGTTAAATGTATTATTTTTAGCATATTAATTTTATTTTCTGGACATAGAGGCTTACCTGGAGTATTTCAGATCATAAATATTTAGAGAATCTCCTTGATCCCCAGTAAATATAGCCTTTATTGAATTCTGTACCTAATTGTTAAACTTATTAGAACTCTATTGTTGGAAAATATATATAATTTCCAAATATGAAGGAGCTTTATTTTTTTACATGTTATATGTTTTATGTATAATCTAAAAGATCTTTTGCATGAGATCTTGGGATGAGAAGTTGTTGCAGAATTTCTGATTTGCTTATTCATTCAGTTATTCAGTAAATCTGAATCTAGTGAGTTAATGTGTTCAGCCAGGATATGGTGAAGAACAAATGGACAGGCCCCTGCCCTCATGGTTTTTTATTCTCAGAATGTTAATGGAAAGGGACCATGGAGATCACCAGAGGCCAAGTCTAGAATTAGTAGTGAACGACCAAGCCGAGCCTCAGCGCAAAGCCTGCGTAGGTGTGAGCGCAGAAGACCCTCTGTGAAGCCTCCCTCCTAGCTGCTGTTGTGCTCAGTATCATTATAGTCACAGAGAGCAACATTTCATTTTGTATATCAGGAATTAATTAAATCAAGTCAACTGCTTTGAAAGGTTTATTAATTCTAAATTTTGTAAAATTCTTAAGGCATTTCATTCATTTAATGTATTCTTACTGAAATTCTACTTTTTGTCACATATTATGAGTAGGCACTGGATGTAAAATGGTAAATAGAACTTATAACAGTCATCAAAATGGTAGCATTTAGTAGAGGACTCAGATGTGGGCCAGAGGTTGTAAGTACAGAGATTAAAATCAATAGAGGGTAACATGGGGTCAGAAGAGAAAGGAGGAGCTATATTTAAAAGTATAAAATACCGTATGCATTACATCCAGGTAGTTCCTTTATTGAGTAACATGGACTATAAACTTAGGTTTGTTTAATCTAGTGTCTGTCAACTGCAAACATAATTTAGATTTATTCTTTTTCTTTAAAGCGGTATCTTCTCACTAGGAAGAGTCTGACTTTTCATTTGCTTTTCTCCACAGCTGGGAGAAAATGTATACAGATATTTATGTACATATTTAGAGATATTTATGTACATATTTCCAAACAAAACTTGCCATTAACAATAACCATTTTCTACAATCAGGGGCTCATTTTCAGATTACTTAATAACCATTTTCTAGGTAAATCCTAGTCACATCCTGTGTTAGATTTTTCTATGCATGTTTTCTAAAGTTAAACACATCAGCTATATCTACTGTCAGTTTTTCTATTGTGGATTACTGAAATTATGTTCATCTTTCATCTACTCACAATTATTAGGCATCTGCTATGTGTGAGGCATTAGGTGGACCCTGTAAACTGTGTGGAGACAGGAGCTGGAAGCCCTGCTGGGGGTTCAGTGTCAGTGAGAGACAGCTACACCACAGACCTTGTGTTCTCCAGCTCTGTCTGCATCTACCAGCTATGAAATATGTGATACATTCATTTTCTTAACTTTGTAAAATTTCAAAGATCTAATGTGGATGAGAGATGTTTCCACCTCTCCACTTTAAAAATAGACTGCAATAAAACGGGCCTGAATTCAAGTCAAGTCCCATCAGCAGGCCTTCAGGCCAGCACTCCAATATGGGACACTGTTGAATGCACTTTCTTGTAGAATGAGGCCAGGAAGCAGCTTCCCTCTGTGTGAGAAGCTGAGAATAGCTCCAAGCAAGGTGTCTCAGACCAAAGCTCTTTTAATTTCTAGCCATCACTTCTTCCCTAGGACCATGATACCAGAGGAGTTGGTTAGGTGCATACAATTCCCAATCCATCTCTCCCTCACTATAGATTCACTTCAGAGTCTCTGTGACCTCCTTGTGAATTCTTTCATTGCTTATCTGCAGTTGGGACCTGGATTAAACTCTGTTCAACGTGCTCTTCCTCATGTGCAGATCAGCTCGTATAAATACACTAAAATTACTTACGTTCCAGGTAGAGCTCAATTTGGGCCATCATAAATCTTGCTAATCTAAGAAAATACAAAGAAGACCAGAGAAAGGAAAGGTTTACTCCAACTGGATCAACTAGATAGGGGGGTGTGTCTATGAGGGGGCCATCAACTCAATGTTCAGTGCCGTGTGAGAAACAAAAAACTGGATCTCGTCTGCTGAAGTTCAAATCCTCACACTGAGTGAAGGATGTGGACAGATCAGTCTTTCTGGGCCTCATTTAAGTGGGGTGAAAAGGAGTAATAGTAATATTCACTTGCTGAAATTGTTACTGAATGAGATAATATTACAAAGTACTTATAATGATTTGTGGCCCGCTGTAAATGCCATGTAATCCTAGTCTGGCACTAAAGAATGGTAAATTTTATGGACAGTGGTGTGAAGAAGGCATTTTAGTGGGAAGAAACAGGACATGAAACGGAGACACAAAGATGGTAGAACATAGTGCATAGCACATCTGTAGAAAGGAATACTTTGTTTTTTCCAGCGCACTTTCTGTGTGTATGTACACATGTATATATCAGTGGTGGTGAACTTCAGGCATGCAAGCCACAGCATACTGTTTGTATCGTTGAAAGCTCTAAAAGTTTTGCCATTACTGGTGTGTGTGTGTGTGTGTGTGTGTGTGTGTGTGTCTTGGTATTTAACCCAGAATCTCCAACTCTAATATGTTCCATAAAATATTTTCTTACCATTACGTGTCTTATCCTAAAATATAATATTGCATGTAGAAACTATTAACCATAGGGTTAGGTAAATCTGTGTGTGATTGATTCATTGTCTGAATTTGGCATACTTTTAATGTTTCTTGATTACTTTGTGTGTGATTGACTCAGTGTCTGAATTTGGCATACTTTTAATGTTTCTTGATTACTTTGAAAATAATTTCCTTTTTAGGGATTCTGTTATCAATCCCATATTGAAAAATAATAAGGCAAAGACTTGTCATCTTACAGTTTTTCCTTTACTACATTAACATCCCTGGAGTGAAGCCAGCCAGAACCATTTCTGAGATTGTGAGAATTTAGTCATTTCTCCCACACTTTGGCCATTTGAGGCAGCAAGTCCCCCTCTTCTCTATAGTGTGTTTGTTTTTATGATGCTGGGGATTGAGTTCAGGGCCTTGGGCATGCTAGGCAAGTGCCTTACCACTGAGCTAAACTCCTAGCCCTATGCCGTTTAGACTCCTACAGTTTGAGAACCACAGGAACCCTAATACAGTCTCCATCAGGAGTTTTGAAATTTATGACCAGAGTGACCTCTGCCTTTCCAGTTTCCTGTACTTTCTTTCTGTACAAAGAACACTTCACTTTATACTGCCCTGACTTTCTGTGTGTTAGCACACATGCTTGTCTTCATCTTCTGTGGTTTTGCAGACATATATCTTGCACACCTACTGAACCTCCCACACAGTCCCTAGCAGAATGCCAACGGAGCCTTGATGCATAAATATATTACTTCCATGTTAAGCATTACACATGTGTTATTTAATCCTCATAGAGACTCCAAGAGGGGCCCTTTTTTCCCTTCTTCCTTTTTTTCAGGCTAGGAATTAAACTCAGTTCCTTGCTCATACAAGGCAAGTGCTGTACTTCTGAGCTACTTCCCCAGCCCAGAAGAGTAGTTAAATCTGTTTGCACATGTGTGTATGTGTTCAATGTATATCTCAAATGTACCAATAAAATCTGATTTAAAAACAATGTTACTAAGACCTCAAAAAAAAAAAAAAAAAAAGAGACGGCCTATAAACTCATGATTTTCACGCCTCAGCCTCCAGAGTAGCCGGATCTGCAGGCTCCAGCCACCACACTCAACTCTCTATGATAAGGAAGCTGAGGTTCATCAAAGAAATGTTACTTGCCCAAGGCCACACATTTCCTAATTGCTATAGATCAGGGACTTGAACCACATGTCCAAATTGCATCCTCTTTCTACTATACCCAAGTAGCCTCACACACTAATAAATCCTTGCTAATTATTTTACCAAAAGTTATAATTGATAAAAGACCTCCATTTAACTTCTAAATTTCCCAAAGTGTATGTTCCTCCATCCTTACAAACAATAACATTAATAAAGTAATATATAAGTAAAAAATTTTCCCTTTGCACACTTAAAAATCTTTTCTAAACTTACTGAGCTTTAATTGAATATTTATATATCCAATGTAAATTCAGTGCAGAAATACATTGGCATTTCTCCTCCTTCATTCTATTTACTATTGTACTTTAGACTTCATATATTTTTCAGTAATCTTATTTTTAGTACTTAATGCCAGGCAAGCATGATTTATGTAAAACAGTAATTTCTGAGATTAAGATATTTGACTAAAACTTTTGGCGTTTCCAAGCTCTAGTCATGTTAGTGTGACGTGACACAAATGGCACCGTATACCACCGATCACATTCAGAGTTCATGGGTATTTCAAATGTGATTGAAATCCACAAACTACTGAATAAGGCACTCTTATTTGAAGAGTTCAAGGCTTTGGTCTAAAATAACAGTCAAAATCAGAATACAGAGCTTCAGGAATGTCATAGTATTCTTAGTAGTACAACAAATTGCATTCATCACATGAGTTATTGTCAAATAAATCATACAGATGCTAAGTGATACACCAGTTTTAAGGAAGTCTGTCTCATTTTGCTGTCAATTCAGTGTCTTCAATTAATAGCAAATATAAGATACTGAGCAGAGCACTAAGGATGAGAAGAAAAAAGAAGAAATAACTTGAGTCACTTAATGGATAAACATCCTGGGAAGAAACAGCAGAATATATGTTATTTGTACATTATAGTCTTAGGAAAAAAACTAGGCCAGCAGGAAGAAATCTATTGCAGCTATGTCTTGACATAATGAGGGACAATTCCCTTAATGATAATTTGGGTTAGTTAGGTTACATTCTGCTCTTTCTTACTCATCTAATTCTTTCAAAATAAGCACTAATGAGAGAATGAGATAGCTGACCAAACAACTTTCACAAGATAATTTCAGACTAGGTAAAATAAATATTTCACAGGTGCATGAAGACATTCGAGTATATCCCCTTCAAAAGGAAGGTAAAGCGAAGGAAATCAGTGTTTATGGGGACTTAGTTTGAATGAGCCTGGTCCAGGTCCTTTCATTCTAAGTTGCTACTGAGGTTTCTAATTTTAAGTTCTGGTGTTTTTGATGTGGGGGGCCTCTTTGAGTCTCCCCGCAAGGACTGTCTACTCCTCCCTTGCCTTTGCTGAGAGTAGCCCCTTCTGGGTCTATTAGAACTTTGGTCCCTGCTTTGCCTGTTTCTGCCTGGTACTTGAATCTTGATATTTTATCCTTGGTTGATTTAGCTTTTCATTTACTTTTATGTTAAGATTTTTCCTTCCTGCGTTCTAGGTTGAGCTGGGTGCATCCCTAATCAAGCTCCATTGAGAGATTTGGAAATGCATGCCAGGAAAGGCTATTTAATTTTATTTATTTTTCTCAGCCATCATAAGAACATATTTGCTATCCCGACTTTCTAGATAAACTGGGTCTCAGGACAGGTTAAATACTTGCCTCTAACTTGTACAGCTGTTAAAAATCATTTTCAGGAATCTAGTCATCCCTGAGTACAACTTTGCATTGATTATCTTCTCCCTTCTCTCCTCGTCTGCTATAGATTTTAATTTTGGATTTATTTTTATGGAGAGGCAATACTACCTTTCAAGTATCAGATATAATTTCAAAGAGCTGGAGTGTATTCTGGTAGCAAAAACAAGCACACTGGAGTTATATAGAACTAGATTTAAATGATGTAAAGCCCTGTGATTCTGAGCAAGTTAAACTTTTGAAACTCAGTTTTTGTCTGTAAAATTTATGCAACAAACATCAGCTCTCCAGGGATATTCACAAAATGTGATATGAAGTGGGCACAAAAGTATGTGTTCAAGGGTGTCTGATAGCAATGAAAGGAATAATCAAAAGCTAAGGGACCCAAGGTAGTGAACATACAGATATTCTTCTTTCATGGTTTGTTATAAGCCCAAATCTGACATCCATCAACTCAGATGAGGTTTATATTAGTCACTTTCCTGCTGCTTGACAGAATACCCAACACCCACAATTTAAATGAGCACGGGTTTGTTTTCACTTACAGTTTCCAAGGGTTCAGTCCAAAATTCCTCAGCTTCAAGGCAGAAATGGCATGGTAGAGGGCATGGTAGAGGAGAGCTGCTCAATCCATGGGAGTTGGGGGTCAGAGCAAGAAGAGAAGAGAAGAGCCAAGAGCGAGGAGCCACGCTTCTAGACCATGCCCTAGGGGCCTGCCTCCAGCCAGCCCATCTCCTAATGGCACATTCAGCACATTAGTCATGAACGGATTAATTCGCTCAGAAGGTTTGGACCCTCATGAGTCAGTTGCCTCCCCATACCCTCACCTCTGAGCGTGTGGAACTCTGAGGGACGTTCACATCTAAACCATGTCAATGTTTTCATGAAAAGATGCAACAGTTATAAAACAGTAGCCACAATCATGTCATTCACTGTCAGGTCAGTGAAATTTAATTCTGTTTGTATTTCATGTCTCTAATTCAGGCACCATTCCATCTCTAAAATGTATTTATGTATTGATCAAAGAATGAAGGCAAGAGAGCACCAATGAACCTAAACAAAAGAGTCTAACTGTATACCTCCATTTGTGAAGTGGAGGGAAAAGACATCATTTGCAAATAGGGTTTTTTCCTCCATCCTGTAGCGAACACTGGAATATTTTCATCTTTATTTTAAAACCGGAATGCATTTTTACGTAGTATTGCCTTTTCCTATTCACTCTGAATAAAAATAATTTCTGGAAGAACCAAGATGCAATATCTATGCAAAGATTTATCTGGCCAGAGTTTGCAATATGCAGTTTAATTTAGAAATGAAATAAAACCAGTAATGAACAGTGCAAGAAACTGGACAGCTAAAATGTGAATGGCTTGTCAGTTTTTATTATTTTTATTAAACTATAGTGTTCACCTATGTGGTTGTTAATAAAGAAGTATTTCACAGATCTCTGAATCTACACAATTCTAGTAGATTTTGTAGACAAGTTTTTATAAAACAAGCTGATGGCTGATTTTTAGAGCAAGCTGTCTTACTAAAGAGGCATATGGTTGCATCAGAGAACCAGAAGAAAATAAGATGATAAATGTTCTTTAATTCACTGCCACGGACAACCCTGCATATCATAAATTCCCTACCTTCTCTAGCAAGTCCCTCCACAGTTTCTTCCTGTTAGGGTCCTGGCCATGTCTCCATGGGACTCCGCAGTATGGTGCTTTCTGCTTTGGGAATGCCTGATTCCTGTATGTGTCGTTTGATCTTATACATCTTTAAATGAATGATTTCCATGCCTCATTGTGCGTCAGAATTACAAGGTGAGCTTAAAAAATTACCAACTAATAAACTGAATAGATCGCCAATTTTCAGTACCAGTCCCAGATGTGTTTATTTGCTCTGAACCTAACCCAAATAGGTTTACCCTGCCCTGCCCTGCTGTCTGGCCATGGCTCAGGGTCCCTCTTTCAGTCACTTGCCTGCTCCCAGACCAAGGTGAGATTCCCCAACCCTAGGAACCAGTCACTGCAGCATTCTTTTGTCCACGACTGTTAGCCCCTTTGAACAGGAAAAAAACACTACTCAGGAGCTGTCTATTCCCTGCCAAGAGAGCACAGCGCATTCTCTTCGTGTGCTCCCTGCTACGTAGCTTTGCTTTACCATGCCTGCTGCTCCACAACCATCCCCAGAGGGGCTTCTGCAGTACAACCTGGAAAGCACCTCCTGCTGTGCTGCTCACCAGCATGGGTAAACAGAGCAGAGACCCATAAAGTTTATGGACTACAAGCATTCCTCTGGAGGGCTGTGGCTTTGATACTGACCTACAGTGCTCTAAAAAGCTGTGCATGCTTCCTGTTCTCTACCCTAAACCACACACAAAGGCTATACAAGGAGGAGAGGAAGCAATGGAAACCAGAAAAGAAATGGAAGTAGAAAAGATGGCAGGGCCTTCGCTCATATGCCTCTGGGGAACACGTCAGAGGCCGAGTCCCTTCTGCATTACGACTGAGAAAATAGTGTGTGGGCAGCACAAAGCAGCATTCCAAGGGTTGCAACCCTGAAGAGTGTTATTCTAGTGAACTGCATATTCTTCATGCATATTTGTCTTTGTTTCCCATGATTCTCTGGCTATTTGTGTGCATTTCCTCTCAATCAGTTTGCTTTTTTTTCTCCATGGCTCCCTTTTGTCTACTGTGTTTGTCTCTGTGGACCTTTCTGCTCTATGCTTTTTCTTTCCTTCTCTTTGTGCTACATCCTTAGGTTTTGGCTATTAAGAAGTTAAAGGAAAGAGGGATCAGTAGTGTTTATTTTACAAAATTTTATTTTTATTTGTAACTTCAAATATAACATTATTTTAAAGACTTGCTATTTTTTCATTATATGCCTTTATTGTAAACAAATAAAACAAAAACTTGGAAAGTCCAAAGAAAACAAAAAAATCAATTAAAAAAATCAACAGAAGTTAAATCTTCCATAGTAGGTAGAGAAAGGAAGAAAAATTATTTGATGACCTCATCATCTGAGGAACTTATGGTGAAGCTGTAAGGTGAGATTTCAATGGGTATTTATAAATTATTTATAGAAAATTAATCTAATTTTTTAAAAGTTCCACTTTTTAAATATTTCTATATCATCATCATTAATTTTGAAAAGGTTCTTCTATTGTAAAATTTGCAAACTAGTTGTATATTTATACACATATACCTGCTGCATATTTATATACCAGAAGACATATAATATATTATATATTATATATGTTTATATTATACTATAATTATATATTATAAACACCAAAATATTCAGCATATAATAGGAATAATACATATTCAGCATATAATAGAAATAACATATAATGTATATGAATATAATATTCATTGTATAATCATGATATATATTCATATTATATTATATATTTTTATATGTGATGAATATTTTGGTGTTTGTAATGTATCAATTAGATATTAAAGTATAACTAAATCTCTTATAGGTTTGATATGGCATAATTCCCATGTTGTAGCTATTAGTGAAGGTCAAATTTAACCTAGATCATTTTCAACCATTGAAGCAATTATTTTTTCCAAAGCCCCTATTTTGCCCTGAAAAGTGATATGCCCAGTGTTCAAATACATAACCAAAAGGAGACTTTATTTTTCAGTAAGATTGTGCTGATTCTTAAAATTATAGTGATGCAATTTGATCAGTTCATTTCAGCAGAAACTCGCTCAATGTGTAAGTGAGCAGTCATTCATCAGGCTTCACAGGCTCTGTGACAGTGTGCCTCTAACATTAGAAAGTGATGATGGGGCTTCAGAGGGACCATTTGTAAGACTGTAACAAGATCACACCCAAGCTACCAGATGGTTTGGACAGGTGATCAAACCGCAGGTCATTGCCTCTAAAAAGCAGGCTACTGCGTTTTAAATGGACTATTTTCTGAAATCAGGTTGTTTAATCAGTTTGCAAAATCTAGTTAGAAAAAGTGATGGCAGCCTTCAGGCAATGACAGATAACCTGCAAATGTGGCACTCCACCAGTTTGTGGTCCAGAAGCTTAGTTCATCGCTTTCAGTTGTTCCCATATTCAGTGGTGATCTTCAAAGGCTTCATCTTCAACTCCAAAGCCAATTACATAGAATAAACAATAATTTCAATAGTCTCAATACCACTAAAATAAGACTCCTTGTTTTCTTAATGATGACACATACATGACTGTTGTAATGTAACCTTCCCTGCATGATGTAGTTAAATGAAGATTTATAACCAATTTATATTTAATCTTTTGACAACATTTATTTAGCAATACCAAATAACAGAAGCTGAGAAACATTTAGCTTTTGAATCCTGACACTGTAAAAATAATTATCAACTTGCGTGTCATTTTAATGGGCTTGAAAGAACATTCCTCATTATATTGTCACAGAGATTAAGTTATTTTAAGGTCAGTTTATTGTGATTTCTTTTACAAGCTAAAAGACTTTCATTCTACAGTGTACTTGCAAGACTAGTTTCTTGATTCCTCTCTATAATATTCACAATTTTTATTCATTGATACCAGAGATAATACAATAAAATATTCATTGATACCAGAGAGAATGCAATCACACACACATATGCGCATACACACACACACACACACACACACACAAACCTAAAGTCTAGTAGAGTAGATGAAATCATGCAGGGGATGTCATACGATAAAAAGGATTTAAATTCTCTGAGAAAAGTGTAACTAACTAAAAGAGTCATTTGATGCAGGAATCATTTCAGATTTCTTGGAGGGGTTTGTCCATCTAAGCCCACAATAGATGGCAGTGGGAGCATTAGGCTGCAAGAAATAGAGAGAAATGATACATTTTTAGGTGTTGTTAGCATATACAAAGTTGAAAGAAGGTGAAAATTTATCATGTTCTTATTGAGAGGCAGCTGTAAGCTAGACCCTTTAACTTAATGGACAAAGCTAGATCCTTAATAATCTTCTATTTTCTTATAAATAAAAATATACTAGTATAATTTACAAAAGGTAAAATTATGGCCCTCAAGCAAATGTAAAATGAACACATGTAAAAGATTTTATTTAAGCCAGTAATTAGTGAGAGATACAAGATTATGACTAATTCAGACAGCAACTTAGAAATTCACACTGTATCAATAAAGAAATGGCCAATACACCATAATTGAAGAAAGTTTCCCTTTGTAGTTTAGGCTGGCCTTGAACTCACTATACAGCCCAGGCTGTCCTCAAATTCACAGCAATCCTTTTGCCTTAGCCTTCTGAGTCTGGGATTACAGGCATCTGCCATCATGCCCAGCTGCACCAAATTTTTTGGTATTGTACAAAAATTATTTTCCTATGTATTGAGCAGCAGTCTACAAATGTACTTCAAGAATGGTGCCTTCAGTAGTAAATAATGAATATGTTTCCTTAGATCTATGTTGGCCAAATTCAGTTAAGCACTGGCCACAACTGACTATGTGTATTTAAATTAAACAGGTGTGAATAGCATTAAGAATAGTTCCATAATTGCATAACCCCACGTCACATGCCCATACATGGCCACACAGGACCATGTTGAACAGCACTGTGTGAACATTCCAGCCCTGTAGAAAATTCCACTGTATAGTCTGTTGTTATCCTGGACACCCTCTGAGTGGCTGTGGTTCCGTGGCAGAGGGCTAGCAACTCACCCTGTTTTGGCTTATTTTCAAGTTTTATTCTAATAGAGACAGGAAAAAGCGCAGCATATACATGAAGGCTCTATTAGCTTGAACATGGAAAAAAACAGTGGAAGGAAAGGATAAAAAAATAAATTTCATTGAACAATGGGGAATTTAAGTTTACTCAGCAAAGGAGTTTGAGTCCTATTCAAGAGATAATGAAGAGTCATTTAAGAAAAACAATATGATAAAAGATTCACTTTAGAAAAACTAATTGGAAAGCAATTTGGAAAATTGATAGGTTCTTACAGAGTCTAAGGCAGGGTGACCTGTTAGAAAATTGCTTTAGATCAGAGAAGGATCCAGAAGGAGTGGGACATGCAGAAGGGTAGAAGACAAGATGTTTGCACTGAGACACTGCTTCTCTAATTGTTACTGGGTGTCCTAATATAATAGGTGGCATTGCATATTTACTTGCAGTTTTAAAGAATAAAGACACAAACTGTTTTTCTAATGTTAGTATTTATGTTGGGAAAATAGGTCTCAGAAAGTTGGTTTAATTGTAAAAGTGAACCTGATGCTGCTTTTAAAAAAAAATGTATTTTCTGATTCAGAGTGGCAAATTTTTACTAATAATAGTACAATAAAATGCTATAGCCAGTTAGTTCCCACTACGTACTTTGCTTAGGTATGTCTGAAGTACAGGACTAACTGAGCAAATGTGTGGCCCTCGCAACACATGATGTTCATGAAGTTAAGAGTCATTTAAGGATGTAGTGCAGGGTCAACCTTGACATGGGAAGATTCAGTGAATAGATTAAGAGGAAGTAATAGAGTCCTGCAAATAAAAATTGATAGAAACAGAAAGATGTAGCAAATCATTTTTGTTCATTTAAGACATGCCTTTTGCATTCTACCAGTACCTACCCAAGGTATTGATTTCCTAATCATTTGCTAAGCTGCAAGATCTAAAGTTAGAAGAGAAACTTTCCTGAAATAAAAAAAAGTAGAGAAAGTTAGAGTTCTGATTCTTACAAAACTGTGGCCCCACAAGGAAACCCACATATACTGTAGTTAACATTATAGACCAAAGGGTGAATGCAATCCAGATGAGCCAAACGCTGAGGAACTCACATCCAGCCCCGACTGCTCTGCCTGTGGTGGCAGTGGGCGTGCGGCTTCTCAATGAGGCCGCCACGCTTTGTATTTTCTCCAGACATTAATGCAAGTGGGGCTTCCTGGTGGAGGGTCTGGGGCGAGGCTGAGCCTTTTGGGGAGACAGCAAGTGTTCTGATTTCCTTCCTGTATAGGCTACAGCCGTCAGCAGCAATAATTACATTCAGAAAGTTGGCAGCACAAGTCCTGAAAGGCCATGATATAGAATTTCAGCTATGGAAGACAATTGTTATGATTATTTCAATCTCCTGAATATACAGTACATTTGTAGAAGCATCAGTTTTTTTAAGCATCATTTTTTAATAATGGTAAGTAATTTAAAATATTTCTGAGGCAATAAAGATCTATTTTGCAGTAAAATACAAAGTCTAAAGTTGTCTAAGTAAGAACTAATACTTTAGTAACATAGTCCCTCACTTGGCCATTTTAGAAGTCCAACCCAGAGGCCCTGGATACCACAGCCTCAACTTTCAGTAGAAAAGCATCACTGCAGTGAAACAAACCTCATACTTTTTCTCCTTATTTATTTATTTATCTATCTATCTATTTATTTATTTAGGTACCGGGAATTGAACTCGGGACCTCGTGCTTGCCAGGCAGGCACTTATGCCACTGAGCTATATCCCCGGCCCTCTCCTTTTTTAAAGTGATGGTGTAATATGATTTTTAGAAGATAATTCTCTTAACAATTTGGAAGCACCTTTGCTTGAAAGGAGCAAAGACAGAGGGGAGCACTTGTGAGGCCTTGGGAGCTATTGCCAAGGGCCTAACCAGGATAGGCCCTGGGAGGGAGGGGAGAGAATGACTCAGGATCCCCACTGAGACTGAGTGAGACTGCTGCAGTTGCTGAGAGGAGGCAGATCTTGACCCTGAGTCTTTCCTGGCTCACTAGGGTAGTCATGATTCTGCTGACTAAACCCCGAGGATATCCAAGGTACAAAAGTTCCAGATCATGTGCCTGAAGCCAAATGGCATAGAATTACAACAATCAGAACTCTAGGTATTGGTTATCCTCACTTCTAAATGCCCTTTCCCTCAATTAGTTTATCTCTTTCTTTCACTGCTACCCCTTTAAAGATTTTCCTAGTTCATCTCAAGATGTTGATTTCCATAGATCTATGTATGATGCAACATCTGGGACCCAAAGCAAGCTCTGCTTAGAGACAAGGTGGAATATATCAGTGGTCAGTGCCTACCAACACTGAAAAAACATACCTCCCCAAGGGCTCCTAAGGTATTAAGGGTTTTGAAGATATACACAGATGCATGTGAATAAATACAAAATCATTGCATGTAAAGCAGGGTCAAGACTGAAAGTGAACATCAAGGAACTCTCTATGTAAAAGATTCCATGGGGAAGTGCATGTTTCTATCTTCCCTCTCTGACTTTACTTTCCACCCTTCTAAAAGTGTGAGGATGCTTCCCTGTTGCATATGCACTATGAAGACCCTTAAATGTGTGTGTATGAGTCACTTTCCCATTCCTGGACACAGTACCCAATGCACACAAATTAAAGGGTTCCATTGGCTCATGGTATTAGAGGATTCAGTTCTTGCTTGATTGGCTCCAAGGTGCCGTCATGGTGCAAAAGCACAGTGGAGCACAGCTGCCCATCTCATGGCAGCCAGGAAGCAGAGAGAGAGAGAAAAGAGGAGCCAGTAGTAAGAACATTCCTTTCCAGATCATGACCCTGGTTACCCACTTCCTCCAACTGGGCCCTACCTGCAAACACAAGAGGCATTTGGATGATTTTATAGTCTTAAATTATAGCAGTATAAATGCCAGTGTTACTCTTGGATGTTAAAACTCTTCATGGGAGGCTTGAGTTGATGGTTATATGATTTTTCTCACCCATTGGCAGATCAGGCACACAGTATCCACCGATGTTCATTGTTGTGACAGACATAAACTTTATTATTTTTAGTACATATTTTCAGCACATGATGATTGCATTCATGATGGAGAGCTGTTACATGAAGAAAACCATCTTAGTTCTTTTTCTTCCTGTTTCCCTCCCTTTGTTCTCCTTCCTTCCATCTCTTGATCCCCTTTCCATTTGCAAAAGATCTCTTTCCCAGTTTCATCATCTGTCATTTATTTTGCTCTTTAAAAAATTTATACTTTGAGTTTCTCTTAATAAAGAAATGATGTAACGTTTAAGTGTATGTTTTTGATTTATTTTACTTAACAGTATGATTTGGTGTGCATCCATTTTCCTACAAATGTCTCAAGCTTATCCCCCTTCATATAAAATGCCATATTTTCTTTATTCATTCATCTGTTGATGAATGTATAAGCCCCTCAGAATTTAGCTATTATGACATTCCATTTGACCCAGCTATTCTCCTGCTAGGTATCTTCCTGAAAGAATTAAAGACATCATATTGCAGTGTTACATCCATACTCATCTTGACAGCAGCACATAACATTCATAGCAGCTAAGTCTTGGAAATAGCCTATATGCCTACCATGGATAAAGAAAATGTGATATTTATACACACTGAGTACTACTGTGCCATAAAGGAGGATTCATTCATAGGCAAATGGATGTACCCTGAGATTGTAATATAAGTTAAATAAATCAGATACATAAGCTTAAATATCATGTGATTTTTCTTATAGGAGAAACTAAAAAATATAAATACAGTGGGCTTCTCTGTTCCCAAAGTTTATTTATTTTAAGATTTTGGGGAAGATGGCCACATTTGTGTTTGTGTGGGGGAGATAGCCGTAGTTGTGTTTGTCGCCCAATGTGAAGTATGTGAGTGGAAGCAAATTGTGAATTGAGATATAACTGTAAAGTAAAAAATAAAGATAGATAATAGCAAGTAGGGAGATCCTTTTCAAATAGAACAAGAGATAGAGTGATTGGGCAAGTGGGGGGGAGTGAGAGGGAAGGTGATGAAAGAAAGAATTGGAAAGACATGGAGATAGAACTTTTGCAACCAGGGAGGAGACCAAGAGATGGAAGGAGCAGGGCTGGACAGCAGGGGTAGGGCCAAATAATAAAAAGAATTAAGATGTGTTATGCACCTGTAGCAGCTCCTCACAATACATGTAATAATTATGTTTGTGCATGTGTATTAGTACAAACATGTACTAATAAAAATAAAAATTAAAAAAAGATTTAGCTGTTTTGAGTTGTGCTGCTATGAACATGGGTATCCATATATCACTGAGGGGGAATAGCTGGGTCAAATGGAATTTCTATTTTTAGTTTTTTGAGGACTCTTCACACTAATTTCCACAGGACTGTAATAGTTTATATTCTCACCAACAATGGAAAAGGGTCAATGAAAGACAGTTTTCTAGGATACGTTAGTCTGAGTTGGAAGTGCTTTGTTTTAGGGCTTGAAGCACCTCTGATTATTTGCTAACTCCATTTAATCATCCAGCGGCTAATACGTCCATTTTCTGTGACTCTTGTTTTCATTATATCTCTTAGTAGTGTCCCCTGCATCAGCCCTGTCTTCTGGTTCTGACCGTCTCCTCACATTGGTCACTTCTGCTGCCCATGTTTTCAATAGAATTTTTTTTAACTCTTAGCTGTCTCTATTCTGGTACCTTCTCCTGGACTTTAATTATTTGTTAAAGTGGTCATTCATGTTTTTTTTTTTTTTATTTTCTTTAGCTCAGCTACCTTTGATTAATGTCCCTTTTAAGCTCACTTATCAATTCTTTTATTCATTGTTCGTTTCATTATCAACTTTGAGCTCAGTGAGCACTTTATTGATGTGGGTTTTGTTTTCTTTTCTCTTGTACCACTTCATATAATCTGACTACTGGTGTTTTGATTTCTTCTTTATGAATTACCCATGGCTCAGCATTGGGGGAGTTGGTTTGATGGATAGAATCTTGATAGGTTTCTAATATTCTTCTGTCTTGGGGCCTCCATCCCTCTTTATCACTGCTCTTTCTCCCAACCAACTTGACTTTTTAGGCAGAAAGAGTATAAATGACATAGTGACATATTTACTATGTCAGATAGTACCTGACATAGAAATTTATATCTTCCTTTTTATATTGATTACTGCTAAGGTCCTTTGCTATTTTAAATTTCTCTAGATTTAATCTTTCTCTAGAGTGCTAAAGACGTCATGCTGGCTTGTGAACCTACAGCAGTCTTACAGGTTTTTGAGTTTCTGTTTGTTTTGTCACACTGACGTGGAACCTATGCACATGTCATGCCACTGAACTACACACATAATTAAAAACAATTTAATAGAACAATTAAAAATCTGGATATTTCTTTCTCTAGTAGAGGTAGTTCTGGAAGGCAGCACAGGCATAGCTGTACCCTAAAGCACAAGCCAAACACCTTCCTTCACTTTCAAGCTATTGAGTTAAATGAGTTTACTTAAGCTCAGTAGTTTCTCAGGGATTTGATCAATCAATGTATTCCTGTTTATTTACTTAGAACCACCTTCTTCTGGATTGGAGGTGAGGACGTATAAGTAGAAAACTACTTGTAGCATAAACACTTCCCATGAGGAGTTTAAAATCTTGTGGGAGCTCTTATTTAAACATGCAAAGTCACTGCACTGATTGGGATGTTTCCATGTGCTATAAACAATAAATCTGAAGAGACCTTAGAGCAGACAGTGTTTAGGTGAAAGAGGTGGCCCCTGAACTGAACTGTGATACCTGGCCAGGATTCTTCTGGGTCCTGGAGGCCTTATGAGTTGGGAGTTTGTGAAGTGGAAAGAATTTCCTGGGACTAGAAGCATTCATTACTAATTTACAGTATTGTCAGCCTTGATTAAGAGAAACAAACATTCTTACCTTTTTCCCATCGTGGTGACCTCACCATGCATTTCTAATTAATCACTATGTCACTGAAGAAGAAGAATTCACATATTATAAGAGGTAAAATACAATCTTATTACACTAAGTGGTTTTTGAAATCAGTACTTGAAAAGATAAGATTTGTTGACACTGTATATTTTGTCTTATCATTTGGTACAGGCTAAAGAAGATACTTAAATCATCAGCACTTGTAAGAGACTTATTTAATAGCAATAGTAAAGATAGAAAATATTATTTTTAAAAATATCTATACAAAACTAGTTATGTTAGATATTGTTGCCAAAACGAAATGAAGAATGTAAGAAGGTGTAGGCTCATGTTTTGCTTATTATTTTTTTTTAATTATTGCTCTTTTTCTGAGTATTCATTTACTTAACAGATTACTCTCTCTAACATTTAGAACATTTAAAATAAGGAGATTTTTAAAGTACTTTTTAAATATCAGGACAGTTATGATTTATATAAAAAATAATAAGTATGTCAATTCTTAGGACATGGCACAGATGAGCATTCCTTGATACACACATTACAGGATATGTACTAACCCTCAAAAATAAGACTTAAGTTTCCTCTTTGGTAATTGCTGAACCTGACATCCTTACTAAATGCAGTGCTAGAAAACACTAATGTGAATTTCCATGAAGCCTTTAGCAGTGACTGAACAGGAAAACGAGTGATGAGGCTGGAGCTGAGGCAGTGTTAGTGATTGCCCACCACAGTCCATAATTGCCAGTCCACGTTAAAGGGCCACTTTTAAGGCCCATGGCAGCAATCCCCTCCTGCATTCATTGCAGACCGCCTTCTGAATCCAAGTTATTATCCCAAGGTCAGTGGGAAAGCATGTGCTTTGTAACCAGGAAAACGCTATTCAAATTTCTGATTGTCCCTGTTTCTTTTTCGGGGACACCAGAGTCTAGAATTGCAGCTTTATAAAATCATGACAGTAGTGCATGGCTTGAAGAATCGGCACAAACTTGGCAAGTCTGTTGGTAAAATGAAATTCTGGAATGCATTTTACATCCCCTTAGTACCATTCTACAAGCAAACCATCAGAAACACTTTTTATTTTGGATGTATGTACTCAATGTGTTTAGGTGCAGAAGGTAGTTTGAACATTTTATCCTCTAGACTGGTTCCCTGTAATCACTTACTGTTTCTATTTGTAGTTGTACAATACTCCAGGTGTATTTTTTGCATGGTAAAAAAGATCTACCTCATGTAAGGAAATGTGATTCTAGTAATCTTTAGGGACTTTCTATAAAGATTTATGTTCTATAATATTATTAATATTTAATTATAAAATATTTGAGTAAGAAACAACTTTAACTGAATTAGGACTTAAACCTTGCCTATATTTAAAAACTTATAGTAGGCTTAAGATGTAAATTCTATGTAAGAATCAATATTTTTTTAAAGGCAGCCACCTGAGTCATGGGAGTAAGTTGAGTTCTAAATATTTGGGGCAACAAATGGGAATAGTAAATATGTATGAAACATCCCATGTGTATCAGAAATTGTGCTGAGTGCTTCATCTATATTACTATTTTTAGAACTCCTACATCAGAATATAAGTTAGTACTTCTATCATTTTGATTTTGCAGACAAGGAAGTAGGTACTGAAGGTTAGTCATTTTACCCTAGGTGAACAGGGAAAACAGGCCCAGCTTAGATGTTCTGCCTCAGAGAGATGCTATTCCTGTCTCTTTAAGCCAAAATGGATACATCCTGTGCTACAGAGGTTTCATTCTGAGGAAATCACCTGTAGTGTTGATAATGTCTTCTATCTAAATTTGAATTACAGATATTTATCAGATTTTTAGAGAGCTATAGCTTTGCTGGCATCTGCCATAACTAGACCCTGTCCCTTACCAGTTTGAGAAAGAATAAGCAGCTAAATTTACCCTGTTTGTCTTTGAAACTTGTTCTTTAAACTCAGTCTTTCAGTTTTGCTTCACTGTACAGTTTTGTCTGGATATGGGAGATTTCATTATTATTTTCAAAATGAATAATGAAAGAATAAATTGGCAGCAACAGCCAAAAAAGCCCAAACAAAGGCATTAGATTTAATCAGCAGATTTTGCCTCACCAAATAAAATTATTGTGCAGATACATTAATTAAAAACCTTAGCACCCCCCAAAACTGAGAACTAAATTTTAGCTTTTAAAGGTAGAGTCTCCTGAGAGATTGCTAAACATGTTTTAGAAGCACATGTACTGGATGGATGGTTATATAATTGGAAATTATTTATGATATAGCATCCCTTGGTTACTTCACAGGAGTTAAGGATTGAACTTGTAAAAAGCATGGAGTAGTGCAGTTCGATTCTGTTGGCTGTGATAACCTATTAGACAAAAAATTGGTGTGAAAAGTATTTATGTAATAACTAACCTTTAGTGTATTTCACTTGTGATAAATTTTCAGAATTCTAAATGTTTCATTATTCCATATTTCATATAAAACTTTAAAATTTATTGTTTCTTTTTGTTTTATTTATCACTTTTGTGATGTCAAGTTAGTATAATATTATATTGCTGATTGCAAAGGTGATGTTCCAAAATTTTGAAGCAGGTATGAAGTTAGTCCCATGAGTTTGGCTTGTGAAAAGATTGGATAATCATGGTGGCATTCTATTTTGTATTAACTGTTTGCCCTCATATTACCATACTTGTTACAATTTTCATACAACATTTAAAACATAGAATTTACTGATCTGATGAATATTTACTGTTCACTAGGATTAAAAGCTTTGCTATTTGAAACATACAAAATAAAGGGAAGTTGTTTCCCTAGGAAAATTGGGACAAAAATATGCTGTGTGCTGTGGTTGTACTCACAAGAAGTACTGTGATCCTTCAGAAGGTAGAGGAGGTGGCACACCCATATGGTGTGGCAGGGAGACAGTCACCTCACAAGGTCATGGGGTGAGAAAGATCTTAGCTTGCATTACATTGTTTTGATATGATTCTCACCTTTTTGATGATAGAAGATGAAGAGCTATGCTGAAATGATTTAGGGTGTTCATACTCAATGGATTTCAGGTGAGTCACTCTAGACTAAGTTTATATGCATTGATTAAGGTAGAACTAATAAAAAGTTTTAGGGCTGGGGATTTAGCTCAGCGGCAAAAGCGCCTGTCGGGCAAGTGCAAGGTCGTGAGTTCGGTTCCCGGTACCGGAGAAAAACCAAAAAAAAAAAAAAAAAGAGTTTTAGACCAATACAGGGAAATTTTTTATTTCTCTATAATATGTAAAGATAAGCATGCTGTACTCTCAGAAATAAGTGAAGCTTGCTATATTTGCTGTACTTTGTTCATTGTTATATATTTTTTATACACCTGGATCATGAGATGTATATTCTAGAAAATGTATTCAAGCACTTTCCACAAGACCACTACTCAGAAACCCCATGGGAAAACTGCTGATTCTCTATGCTCTTGTAGCTATTTCTAACCTGATCCCTGTCACAGCTTTAGAGACTCTAGGCATGTAGGGTTGTGGGGATCTAACAGGACTGGGTTTCTCCTAGAACAATGAGTAAGCCTAAGAAATGTGGAAAATTCTAAGTGATAATGGAGCTAATGGTGCAGACAGCAGGTCACTGCAGCCAGCCAGCCTTGATAATTCACAAACACAGGCAGGCTGTTGTTAGAATGAGGCAAGAAGGAAGGAGCTGATACTACAGGTGCCCGGCCAGACACTGTGGGTGGAGCTGGGTGAAGGGCCCAAAGAGGGAGCTTCCTGCCAAAGAAAACTTAGTAGATGCTGCTTCTTAATGTTGGGACAAATCAACTGTTTAAAAGTGACAAAGTATACAAGGTATGCACAGTATATTTTCTTACTTTGAGATGTTGATAACTACTGATCATATAGCTTTATAGGGACATCAAGGAAAGTATTCTTAGAAAACTTGCCGTTCTCACTGGACCTTGTGCTTATAGGCTGGAGTCCAAAGGTGGCAAGGGGCATGAAGAAGATGGTAGCGCTGTCCAGCATGTATCACGGACTGGCCCACGTGGTGACAGGGCGTGTAGTGGGAGAGAAGCCTTGCTCTGCTTCTGGCACTGTAAAGTGCCAGAACCCTCCCTATCTCTTCTGACACCCAGGGCCATAAATTCAAAACTCCTTTCTCTCCATCTAACACTGTCTTTGTATTACCACAGTTAAAATAGTTGTGCTTCATGATGCGACAGGTGAATCTCCTTGGCATTTTCTGTAGTCTGCATCCCTGGAGAGCAGGGAGAGGAGACACATCAGTGGTATTTATTCTCTTCTCTGCTGTCCATTTGCATAGCTGCTATCCACATAAGGCTATTGAAATTGAAATTCTTAAAATTAATAACTAGAAACCAGTGGTTTCTAACAAAGTTTCAGTTCCCAATAGCCATGTATACTGATAGCCCCTGTCATTGCTCATATAAGATGATGCAGATGTAGGACATTTCCATCATCATAAGAAGTTCTCTTGTGCAGCAGTATTCTTTTTAACATTTTCATATGTTATAAATATTTTAAATCAATAATGTTGCTGCTTTTTGTTCTTTTATAGACTATTAATACTGATTATTCCTTACCTAAGTATAAAATATGTTAATCTCACTCTCTGCTTATCCTCTAAAAACAAATAATCCAAGAAATTTACACTCTTGAGTCTCTGTGACAAATAGTTATGAAAACTTCTGAGATCAATGCAAAGTTTTCATTAGAATTAGAATAACTTTTCCTAAATGTCTGTCTATTAAAACACTTTTGGGAGCTAGGGAATGTAACTCAGTAGTACAAAACATAGTTAGCATATGTGGCATGTATGAGGTTGTAAATTCAACTCCCAGCACACAAATACATGCAGAAATGCACACACAGAGACTCAAACACACACACACACACACACACACACACACACACACATTTCTTCAGGCCTAAGCCCATTATATGAAACAATAAAAGAAAAATAGTAACTATGCAGATTATGCTACTTTACAAAAGGACACATACCGTATATCAAAATTCATAATTTTTAAAGTAATGATTTTTTGGGGGGTGTACTAGGGATCATACTCAGGACCTTGGCCTTGCCAGGCAGGTGCTTATGCTGCTGAGCTATACCACCGGCCTGTAATGATGATTTATTAAGTGATTTCCTCATGCTATCATACACTGAATATTTTATAGACATAGTTTAGTGTATTTCTTACCAAAACCCTATGAATTAGAAATTATTACAGTTATTATTATTTCCACCTTGCAGACTTGAAGAAGTATCCTGTTCAGTGCCATATAACTAGTGGCAAAATGGTTTATTGTTATGTATTGATTTTAAATTATTTTGAGGGGCTGGGGATTTAGCTTACCGGCAAAGCGCCTGTCTGGCAAGCGCAAGATTGTGAGTTCGGTTCCCAGTACCGGAGAAAAACCAAAAAAAAATAAATAAATAAATAAATTATTTTGAAAAATTTAGTACATGTTTGGTATGGACTTTAAATTGTTTTCTAAAAAATTTTTAGTACACATTTGCTATACATTGCTTGTGAGGAGTTGGTACATATATATTGCATATCTTAAATCTGTGTTTAAGATTCTTTTCTTCTACTCCCTTTCCACATTTCCAGATCCCCTTCTCATCTGAGAATGATCTGTTTACCTACTTCCCATCATCTGACTTTTATTTTGCTCCTTAGTTATAGTTGGGGTTTCTTGTATAAGAAAAACCATACAATAGTTAAGCTTGTATATCTTATTTGTTTCACTTAACATTATCATCTCCTCATTTCTCCTATGAGTTACTCAAGTTTTTCCTTCTTTATGGCAGAGTGGTACTCCATTGTGTGTAAATACCATATTTTCTTTATCCATTCATTTATTTCTGGGCATATAACCTACTTCCAAGATTTAGCTATTATAAATTGTGCTACTACAAACATAAATGTGCATGTATTATTGCAATATGATGTCTTCAGTTGTTTCAGGAAGCTATCTAAAAGGAAATAGCTGAGTCAAATGGAATTTCTAGTTTTAGGTTTTCTGTTTTGTTTTGTTTTGAGCACTCTCCATCATGATTTCCATAGTAGTTGTAGTAGTTTACATTCCCATAAACAATGTAAAAGGGTTTCTTTTCCCCCACAGCCCTGTCAGCATTTGTTACTTGATTTATTGTTGGTGGTCATTCTTTCTGGGGTAGGATGGAATATCGGTATTGTTTTAATTTGTATTTCGCTAATGTCCAGCAATGTTGAACATTTCTTCATATATTTATTGGCCATTTGTACTCCTTATTCTTAGAAATATCTATTCATTTTATTTATATACTTTTTTGATTGGGCATTTTATGGGGGGAGTTATTGAATTCTTTATTATTTTAGATCTTAGTCTTTTGTCTGAGGAATGCCTTGCAATTTTTTCCATATCTTCCACCAGATTAAATGCTTTTGTTTTAGTGTTTAGATCTTTAATCATTTTTTATTTTAGTTTTATACATGGTGAGATATATGGATCTAGATTCAGTCTTCCGCATGTGGACAGGCATTTTCCACAGCACCATCTATTAATGAAGCTATCTTTTGTGGGAGACCAGATATGAAGACTGACACCTCACTGGCCCCATCTGTGAACCCCAGGAAGAGGGGCAGCATGTGAGCCTGCAGACACATTGCAAGTTCTCGGGAAAAGTTAATACTCATGAGATCCTGTTGTTTACTCGGACGTGTACTGTGGATGGTGGGAGGTGGGTGAATCTTGTGATTCTCTAATTGCTTGTTTCAAAGTCAGAATGAATAAAGACAGGGTAAGCCAGTCACTTGGAGTTCTTTGTCCAAGGGAGACAAGACCCCCTGGCCTCCACATGTTTTTGTTTGTTTGTTTTTTCTGGTACCAGGAATTGAACTCACAACCTGGCGCTTACCAGACAGGCGCTGTGCCGCTGAGCTAAATCCCCAGCCCTGCATTTTAATGTAATCCTGTATTTCTTTGTTTTTGATCTTCACTTGTTTCCCAGTCAGGTACAAAGCTCATAGACTGGCTCATGCAATTTTTCCTTTGCCCCATTATTAAAGATCAAATAGTTGAATGTACTTGGAAAACCTATACTTTTTAAATATAGGTTTGGCTTCATATGTTCTGAATATTGTAAGTGCTTTCTGCAGTTTTTCTTTTGACCAAAAAATAAATGTGGAGACTTGACTGAGGGTTATGTTAATGAGGCAACGTGAGAGAGAAAACTAAAGTAGAAGATACAATGCCAAGTTATAGCAGAAACCAGGGGACCCTTTGGATGGGTACACTGGCCAATCCTTTCCAAGGGTGTTGATCTCACTGTGCTTTTTACTGTCCTGTAAGAAAAAAACTACTTCTGAATGAAACCGATATAAAATTGTCACTTTAGTGGACTAATTCTTCACAAAATAATTATATAAACTTGTTGGCACAGTAGATTAAATTCTTCTAATTTTTGTCTTCCCCTTTTTTCTGAAAAATGCATTTTCTCAAGATGCACCATGAAGGAAATGCTTTTGTGGTCATGTCTGGTCTGTGATGTGTTTATCCTGCCTTTCCTAAAGAACACAGAGCCCTATGGAATGCTGTACTCAGGATTTTATTTATCTCAGTTTCACTGGGCACTCCCGAAAGTGTTTGACCAAAGACAGTCTAAGATTTTGGCTGAGCAGCTTGCAAGCCTGTGTAGTATTCTATAAGGTATACTTAAAACATCTTTGATTAATCTATAAATAGAACTACTGAACAAACCAAATCACTTAAAAACCCCTCTGGTATTATATAAAGACACAATCTGTTGTGTTAGGGTGTTGAAGTATGGCGGGGTAAAGAAGCAAGATGCCACTCAGTCACAAATGTCTCAGCCAAAAAGTCTGTATATATGCAGTATACGTGGATATGTCTATGCATCTGCACACACTCGGAGTGCACCCAAATGTACCACAGTGTTCACAACTGCTGAATAGCAGCATCTAATGGGAACACTTTTGAAATATATCTCTAGGTGTGAAAGTATGAGGTAAAGCAAAGGGAATCTTATAAATACAAACAGAGGGTGCTTCGATTACTCTGCCCAAGGAAGATGCTGCCATATGAAGACTGTATTAGAGAAAAAGGATTTTAAGATCCACAGAAAAGTGAAAGGCAAGGACTTGTGTTGTTGACGACAGACAGCTGTATACCTAGAGAAAGGCTTCCGAGGCTGCTCACAGAATAGCCTTGCCATTCCTCGGGAGTTATGACTCCATATGAAAGAGTTCCAACTGAAGGTCTTTCAGCCAGGCCAGTGGGAACATTGCCCAGAATACTGTCAGGGAGGTATTTGTTTTCATTCCTGTCCAGTGTTCTCCCGTCCACAGTACAGTACAGAGAAGCTACCGACTTTAAATTGTGTTATGCAGCCAGATAGGCAGCGAAGCCTCTCTGAAAAGAAGCCCTTGTGATTGACTTGAAGCCCGAGCCACTTGGCTGAGTGGAGCTAACAGCCTGAAATGTGCTACAGCCAGGTCTGGCCTGACCTTGATCTTCCTCAGCTTGGCTATTAATCCCCAACTTGTGGCTGGTTCTGGGAAGCAATGTGTAATGGATTGCACGTCATCTTATGTGCTTCTAGGGCATAGACACTGGCATGCAGCATTTCCTGAATAACTTCCCAAGGACTTCAGCGAAGGTTGAAGGATGCAGAGGGGGAAGGGTGGCCCTGCCTTCACATTCAGCTTTAATATATCATTAGCTGAAACAATATCACAAGCACCACTATTGCCTTAAGGGAGAGAGAAGAGCCATTTAGTTCCCTGCAATTTCTGCCATGCATCTTCTAATATTGTAAACAGTTGCTAATCTGGTCTGTCCACAATGCTAGTGTCTGAGAGCCTTTGCAGATTTGCTTCTCCTGTTCCTTTTTTTCCTTTCTGATTGTTTAACCTTTACAGGAAGCTATAAAAATTTTGAAATTAAATTTGTTCATACTCCTGTTAAAGATTTTAACAGTGAGGCTACTGCCTTTACAAATTTTTTATTATAGGTAAAACCTCTCACAATTCTTGTTATCTTTTGATACTCAGTCACTTATTATATCACAAATATTTCTATAATATTAATACATGGTTTGTATCTTATGATATATATAAACCTTAAAATATATTTTATAAATAATCATTATATTTGCTAATCATAATCCAAAGTTTATGGACTTGAGTATCTTGCCCACAAGCACTAAAGCTAAAAAGACGCATCCAGAAAGGTAATTTAACAACCGTACAAACATATATTTATATTTTCCCTCCCCTTTCACAGTAGAAGCTAAATAGTTTATCTCTGGAGAGTAATATTGATATGTTATATAGCAAATAATTCAGAAAACTACAAAACTTTATGTTTGTTATATTTTATCAAGTTTTTTTACTTATAATATTAATGGCGATGGCTAAATAAATGACAGTCCAAACTATCTACAAAGGCTCCGCCATTAAATTAGTGAAATAAATGAAATGGACTTCAGAATCTTTGGCTGTTTCCTATTATATTTGTTCAAATTGTTTTTAGGAGACTATAAGTAAACATTTTGGGGGCTAAAAGTTTTCATACATTGAAATACTTATTATTTCTAGATGCTTCTCATGATACCAGTAAAATTTTAAGCAAATTTTGTGCCATGACATTTTATATTACTTTCTATCAAGCAATGGTAAGATAAGGATTAAAGGAAAAAAGACTGTTAGAAATTTAGAAACTTTGAAATTTTAAGTTATTTTACTATTACGTGCTTCTGAAGAAAGGTAGTTCTTCTCAGACATGAAAAGAGGGAACAAGCCACCCTAATTTAAAGAATAACACTATACCTGAGTTTTGGTATCTGAGAGAAATAATCAGAAATTTTAACCATTAAATTGTTTTTTGTTCATCTTTTAATCTTGAACATATATTACTTGAATACCATTTGTCTATGTAGAGAGAACATTGCTGAAATACAAAGCATCCCTTTAAGGATCTGTTATACTCCTCCAGGTTCAGGGGTCCTGTTTTGTTCTATGTATGACTATATCTTGGCAAGGCCTCTCCCTGGAAACTCAGAAAATTGTGACTTTATCATTCATATCATAAGAAATGGGTTGGTTTGTATCTATACTTAAGATTTTAAGAGGGAAACTCTGGAGTCTTCAAAACTGTGTACAGAAGCATGAAAAAGAATTTAAGAGCAGTGGTCTCTAAATTTCCAGTAGTTTTAAAATTTTCTTTCCATTTTGAAAACTTCCCCAGCAGACAGTGCATGTAATTCAGTGTGCTGCAAATGTACTTGGCCAGCTCTCTTAATGGCAGGTTGCTTATTTTGCTGAGTAAGTCAGGGGTTTATTGGCAAGAAAATGAAAAGATCTTCACTCTTTTAATTTAATTTACCAAATTAAATTGTTGTATCCTCTTTGGAATATTTATTCCGCTAATGTTTCAAAATGTTTCTGAGGATTTGCTTTTAAAATTCTCATCTAACGAGCCTTTAAAGAGAGTTTCCTGTCTCAGTTTGGATCCAGCATTGATTAGCTGCTTTCTCTCTGCTCTTTTCCCCACAGGTAGCACAACATACAACAGCTTCTATGTTTATTGCAAAATGCCCTGTCAAAGGGTGCAGCCTGGAAAGCTCCGAGTACAGTGTGGCACCTGCAAACAAGCCACCCTCACCTTGGCCCAGGTAAGGATGCCTAGAGGCAACGCGGCACAGCCAAGAAAATGAGTGTGAGTGAGCAGAACTGCTCTTTGAGATTTCTTATCTCTATCACTTTTTTGAAAATATAAGACACTCTTCTGTGTGGTTCCAATGGCTAATGATACTTGAAGTTTCATTTAAGAATACATCTTTGCCTTCTGATTTTTTACCTGTAAAAGTTTGTATACTGCAGTCATTTCCCTACTTCCATAGTACAGACCTATTGAAAGAAAGTGTACAGATTACTGTTATAGGGAAAAGGGGTTTTGGTCAGGGTACTTTTTTGGAAGAGACTATGAAGAAGCATCTTATGTTACTGGACATATTTTACATCTAGAGCTATGTGTTGCTACACCAGAATCCAGTGTGCATTTAAGAATGGTGCACTGAATTTTACTAATGAAAGTTATACCCTAATTTAAAGAAACGTAAAAGGAAAGTTGACTACTCACACACGGTCTGCATAGAAAGCAGACCAAAAGTCTACAGTGGCTTGTTGCTTATTTTTGAGCCAAGAGAGTTTTTACATTATTAAATGGCTAGAAAACTTCAAAAAACAGATAATATGACATGACCCATGAATATTATATGAAATTTCAATTCCAGTGTCTGTAAATACAGTTTATCAGAAATCAGGCCTTCCCATTTCTACAGCTGCTGTCATGACTCCTTTTGTGCCATAAGGGCAGAGTTGAGGCGTTGGGACACAGACCAAATGGTCTGCAAACCTGGAGCTGTTTACTCTCTGGCCTTGTAGAGAAAAGGTTTGCTAACCCCTGATGTAAAACACACAGACAGTTAGTGCATAGCTTCAAGGTGGTAGTTCTTTAGGATCTGGTAGAATGTGATGTGGACATAACAGCGAGTAGGGGTAAGTAGGATGTTTGGTTGGCACAGCTGTGCAAGCACAAGTAGACATAAAAAGACAAAGTGCTGTGGTAGTCAGGTTTAGGGGTAGATAAATAACCCAGGTACCAGATGGAAACTGCCCATAGTAGGTAGAGCTGTGAGATCATATTCTACAGGTGACAAGGGGCCAAGGATGCCCTGCAGAGTAGAAATAATGGAGTCTTGTAAAAGTTCTCGAAAGGGGTACCTAATGAAAGAGAAATCATGGATCCATTTCCATAGGTCTGAGAAAATGGTAGAATTACTAAAACATGTGACTGGGTACTTCCTTGTGATCCAAGTATCAGATCCAGTATATAGGGAAATCCACTTAAGAAACCTAGTTGGTGAATGCTCATCAAGTTTGTCCTGAGCAATCAGACTGAACTCTCTTTATAGGATTGTTACTGGCCAGTGCTTCTGCCTAACAAGCATGCTGTCCTGAGGCCAAGAGAAGTTTTCTTCAACCTATTCCTCTTCGTTTTCCAAAATAGTACACATTTTATCCTACTTTTAATCTACATGCTCTAATCCTGATTGCATCTGATGGTGGATTTGACATGTTTGTACTAAATTCCCACTGTGTTCAGGATGCACAAAGCAATAACAAGTTATCATTAGACCTCAAGCTAAATTCTTTTCATAATTACCTTATTTCATAACAACACTCTAAGTACTATTAGTAGCCCCATTTTAGATTGAGAAGAGTGAGGCCTTAAACTGTGTTGTGGTTTGGATCTAGATGTTTTCCAAATCAGGCCGGCTGATGAGGCTTTGGTAAGTGGTCGGATCACACATGCGCCAGCGTCTTGCTGGGTGAGGTGCTAGGAGGGGCCTGGCCGAAAGGAGTGAGCTGTGGGGTTACCTCCCCCTCAGCTTTCTTGCTGTGTTGCTGCTTGCTTTGAGATAGTGAGCTCTTTCTACCCCACCCTTGTTCCATGGCATTTCTATCTCACTGAAGGCCTGAAGGCCAGAAAGCCAGGTGACCATGGACTGAAACCTGGAAAGCCCAGAGCCAAAATAAATTTTTCCTCCTTTAAGTTGTTTTCCCAGGTGTTTTTTCACAGTAGTGGAAAGCTAACACAAACAGAGCCAAGCATTTGCTTAATAAAACTGGAGCTTGTGTGTCTAGACCAATGATATGAACCCAGAAGGTGGTTAAACTTCTAAGCTCTGAGGATTTTACCTTTTTATCACACTTACGTATTTATACTAAGGATAACCTACAGGAAATATATCCACTAGTCATAAAAGCAGTAATGTGGTCTGATGTGGGCAGTAAGGGAAGGGATGATTGTGGGACAGGGAGAGGCTGAGGCCTGTGTGCAGGTTATAGTGTCTGCCAGTTGTTGACCAATTGTGAACATTGTGGCTCAACTTCTTTTAATCAAGAGAAATCATAAATTTGGAATTTTATGTGAAATTTTCATTTAAAAATATGCTCTGTGGGGAAAAAGGGAAGGAAAAACAATCCATATAATCTGTTTAAATAATATCTAACCAAAGTACTATAGAGATTGAGTGGTACATTAATATGAGGTTAGCAAAGCCTGGAATAGTTAAGCATCCAGGAGAAGAAGGTATCATGGGGACAACATATGTGAGCTTAGAAAGATGCACCTGGGCTCAGACTGCCCCAGTGACAATTCCGATTTCTTGCTTCTTACCTGTGTTAATTTGGGGAACATTGTTCAAGAGTATAATAGGATTGATTTCTTAGGTAATGTGAAGTTTAGTTCATATTGAAAAACTGCACAGAACACCAGTCAGATCATATTTAGAGCCCAGTGTGGTGGTGTATGACTGTAATCCTACTATTCTGGAGGGTCAAAGCAGGAGGGTTTCAAGTTTGCCTCGGAGTAGGAAATGAGAAGAGAAGAGGCCAGCTAGCTCTAGAAGACACATAAAGGAAGAGTCAATGATGTGCAGAACAGTAAATAGAATAAAGAGAATAAAAGATTGAATTTAAATATTAAAATGGAGCTATTCTGGGAACTGAAAAACTCAGACATAGTCACAGAGAGGGCATCTCAGATGGGATGAGGCCAAGACCACTGAACAGAGCCTAGTGTGGTGGTATATGCCTATAATCCTAACAGGCAACCTGATCAGCTTCATAACTTAGCAAGACCGTGTCTCACAGTAAAAAATTTTTAAAACTGCTCAAGTTGAAGGCCTTAGGGATAACTCTAATACCAAAAATAGCTCCCCCACAACAAAACGAAAACAAAGAAAACCTTAGAAATGTTAAATACTTACATTATTTTATTATTCTATTATTATCATTCATTCATACAGTTCATGTGTGCATATATGTTTATGTATATGTGCATATATACATAATGTGTGTGCATATATATATATGTGCATATATACATACCAGATGTATGTGTGCATATATGTTTATGTATACTTCAGAATCAAAATCCAGGCCTTGGCTTACTCCTTTCAGAGAAATAATAGGCTCTCCACCCCTATTTACTCAGGGCCAGCTACTTTTTTGCCCTCAGAATAATGCTCTGGATGAAAGTACAGTCACTTTGCTCACCTGGATCCCATTTCCTGGGAGATGATCCAGTCATCCGTTCAGTGGTCTTGGCCTCATCCCATCTGAGATGCCCTCTCTGTGACTATGTCTGAGATTTTCAGCTCCCAGAATGGCTCCATTTTAATATTTAAATCAATCTTTTATTCTCCTTATTCTGTTTACTATTTTGCACATCGTTGGCCCTTTCTTTATGTGTCTTCTAGAGCTAGCTGGTCTCTGCTCTCTTCATTTCCTACCCAGAGGCAAAACTTCACCTACATTATTGCAAATATCATTCATTTCCTGTTTTGCACTCGTACCATTGTCCATTTACCTTTTTATACCCTTGAGTCTATAAGCTTTATATGATTATATAACTTCTCAGTTTATGTCTCTGATTTATCTTGTACACCTCACACATTGCCTTGTCCATAGTAGGACACAAACAAGTAGTGTTAATTAGCTGACATCTGTATTTGAACTTTCATACATTTGTTCCACAGATTGACACCCTTTAAAATTTTTATCTCAAATTTTTAGTATTCATATGAATTTTGATGTGCTACAATTTATGGACTTCCTTCCCTAAGTTTGTTTATTTGTTTGTTTTGAGACTCATATAATCCAGACTGGCCTTGAACTTGCTTAGGTAGCCCAGGCTGGGCTTGAATTCATGGTAATACTCCTGGCTTAGCCTCCCAAGTGCTGGGATTATATTGTGTTTTTCTCTATTTCTCACAACAGACCTGCAAAGTAGATAGTATTACCTAACCTCTTTTATCAAAGAAACTCCATGAGGTTAATTAGAGAGCCCCTATTTAATAAATGTTGAAGCCAGCAGTAAAGAAATCTCCTTTACATTTCTCCAAAGTTCTAATCTTTCCTAGGACGTTCTATTCACTGTACAAGTTTGGTAATTCATGTTATATTATCTGACTACTTGCCTTGTACTTAAAATATCACTGAAAAATATTCTTGGAAAAATATGCTTAATGATTTAGGTAAAATGAAATTAAGATGATTTAATTTTTTTTACTTAATCCATATTTTTAATACAGTTACTAGGTGAAGCACAACTGGGTCATAGCAGAGAAGATCAGATATTTCAGTTATCTTCCTTGAAACACATGTTCAAAGAACAAAAACTACACACTAAATAGAATTTCCATATAGGACTTCTGTGGAGCAGTAATTAGTGTAAAATGTGGGTTTAGGCTTGGCAGTAATAGAGCAAGTGCTGGATTTTGACAAGAGGAATGATTTCAATATAGAGAATAAACAACTCTTAGGTTTCATTTTCAAAATCTATAAATATCAATAATTTATTTAATTTTCTCTGGACATTAAAAAAGAGAGAAGATAGGTTCTTATGTAACTAGATACAGCAGAGTGGTAAAAGGCTGACTGGAATCTCTGGAAAGAGATTTTTATACACAAGGAGAAAAGCTGATGCATTCTTAGCCACCTGAGTCAGTTTTGAAAGTGTAATTTCATTTTTTCTTGCCCTGAAAACTCAGTTTGCAACAAACCCCATTCATTTCATTAGTCTCCATAATTACCATCTCTACTTTTGTTATTGTTTGGGTTCATTCATGTTGTGCCAGTATTTCCTTATTACTACTAAAAGCCTTACATGTAAAAATAAGGAGCTGTATCTATACATGGTACTGCAGTTTAAACACATTTCATGTTAGGTATGATGCCCATAATAAATTGCAAAGAAAGATGGACCTCAGCCATTTCCATTCTGATGGTGATCGGAAAACAGAATCCCAAAATTTTGACCTGACTTCAAGGGTTATTTAAGAATCAACTCACACATGAGGCTTTCTTCCATTTTCAAATCAAGGTGTCCTCTTTATTTCATAGTGACCTTGATCAGGATTTGAACGAAACCAAAATATCCTGTGAATGCTCACTGTAGAAATATGAATGCTCACTGTAAAATAGTGAACACAGTTGATTGAAAAAAACATGGCAAACATTCAATTTTCCACCGATTGTTCTAAGATTGTCCACTTGGGTCCAGGTAGAAATGAGACAGGCCTGAGCACAGCAGGGAAGTTACTTTGTGCCTGGCTGGTATGTTTCTGATTGTGTTCTTGAGCAGTGAAATGGATAATTTAAAATAACTGGTGTCATTGCTTCTCTCAAAAATCTTCCTAGCCCCTATTTATGTAAACAAAAGCACTGTCAAAGACTTTACATTAATAATTTTGAGGTAAGTTTCAATAGACCAGATGCTGATAGGGAGGAGACTAGTCCTGAGAGTCACACTGACAGTTCTGCTCTTCACCCTTGCAGGCCCCTCCTCACTAAGGCCTGACACTGCTGTTTCTTGAAGGTGGATGAGCTGCTTTGTCCCTCTGTACTACCATTGTTCTAGTCATTACCCACATTCTAGGTGCTTTGGGCCTCCTTGAGCAAGCAAATCTTCCATGCTAAGAAGACACTGACTCATCTTTTTAACTTAACATGGGCTTAAAATTTGGTAAAGATATTTCCAGAGTAGAAAAAGTTCTTGACTCTAATATTGCTGAGAAGATAAAGTAGATGCAGGAGTGGATGGAGAGAGTATGCAACAATTTGCTGTGGAATATTTGTTTGGGAGCAAAGTCCTATAGGACCATTGTTCTGATTAATGTTACATATTATTAATCTCTCAGCACTAACTTTAGGTAAACCAGAGTTATTCACCATGAACATCTTTTGTTTGCATTCAGTTTATTAATTGTAAAATTAATCAGAAGCCCAGAGATTACTGCAGTCACAAAGTTTGGATGATTTTCTCCCTACCATCAGTGTAATTACTTTATCTTAAAAAGAACTTTATCTTTGCCACTCTAATGAGATACTCTACTTTGGAATAACATTAAAGCTAAAAGGTTTCTGATGAGAAATGGTGCAATAAATAGAATAAGATGTAAAGTGCTTGGCATGATGGATTTTGTTTAAAATTGGTTTATGGATTAGGGACAATTTATGTGAGGAAATTTATTAAGAGATATAGTTTAAATGTGTAATCATTCCTAAACTTAATATCTGTTACAGATTAATTGTTGGTCAGGAATCAACTTACTTCTCTTATTGTCAAAAGCTGCTCTCACATCTATGTAATGAATTACAGTCTTGGAATGGACTTCTATCTAGTTTTAACATGGGCTATCTTTGCCCAAATATTCATGATTTTACTCTTTGCTTGTTGTACATTTGTCATACGTTTTATAGTCTCTAAAACAGTTCCTCCACAGTGTTTGAAGTTTTTGGAAGCAACATTTTGGGTGTCCCAATGGTGAGGGAATGACCTGCATGCTCATTTGGTTTTGCTTCCAGTGTATACTGTCAGGCCTACAAAGAAACTGGTTTGCAGATGGATCTATCCTTCATCAGCTTCAGGGTGGAAGTGAGCAGGACATGTACCAAAGGGTGTCTGTGACATGGGAGGTGCCCTGTTGTTCTGCTTGAGATTTCCCTAGGCCTCTTGCACTTAACTCCCCTCCATCCCTCTGAGCCTCCTTAATTGTACTCTTTGGTTCTCATCCATCTCTATTGCAGTGGGTGACAAGTAGAGAAGCCTCTTTGAAAGAAGAAACGAAGCTGAAGAATACTTCAGGGCAGGAAGGGGATTGGAAGAGCTGAGAAGGCCAATGATCATTGTGCACATTTTACAAATAATTGAATGAACTTTGAATATATTATTATATTAGGTAAATTTCCCACTTGAAGAATAGTCTTTTGGTGAACCAATTTTCCCCAGCCAGGAACCACCTCCTACAAATAGCCACAGTATCTACATATGAGGGACATAGCTGGTTTATTTGCATGAAGACTTCAATTTTCAGGAAAGTATTGGGTTCTTTTAGTGGTTCTCAGAGCTTCCTCCAGCATTCAGCTGAATGTCCAGGACAGTGATGGTGAACCTTTTAGAGCTTTCAGTGATAACAAACAGTCCCCTGCAGCACTGATGCCATAGGCTCACCACCGTTGCTCTAGGAGGGAAAGCCCTAGAGGAAAGGAAGATGGCAGGGTCAGAAGGCCTCAGGGGAGGGTCTGAGGGAAGTGTAGACAGGATGTCATGAGAATATGGGTGGGAAGGCTGGCAGAGCCAGATTTATGCAATAGGACTGGGGAGGAGGGAGTCCTGAATCCTGGCACTGTGCTAAGGCCCACGAAGACTGCCACTTTCAGCTCATCACAGTACAAGACCCTCAAGTACATTTTAATTTCAGAAAAATAATAAGTAACTTTTTAATGTGGTTATGTTCCAAGTACTGCATAGGATAAGCCATCCCGATTTTTTAAATTAAAAAATATCATCTAGAATTCAAACTGAACTGGGCATCCTCTACTTTATTTGGAGCACTAATCCTAGATGACATGACCCTCTTAGCTCAGATATTTTGTAAGGATTTTATGGAAAAAGTACGAAGGTCCTTCAGTCGGCTTGTGGGGAAGCTATACGGTGAACTGGGGCCCAGGAGCAGGTGACTGATCTGCAGATGCTGATCGACACAACATGGCGCTGTGGTAAGAGCAGATGTGTGTATATATATATAATCCAGCTGACGGGCAAGCAGCTGTATCCAATTCACTCTCTTCTGCTATACAGGTTTTGAATCCATTTAGAGCCTTTGTCATAGGCCTAGCATTTCACATTTAAAATATTCTTTGGTCTCCTTATTAGTTGTAATGATTTCAGTTAATTAAAGCTTGCAGAAATGTTGGTCAAGGTTGGCAATTTATTGACTTTTAAATCCAGCTAAATATTTTTATCAGGACCCGAGTGGTGGTCACCTTTCATTTCTTTTTTATTTTATAAGAGGGGCTGTCTATAATAGTAACTGATCTTTCTTTCTTTCTTTTGTTTTCTTTCTTTCTTTCTCTTCCTTCCTTCCTTCCTTCCTTCCTTCCTCCTTCCTTCCTTCCTTCCTTCCTTTCCTCATTTTTTCTCTCTTTTCTTCCTTCCTTCTTGTCCTTCTTCTTTCTTCCCTCTTTCCTTCCTTGCTCCTCCTGCTGTTGCCTCCTTTATTCTTCACACCCTCTTCCCTATAGAGAGCCCTTCCCATTCCTCATCATGACCCAAGAAGTTTATATTTGTAATCCCATGGAAAAGTTATTGGAATTCTAGTGAGTTAATTCCAATCTACCACTTCCAGTGCAATCCATGGTGAGAATAAAGACATTAAGGTATATTTATAGTTATGGGGAGCCAAGGGGTCCTAAGTCCAGCCACAATGATGGCTATCTGGAACAAAGACCTCCACCCAAGGCAAAACCTGAATTTTATTAATTCAGAAAGAAAGGAGTTGCTTGAGGATGAGTGACTGTGAGAAAGGCAGGAAGTAGGTGAATGCTGTGAGCTGAGCTATAGGAGGTCCAAAATCACCTCTCAATATGCAAAGAGAAAGACATGCAGAAAGAGTAATCTGTATAACACAACTGAGATAGTATCCAATGTTTTGGAGCTGGTGCTTCAGCTGGGGCTTCAAGCCCCAGGAAGTCACAGCCTCTACCTCGAGGCTGGATCCCAGCCGACAGAGTGGAACCTGGGTGCTTCATCCCACCTCCTCCTGGCTCACAGAAGGGAACAATGGGGGTATGGGGAAACACGCCTGCCGTCTCCAAAGATTACCATCAGCACTTTGGCAAGACCAATAAGCATTGCTTAAAGCCAACTAAAGAGATAAGGAAGGATCCTGGCCAGCTCTGTTCATATCAATACATGGAAATAGGGTCAGGCTCAGCCAAAATGGAGACAATTGCTCCTCCTTCAAGGAGAGTCACCCAGGTGTCCTCCACACTCCAGTCCCTCCATCCTCCATTTTTCCTTTTTTCTTTTACTGTTTTACTGGTAAATACTTACCGTATTTAAGAAAAACGAAGATACAAAAAAAAAAAATCTTTTCGGATGTATACTCTCCAGGCATATCTTTAGACTGTTAACCCCAAATCTTAGCATTACGAGTGCCCTGAGGAGATGGGTATAGTAATTAGCAGTAAGCCCCATTGCACTCTGTTTTGAGTACTGTCTCACTATGTATACCTTGATAACCAGATGTGTTCCTGACTTATGTTGCCAGTGTGAAATTTTCAAATATTGTTGAAAGTTGTAGGAAAGAAATTTAAATCTGAAATTCTGAAAAAGTATATGTATATTGCAAAGTGAGTTATTTTTCTTTATTTCACTCCTTCTAAAGTCCATTGTTTCACTGTATGTACATATTATTTTTTTTTATTTTTTTTTTATTTTTTTGGTTTTTCTCCGGTACCAGGAACCGAACTCATGACCTTGCGCTTGCCAAGCAGGCGCTTTTGCCTCTGAGCTAAATCCCCAGCCCCTGTATGTACATACTGAGAAATGAATATTATTAATAGCTATAATTCATTGTTTATCTTGAACAAGGATCTAAACTCAGTACTTTACCTATATATTTCTCTTAGTTGCTGTGTTATGTGCATAATACTTTTTCTAATTTTCATATGTATGTAAATGCCATTGTCACAATGAAATAGTACATAATTCCAGTGTTACTTTTTATATAGAAGATATTAAAAAGTTTACAAAATCTGTCAGTGAGTAGTAACATAGGGTTCCTAATTTATTTAATTGGGAATCAGCTGAGCTACCTAGAATTTCATTCACTGTGCAGGATGATAAATTTAAAACACTTATAAAGGAAATGTTTATTGAAACAACCTAGAATGTTTTGACAAATTCATAAGTTACAAATATTAATAAACCATAAATAAAAAGTCTTCTAAAGAAGGCTTTCCAGATATTTTTTTTCTTTGAAAGTTACATGTATTATGTTAGAAACTGGGCTGCTTTGTTCATTGGTTAGTAGTGCCACTGCTGGCAATGATTAACATAGGCAAACTTATGAGTGTATTGTTTTTCTCAGTCACCACCAAAGTGTTTCTCCTTTACTGTCCACTACCCCTTTTGGCATAGCTCTTGCATCATGGCATCAAGTCAGTAAGCAAGAAAGGAAGATGAAGGGAATGGCAGTTCTGTCTTTTTCATTAAAATAATGATGAAAATGGTAATCATTAGAAGCCTCCACATAGAGTTCTTCCATGTCAGCGATTCATAACTGGGTTTCATGGTCACTGATAATTATTAAAGGGAATTGAAAAGCAAGTGTCTGCAAAGGAGGACAGAATAGCTTGATTGGCTTAGATCAGTCTTATTTTCTTCCGTTTTTGGATCCATGATGTCTCTAATCAAAACCAGAGTTCTGTTAACAAGGAAAGAATGTACAATGGACTTTGGGTGATGAGTCACGAATGGCTCCCATATTTGTAAATGTATACTTGTTTAAATCACTTACATGAACTCTTCAATTGCATTACTGAGTGGACATTTTGCTGTTATATGCCCTATTTATATCACTGTGCCTGTATGAGAGACTTGGTCAGCCTTGAAATTGTTTTTGTGTATGAAAAGCCGTTGTTTTGCAGGAATTATTTCTATACACAGATGTTACTTCTTGATTATCTACAGAATGAAATATATTTTCCATTCATCATTTAGAATCTTCATCAACAATTATGGAAACAAAACATAAGTATTTAGTGCAGTGGGTTAATTTATTTGTTCTTTGATTAAGAAGTAAATGGCTTAGGGCTTGGGATTTAGCTCAGTGGTACAGTGCCTCCTTTGTAAGTGTGAGGTCCTGAGTTCGATTTCTGGTACAAAAAATAAAAGAGAGAAGTAAATGGCTCAAAATTTCACTGGTATGTTTGGTAAATGGATACAACTAGAGACCATACTTATAAGTGGAAACATCACATTGTTTCCTTAGTGTAAGAAACTGAAAAAATAAACAAAATGCAAAAGGTATAATAGATATTGTGAAAGAGAAAGAAACTACTGGGGAAAGGAGAAAGGAAAGAAGGGAAAAAATATATATACACACACACATATAAGATAGCTAAGATGATTGTGCTACTAATTTCTATAACCATTGTTGATTCCTTATGACGCTGTTTTGAAATTCTGTATCATTTTTAATGTTTTTTCTAATTTTTATTTTCTTCAAAATAAAAAAATTCACTTAGTAAGGCACAAGTAGAATTTAGTAGTCTTGTCTTGATGTATGGTAGACCCTTTGCAGATACTTTATATATTAACAGAAAAACAAGCACATTACCTAGCACTAATACAAGGTGTAGGGTGGGGATTCACAGTGGAAATGCTACTTCATGTCTAATAAAGAGTGCAGAGCAACAGTGAGATATGTGTTTGTATTATTTTACAAAAAATGTAGACATATGCATACATGCTATCTTCTATCTGGGAATATCAGGCTACATACATGAATGTATCATTAATGTCTATGGGAAATGGAGAGGCTAATTGATTTTACTTGAATCAGACAGTAAGAAAGAAACCAAACTGAGAATTAAATGTAGGGAACAGGAGCTTATATTCTTACTGAAAGCCCCGTGTTGTGTTGCATTAGTTTTCTTATCAGGACACACGGAGAGTTGAGACTTGAAGCCCTTTTTTGAAAAGAGGCAAGTTTACCTGAGTACATTTCCTAAAGTGAGGATCCGAATTCAGAAACAGGCAAAGAAGAAAAACAGGGAAGCTTCTTTTGGTGAATTAAAAAAGGACTAGTGCCAGTATACTTAGAACAAGGAAAGCATAAATATTGAAGAGGAAAACCTCATGGATTCTGACATTTTAAGTGATTAGTTAGTCACATAGGTTTTCTGTGGGGGCAAACTACTAATGAATCTGGGGTCTATGGCAGGATCCCTTACACCTCTGAGCACAGTTAAGCCCTATAGTCACTTGTGAGCATGGTGGAGCTAGGCATTCCCTTGTCTAGTTACAAAGAACTGTATTTCTGTCCAGTGTCAGAATGATTCTATTTCTCATGTGCTGTAAGTCTTCAGCTACGCATGGAGGATTTCATATTACTTTAGAAAGTCATCCTAATAGGTAAACACTGACCTACTGCCTAAGAAATGACCTGCAATTAAAAGAATCAGGTGTGGCCATAATTTAAAGCAGGTGACATCATGATGAGCAGATGAACTCTCACTATAATGTGCTAAAAACAAGTGAGAAGCCATGCTACTACTTTTCTTTGTCTTTATCTTTCCTTAAATTAGTTTAGGTAAAGTTCAGTGTAAACAACTGTGACATAACCCAAACACTGGGTAATGTTGATGTAAACAGATAAACTTTTCAGAAAGAGATACAAGAAAAAATAAATTATACTAATTCACCTACTGGAGCATGGCCACAAAGTTGAGAGAGACTTCAGTCTTTGGGGACCCTGTTAAGTAGTCCATTAGGGTTTAGGCTCAAGAGGCAGGCAGTGTACCCTGTGCATCTTTGGCTTAGCATAGCAAATTTGTAGACAGTAGATGTTCAAGATTTTTGTGGAGTAAATTTATAATTGATATATGACATCTTAGTTACTGTATGTCACGGCCCACCCGTGCTCTTAGGTTAGATGTGATCTTTTTAGTCATTCAATCTGAGTATAAAATTCTGATACAGGAATTGCTGTTACATTGTACTTGATGTGTGGTCCTCCAGCATCTACCTCAGGACCTTAGAAATGGAACACTAAATGCTTTCTAGAGCCCAACATAATTATACCACCAACTAGCCAATCTTTGTTTTGTTTAAAAAACAGACTTGAATTGAAAGTCATTTGACCTGAAATCTGACTCCACCCATATTTTCTGGTTTTCTTTGAAAATAGAAAACCTAACTTGTCATATATCTGAAACAATTAAAATTATTTGCTTCCAAGCTCTTTCTTTCTCTACTTATTTCATAATTCAAATGTAAAAAGGGTGAAAGTATCCCCTTGCTTCAAAAAAACTCTCTTTCCTAAGATAACTTCAGTGCCCTAAAATAAGGAAAGAGATTTTAAAAAAATGCCCAAATTAGAATTTACCATTTTTTGGGACAGGGCCAGCAGTTATAGTCTGAACTCGGATAGAGAGTTCATACAGAGGCTGATATTGATTCAGAATCGTCTTGAGACAATGGCTTGTAGAAAGACAAAAGGCAAAATCTACACATGAACTTTTCAATGGAAAAGTAATGGTGCTGGTTGGAGAATCAAGAAGTATGATTATAAAGGACAATTCGGCAAGCAGGTGTCCACCAGCCAAAAGCAATCACATGAGGACATGTTGAGCCCGTAAATTTCAATGCCTAGTGGTGTTTACAAGGCTGCTCCTAGCAACTTTTTGGAACTTCACCTGCATATCCTGTTGTGTTTTATCTAAAGGTGTTTCCTTTTACTGATGATTCTTTTGTGTCTTTCTCTAAAGGGATTTTCATCTCCTCCTGGTAGATGGAAGGTTCTGCAAGGACCAAATGGTAACTTTAAGTTTCAAACACAGTATAAATTTAGTAAATAACACTCAGGAAAACAACTAGCCAACCAACCAAATAAAAACCACTCCATGAACTCCTACTAGGCTTGCCTTATCCTGGGTACTTGCCAGTAGGGAAGTAGGGTGGGGATGGGGGGAGTCTCTCTTTTCTCACCTTGAGCTTGGGCTGCTGATATGCCCCTTGTACCCTTCAGTTTCTGACATCTTAGTGTTGAAGCAAGATGAGAGAGCTAAGGAAAAGAGGAAAGAAAATGTTTTTGCTCTAATGATACTATTAGGGGATGTATTTGAGTCATGGGAGCAGGTGAATATGAAAAGCAGATGGATGGTATCTGAATGCCTGCTGTATTGGTTGTATAGAGGTTGCCGTGGGAACTTTCACCTTCATTTGCTATGGTATGGTGATGTCTCTCTTCCAGTGACCACTTCCTTCTCAGTTCCTGACTTTTATCCATATTTTCTCTCTTGGGTTTCCCTCAACCTACCAGGAAGTCTTGTTGGGCCGAATAAAAAATAGTATGGTGCACTCTTTCTCATTTTTTATGAGGAACTTTTGTAAATCTTTTGTTTCAGTAAACTGTGGGATCACAGGCTGAGCCCAACACAACTATAGCAACCAAGTAACCAGTCTTTGAGATTTACCACATGGAATTTAGACCAGACATCAGCCTGCTGTCTGTATTTCATGTGAGTGAGCATAGCCATATTAAACTCGCCCAGTCATTCTGATAAGGCCTTCTGTCCTGATTTAAAATGAAGGGATAGGGAGTGCCCCATTATGGTGGGATAGTCCTGTAGTACAGTTTTCCACACAGAAATCTCATATTATCTCTACCAATTTCCAATAAAGTAAACCTATATACTCTGTTGGTGAAAGGGTTCATAAATTTTATCATGTATTGGGAAGGTCATATAAGGGACCTGTCTGTACTTTCTGTTTAGTTCTGCTAGATATATAAAACTTCTCCAAAATAAGTCTTTGTAAAAATTATATCACTATTTTTTAGATTTGTAAATTTATATGAGAAATCAGCACTCCTTTTAGTTTATAGTATCTGTCATATTTAGTGCTCCAATGGAAACCTCTAGTTTTATATTACCTAAGCTAAGTCTGTAGTCTTTTACAGCTTAAAAAGTATGCCCATGTTCGTGTTAATTTCATGAGCTGGGACAGATGGTCATCACTATGGTCATTTTATACCTAAGAAAATGCTATGAAGTTTGCAGATAATAGGGTTACCAAGAAACCATATGAAGTGGGGTCCTAACCTGAGCCCATATTTTGATAAAAATTGGAAGATTTTCTCATTCTGTTACATTGACTCCTTTCTTAGCAGAGCACTAAATATCTTTAGTTGGTACATCATTATTGTTGCTGTTACTTGCTTCATAGATTCCTCAAGGTATTGAAAATATTTTAAGTGTGCAGAATCACTGTCATTCCTTTCTCCTAAAATGTTCTTATACTTTCTTTGATTTATGTTTTGGAGGTTTCATCTTTGTTGAGGCCATGGATACTGACATGTTCTTTGCTGAATGTCATGTTACAGATGTTCTAGCCATCTATTAGAATCTATCTTGTGGTATCAAGATAATAAGAGCTGAATATTATTAGTTCAAATGTTGGACCCTTGATAGCACAGAGCTGCTATCATTTGGACTAAGCTATTACTCACCATTCTGTCTTGGAGAAGAGCGATTTTTCAAGTATCTTTTAATGAAAGACACAGAAAATCCTAGAATCTGACCCTTTAACCCAAACTCTTGTCCTTCTTATTGTTTTCTTACACAATGTGAATAACTTTCATAGTGACTTAGATTAGTTTAGTTTTAACTTGGTACAATACATTCAGCCATAGATTTTTGTTTCTTCTATTTAAAAAACTATGATTTTGAAGTAGGAGTGGCAAGAGAATAAATTGGTATAGTTGTTAGCTTCTATATTTGAGTCTAGTGTACCATTCACTGGAAAATTGGAAATTTAACTATTACAACTTGAAATTTAGTGCTTTTTTTCAACTGATTATGTATTTTATTGGACTTGGAAAATTTAAATGAGCTTGTACAAAAGAAAAAAATTCCATAGCATTGTAAAATGTGATGTGGTGTATAGTTTATGTTGAAATATTTACTAAATAATATCACAAATCTAAGAAAATGTCAAGCTATATGTTCATAAGCAGAGCCTAATACAAACAATGTCAATTTTGCCTTTATTAGATGAGGCTTTATTACGGTTAGTCAGTATAGAAAACCAAACTAGACAGTAGCATTTTCTGACATTATAGTTTTACTGTGTAACAGTTTTGAAATAAATGCCCTATTTAGGAGACAGAAATTGGTACCATTAGAAAGTAGAGAAAATTGGTTTGCTTTGAGTTGTTTAAAGATTTATAGAGATGTACTTCTCATTACTGCCTATTCTATTTTAAGCCTGCAGATTTCTGAGTCTTTAAAGCAAATGTGAAACTTGCACTTTTGACTTCAGTGGAGGATGAGGATGGAAAGGAGAGGAGGGAGGGGCAAGCTCAAAATGGGGAATTTTGAGAGGAGTGAGAACAAGAAATGCTGAGGTATGTAATATTCCACTAGATAGTCAGCTCTTAAGCATTCTCCTACTAGGAATCACTACAGTTTCATTTGTTGAATATTTAATTGAGAGGACAAAACATAAGATCTTAGATATTTGCACTAGCAAAAATTGGTATAGAGTTGTGCTGTCCAACATGGCAGCCACCAGCCACATATGGCTCTTTAGATTTTAATGAGTTAAAATTAAATAAAACTAACGAGTTCAGTAGCCTCACTTCAGATATTCAATAGGCACTTGTGACTAGTGCCTACTGTCTGTATTCATCGTACCTTATAAAAACAGGGCATTTTTGTCATCACAGAAATTCTCCTGGGTAGTATATATGGAATTTTGGTTTGTTTAATGGCATGGGCCTCTCTGTTTTTTGAAAATTGTAACTGCATTTTCTGAATACTAAGAAGAAAGATGAATGGGATAAAAAGAAGAAAAATATAATTTCTTGGATATTACATAAATAAAATATAGGTAGGGCCTGAAGGAAAACATACTAGAGTGACTCAGGCTCTAGCAAGCTGTACGGTTGATGAGCCCAAGGGATGAATTGGGACAGGACTCGCCTTGGTCACACAGCCAGTAGTAGCAGGTGTGGAATTAGGACCAGGGTTGTTTGCCTTACACTTTGCAGTCTTAGCACCACATCGAGACTCTTCAGACATATATACTTTTACATGTGAGAATTTTTGAACCAGAAATTTTGGGCTTTCATACGTTAGGTTTATAGTCTTTCCTGTTCTGATTTAAACAGCAGAAGGAGATGGATTTCTCACACAGAGAAACACACTTCAAAGGCTGCCATCTTTCAGGGACATCTCCTTCACCTCTGCATTCCCCAGTAGTTCAAAGTTACCAGGCCTGTAGATGATCTTGGCAGATTCAGCCAGCTCTGTATAGCCTGTGTGGGTTCTAGACCTACAGGAAGTGTGTCTCAGGTCATTTTGGCTGCAGACTGGGTTCTGTGACAGAAGACTGTCCAATGCTGTACATCCTCCTTAGGATCATGTTAATTCTTCATCCCCTGTGTTCCACATCTGAATAAGGGCTACCTCTCCATGCTGCATATCACCGTCTGTGAAAACACAGTGTGCCTACCCATGTTTGAAAGCCAAGTGAAGTGCTGTGTGCCGGGCAAGAAAATTAATCTGCCTGAGACGACCTAATTATGGAAAATACTGTATTGTCAGTAAAATGCAAATGTACATTGCCCAATGCGTTTATGTTTTTTATATAAATCCTTTTGATAATCATTTCTCCAATTCAGCAGAAAAGTGACAATAAGAACTTGTCAGATATATTTGAAAAGTTGATTCCATGCAGGCATGGGCTTCCGGACTTCAGAAATTGGTTTAAGTGTTGCAGGGTGATAGAAAAGTTGGGACAGTTTCCAGGACAGCAGCAACGTTTCTGAACAAGAAAGGCATGGTATGCCATGAAACTAAGGAGAACTGGGCAGAAGAGAGTGGTGACAAAGGTGGTTGGGGAAGTTTATTGGCTGATGTTAGGAAAGCCTATATTTTATTTTCTCAGTGCTCATTTTTATGTCAACATTGATGTGTATGTGATTTATAATGACATGGAACACAGAAAATCAGTAGGTTGGCATAAATGATCACTGAGTTTAGTTTGGAAATTTTGAGTTGACTTTTAGACCTGCAAGTTGAGATACAAGAAAGGCATTGGATATTTTAAGCATACAAAAATAGAGATGCAAAGTAAACAGTCAGATATTTAAGAGGTATATGATGAAATATTGACTTCTAAAGTTTAAATATGTCATCAGTAAGAAAAAGAAATTTGTACTTCTGTGAGTCTCTGCTACGATGTTGTTTCAGCCTCATGGGAGCAGGCTGAAGTGTTGAACTTGGGTCATTTTTGGGTGCCAGGACTCTCTCCACTTTACAGAGTTTTTCCAAGTGACTCATTACTGTTTTGTGGAAATAATTCCCAGTAAATAAAAACTTTAGTCTCCTGTAGAAGCTTAGGCAGGGCTACACCTAGGGCACATGCCACTCATCCTCAGGCTGAAACCCTGTTTCATGTACAGTGAAATTTCAATTCTCTTTTATAACTTTATATTGGATGAATCTCTAGACATAGCACTTTCCATCAAGGCTACTCCCTTTTTAACTGTAAATGCACATGGAAATTATAATTTTAAGTGTAATGTTTGAATTCCAAGAAGATCTGTGTATAATACAGTTTATTGTATTTGCAAAAACCAAACAGAACACTAGTGTACTAGAAATACTGCAGATAAACAACTCTAACCTCTGCCCTTCTCTAGGGTAGATACCGGTTGATGAAAGAAAATGTGTAAAATGACACATTTTGTATGTAATTTTTTCCTTTCTACCTACATTATCTGTGAGTGGAAAATAAAAGAAGGTAAATAGCAGTTTAGACTACTTATATATGCATAATCTAGGATTAATGTGCATTAATACCTGACTCATTACCAAGCTGGGGATTTATCCTCTGTTTCTGAGAATAGCTTTACCAAGTATATTACTTTTGCCAAAAGACCTTTTAACACTTTTGAGCTTCTGCTCACAGTTAAAATATGGACCCATAGGAGTGTAGACTGGTGCAACCACTGTGGAAATCAATGTGGAAATTCCTCAAAAAACTAGGATTAGACCCAGCTATTCCCCTTCTGGGTATCTTCCCAAAAGAATTAAAAACATCATACCTCAGAGATATATGCACACCCATGTTTATAGTAGCAGAGATTGTAATAGCTAAATTTTGGAAACAATCCAAATGTCCACTAACCAAAGAATGGGTAAAAAAAAGATTTTTTTATACAATGGAATACTACTCAGTCATAAAAAGGGTAAACTTGAGACATTTCCTGGTAAATGGGATGCACCAGGAAATAGTAAATGTGACTAAATGTGACATTTAGTAAATGTGACTATACTCTTAAGTGAAATAAAGCAGACACACATGTGTAAACATCACATTGTCTCCCTGGTATGAGAAACTGAAAGAGTAAGTAAGGACCAAAATGTACAATAGAATAGATTATTCAAAAGGAAAGAGGAGCTAGGGAGGGGGAGGGGGAAAAGAAGGAAAGGAAAAACAAAAGTTTAAAAAATGAAATGGAAGCAAAACTTTGTAAATAGAGAGGAAAAGAGTTTGAAAGAGGGGCATGATTGGGAAAAAAGAGGAATCAAAATATATCATATACAGTTCCAGATTTCCTATGATGAGTATGACCTGTATGTATATACAAATTATATGAATAAACTTAATTTAAAAAATAAGTAAAATAAGGACCCTTGGCTACATTATTTTAGCTTTTTCTCTGCTTCTGAGACTCAGTGTGCTCATACATTTCTCTCTCAGGGGGGATAGTCGGGAGCTGCTAAGTGACACTGGGATAGATAATAAAGTGCGCACAGGACAGTTTGATCAGGACCCTGAACTGAGGTCTCGCTCAGTGATTCTTAGCTTCTTCCTCCCCCATTTCATGTTTCTCCTGTGTTGTTGTTATTACTTTGTATCTCAGATGTGGTTTGTTCATAGTACGTCATCAACATTGGTCCACGCTTGACCTTCTTTGTAGCTATTCATTTATTTATTCTTTTTTTATCATTGCTTGTTCAACTTCCTTTGCCTGTTAAATTCAAGAAGAATTTAAAACTCACTGTTTGTGAAAATCTATTTTCTTGGCAGAGCCTTGAGTCATTCAGAGGCCATCTGTCTGTCCAGCTCACTCACCTCACCTCAGGGTGCTAAACACCAAGTATCTCTTTATTGGGATTCAGAAGAGAATTATCAGAAACAGCAATAAAATAAGCAAGCGAGCAGGTTCTATGACTTATGTAGTCAATCCCATTTTCCTCTTTGCTTGGCTTACTTAAAATCTCAAAAACAAATGTGTGCCCCTGCTCTAGCAAGCATATAAAACTTGGTGTCTTCACCTAGGGGGAGGAAATATTAACTCCAGCCCTTATCAAAACTCTCCACTTGGATAGGTGTGATGGTGCACACCTGTAACTTCAGCATTCTGGGAGGCTGAGGCAGAAGGATCACAAGTTCAAAGTCCAGCCTGGACAAATCAGTGAGTAAGTGATACCCTGTCTCAGAAATAAAGAAAGAGAGAAAGGGAGGAAGTGAGGGAGGATAGGTGGATGAAAGGAAGGAAAGAATGAAGGAAGGAAGGAAGGAAGGAAGGAAGGAAGGAAGGAAGGAAGGAAGGAAGGACAGAAGGAAGGAAGGAAGGAAGAAGGAAGGAGGAAGAAGGAAAAAGAAAGAAAAAGGAAATCAACCCACTCTTCCTTTGCCATCTCCCACCCCTACCAGTGTCTTCACTAGGTTTTAATACTGCAGACAATTCTGTGTTCTTTCTAAATAAAAATGCAAAGAAATAATTCTCTACATGGTTAAAAAGGATACATTTATTTAAGAACATTTTCCTCTGACAATGAGGCCTATCCAATTAAGACTGGAATTAGTTTAATTTTGCCTATTATCTGCTGTTGTTTTTTGCTCTTTACCTTCTGTGCTTTGGTTAAGGCCGTCATGCCGTTTTTATGGATATAGTTAACATACGTGGGATGAATTAATGGACTGACTCATCAGAGCAGAGGAAGGGAAGGGGAGTCTAGTGTTCCTTGTTGCATAATACGCTTGCTTATTCACCCATAAATCTAAATGAGTTAATTAACCTATGAATATGTCAGTTGAGTTAGTTGTTCTGCCTTGGAGTTTTTGAAAATTGATTGGAAGAAAATTAAAAGATCACATATTCAGTCAATGTGGGAAAGGAGTAGGAGGAAAAAGTGTTTATTTGGGACCATCAGGTGATCACAGACCTCACTCTTCTTCGGCTTTTCCTTGGGCTGGTCAGTGTGTTTGGAGGGCTTGAGTAGGTGGTATAAGTGACTTTACGTTTGTAGAAGCCTTCAGACCTCTGGGAACTTCTGTCAGAGTGAAACCATTTGGGGAGAACATGCTGAATATAGTTATAACCATTTTAAACCTTATCACTTTCTTAGTGTACCTTCAAACTCACAGAGTATCTCAATGAGGAAGACTCACTTCAAATACTCCTTTGCAATGAATTCCACACATGGGGAAAAGGCCCTGCATTGTGGCGCCCAGTTTTCATTTCTGGGCTGCAGGCTGCTCATCACACACATAAAAACGTATATGTGCAGAACTATCATAATACAATAAGCGCTATTTCCTCAGTAAAATTATTCTGCCAAAGGAAAAGTAATCAAAGAAGAGACAAAATAAAAAAGCAAACGAATGAGTCTCTGTACTTCAGGCTCTAACTATGTGCTGCTTTGGCACTGTTAACATCGTTCAGAAACTGTGTGAAGGAAAGAGTGAACTTGGTTAACTGAGTCAGTGACAACCCAGAGGTGAACTGAGTGGGCAACAGTGATTGAATCAGTTTCTCAAGGTGCTGCTTTTCTTGGTTGACATGTAACACTAATGGTGAACCTTTTAGAGCTTTTGATGATAACAGGCAGCCTGCTGCAGCACCCTTGCCATAGATTCACCACCAGTGACACAAAGTAAGGAACATAAGCCTTCAGTGTACAGCTTAATGGTATTTCTACTTACAGACCTATAGTTTCAAACTTTTTCAGAAAGTTTCCTCATGGCTTTTTCTGTTCAATTACCCATATCCCTTAAGGTAACCATTCTTCTGACTTTGTCATTGACATTAATTTTGTTTAGCAAGCACACTTGTAAATGTGGTCAGAGGGATAGGCACTACCCCAGACCTGGGGGTCCAGCAGCAGACTGGAGGGTGGATCCAGATGTTAGTGAGCAGGAGAGCCACAGTCCAAACTGCATGTTTCAGTCCTGGTAGACTAAGGCCTGCTGTCATGCACAAGTATACTACATAGTCTGCCTGGGTGGAAATGGTATGATTTGGGCTAACTCTTAACATGAAGCACAGTTATCACAGCTTCCTAAAAAGCCTGGCCAGCAGAAAGTGTATTTCAAATGGCACAGGCTGGCATGCACTGAACTACGGGGCCCAGTATCAAAACGGAACTAGGGCTGAGGACCTTTAAAACATAGGCATGTGCACCTACAGTATTTGGCAGAAAATGACAATCTGATTATAGATAATGAGTTTATTCCTCCACACATAAGCTGATAGTGGAATGTATTTATTAAGGAATAGCAAGTTAATTCCAAACTCTCAGGGATGTAAGTTTGGCTGTGCATGTACAACCCCTAGCCACTGACTGGTGACAGGGCTCACCTGCGTGACTAGGTTTTCCCTGGCCATAGCCAGATTGTTGAACAGCTTTTCTCATGTCCACAGCTCAGCTATTCTAAGGGGTAGGGCATTAGAATCTTTCTCATAGAATTGGCGATGCAATGAAAAATTCCCCTGCCAAAAGTGGTACATCCAAAATAGAATTATTTTTGTGAGGTAAAGGTGTGAGAATTCTCAACTCACATCTCACAGGTGACCCACAAGGAGAACTGAGTTGCAGGCTATTCCCCAGGAGGGTGTGCCCTGGAGCAGCTTTAAAATATTCTGCCTCCTGGCCTTGCAGAACAATTTTTGATCTGCCTAGTAAAGAGATTGGGAGCCTGCCTGCTGTTTTAGAAAAGGTCTCTCTAGTCTAGATGCGGAGATGGGGTTACAAATAGATTTGTAGTGTTTCTCCTGGTGGTCAGTGGCACTGCAGAGTTTGGTGGGCATGCCACCCCGAGTCTCATCCCAGACACTCAAGGAGAAGTGAAGGCTGCTCACCGCAATGAGCGGTGCTGGTGATGGCCTTGGCCATGAATGCCAGCGCAAGGCAGAGCGACTCTGTCGCCACTTGATGGATGGCACTTTATTTTTTTAACCTGGCAGCTGCCACTGAGACTCAAACATCCCAGTGCAACACACTCTCTTTAACTTGTTTTCTTTATGAAATATGCAGCCAAACTTCTGTCTTCTTTGTATTGTTGGAGTAGTTGGAAACAAAGAAAATGGACCTCACTTTTAAGTTTTGAGTAACAGTTCTTTTAAATGAGGGGCATTACCCAGTTCTCTTTTTTCTTTGAGCACCACTTGGCAAAAGCACTAAGCTATTTTGGAACTATATTTTATATGATAAAAATAAGATGTAGCTATGATGATGCCTTTTAGAAGTGAAAGCAGCTTGCAGGTTAAATTTTATTTTATAAATAATGTAAGGCATTCTCATAATTAACTTGATATGAAAAACTGTGAGGCCTAAACCACTCAACCTGTTGCTATTTTAATGAAGTACTTTGTAATAGTTTGGCATATACTCACATTCTCACACCAATACTTTATTCTTTCCTGAATGCTTCTTTCCCTTTGCAATAATGTATAGTAATTCTCTCAATGCTCATTTTTGTAGTTGTAATTTTTACTTTTTATGCATGCATAATATTCCATTCTTTGCTGTAATGGTTTTTATTTAAACATCACCCTATTGATCAATTGATCATACATATTTCATTTCTAGAGTACAGTGTGAGTGAACATGTGTGAATGTGTACATGTGTGACTATGACAAACAGTAAAGCAATAGATAGGGGCATGTGTATGCATGTATTAATATATATCCTTACAACTACATCCTTAATTCCTGGCTCTTGTATGTGGTTGATTCTAAAGAGTGGGATTTCTGGACTGAAGGACATGTGCATTTTATCTTTTAATGTGCACTACAAGATTGTATATCAAAAAGGCTAAAGTAATTCCTATTTTTTTCCAATGTATGAAAGCATACTTTGGCCCATGAAAAATATTTGTATGTTCCCAGACTGATTAGTTGAAATAAAATGTTGTACTCCAATTTTCATTTTACCTGTTTATTGAACATTTGGATCTCTTCCCATGTATTAAAGAAATTTACAGAATTTTATTATAACTATATATATGACCTTTTATCATATACCATAAAAATTGTATGTGTATCTTTTTCGTTTATCCGTTTCTTTTATGCTGTTATATACAAATACATTTCAGGTATTCACATAGTTTTATCTTCCTATTTTGATCATCAATCTTCTCAACCTCTAGAATTTACATGTAGCTGCTATTTTTTAAATTTACTACATTTAAAATTTTTAATTCATCTAAAATTTTCTGTCATATATAGTGTGACAGAGGGACCCAAATTTATTGCTTTAACCATGTAGCCTTCTGTACTACTAACATTTATTGAATATTTTTTCCCCAATATATCAAACTATTATTTTGGTCAAAATAAAATCCCACTCATACAAAATTTTGATGGGCTCTCTATTACCCATTAATGTGTACTGCAAGATTGTATATCAAAAAGGCTAAAGAAATTCCTGTTTTTTTCCAATGTAATGCCCCTCCATACTATTATGAGTACAGTGACTGTGTAGTATCTTTTAGTACCTGAGTAAGTCTTGCCCCAACTAACTCATGTTTTTATAATTTTCTTGACTTTTCCTGGGTGCTTATTCTTTGGTTTAACTTTCATGTTATTTATCTGATCTACTCCCATCCAAAATAATAACCTGTTTCCTTACTGTCACTCTCGCTGCTTCAAGGCTTAGTCTTATACCCCAGCTGTCTTTGCTCCAATAACTCCTCTGCTCTGGAGAGGTAGGTATTTAATTGAGAGAGATAGGTGGCAAAGACAATGTTCTAACTGCCAAATTCCCAAAGGATCCTTCATACAACTAATTATAAAATAGCACAATACCCACAACCTGTCTCCAAAATTAAATATTGAGCAGGTAACCATCAATAAAATGTGAATGGTAGACAGTATAAACAACTTGGCACTGAAAGTGCCTTTACAAGGGATGGGTCAGTACATTCAGTCAGACAGGATGCCACACCCGAGCTCTTCTGTGGAGTATTACATTGCACAGAGGGAAAGTGTTAGTCGTTCTCTTTATACGTATAGTTACATAACTCTCGCCTACAACACCTGAGTCCATGTTCAAAGAGCACCCCTATGTGTTGGGATATAATGGACAAAGGAGCAGGCCTGTTTTTAGCTTTTTTAAGAATATGGAAAGCAAATTAGAAGATATAATGCATAATGTTAATAAGCTGCTTGAGGAAACAATGACAAGGACATAAGGAGCAGAGTGACAGGGGTGCTATGTTAGGTAGAAGGAAGATATTAGGTATGAGGTAAACTTTGAAGGTACAGTCGTCAGAGTTGGCTCAAGAACTTGGTGTGGGGTATGACAGAAAGAAGATATGAGGCTGATTCCAAAGGTACATAGTAATTATTATTGGTTTGACTATTTTTGTCTCAGTAACTGAATAAGTAGGTATATCATAGGCATAATTGGAAAGCCTGAAAGAACTGCAGATTTGCAGCTAGGGTTTTATACCAGCTTGGCAGTCTTTGCCTCTGTCATGACTTTGGTGTAGAAACCAGGCTTTTCCAGGTATGGCTTTTGCTTGGGTTCTTACTGCTTTTTCTCCTAGGTTTTGTGTTCTCTGACCTCTCAGAATCTGTATGACCTCAACATTCTGTATGACTCAATATTCTTTAATGTAGGAATTTGCTTCTTGATGTGTTCCATTCATAACATATTAGAATATTTCAATTATATGGAAGAATTTTATGGTTTCCATTATGTAAACAAGTTTGTGATTTGAAAAACAAGGAAAAAACTTTTTAAAGTATTTTAAAGAACTAATTAGCAAATCCTTTTATAGGTGGCAGAATTCATAGCTTGTGTTAAGCATACAGTGAATAGTTAGTAAGCAGAATATGATCGTCAACAGTGCGAATGAAAGAACCAGGAGGTGGCTAATATTCTTGAGACTTGAGACACCTGGAATCTCAATACACATGAAACAGACTGTCTGAGGGGTTATTCAGGCTGCAGTAAGTAGACTCCAGTATTCCATAGTCAGGGAAATCTAAATCTGGTCATGCACTGATGATATCTATTTTGGACCCATGTTTCCTCTGTTCAGAAAACATGGCATTCATGCTTGGTCATCAAGCTAATGAAGCTAAAGTGGTGGACAGGTGAACCTTGTCCCTGTGTGTCTCCAGTAATAGGAGGAATGTTCTTTTATTTAGAGCACCTTTTGCCTGGGGGGGGGTCTCTGGTGCATATGTCAACTCTGTTCCTCAGAAGCACACTCTCACTTGCATAAGCTAAGGTTCCGAGAGGGACAGAGGGAGAGAAATGGAAGATGTCACCCTTGTGTAGACTGGCATTTAGCCATTATGGCTTTCCATCTTGTTTGCAACATATCCTAAATATGTTTTCTTTTCTTACATATTTTCTTTTGCTCTCAAACCATGCTTTAAAATCAATTTTAGAAACTATGTGGTTTGAGCATTTTAATTTGCCCCGAGAGTCTTTCTGCTCTGTGACCTACGTGATTGCTTGCCCGGGGTGGACTTGGAGGCTACCCCTGCACCAAGATGATTTCCCACATGACATATAAGATAGCTAGAGCTGATTTCTGTGCCTTGCAACCATAGCTCTGATTAATGCACTTCCAGGATAGAGGATAATTGAATTTGAAATAAACTTCCCATGAAGTCTCTCTTGTCTCTTCAATAGAGCTTCACAGGGTAGAGATACAGCTCAAGAGGTCACAGGATGTCCGAGTGATCTCACAATTCTCAATACTTCTCCAGCTGTATCACACTTTTTTCTTTATCTGAGTTGGTTTGAAATATGAGACAAATGATTGCCCTTTGGTTTAGCTTCAAGTGCCTGCAGTTAGTATTTCTGAACTTGGAAGGACACAATGACTTTCTGCTGGGAAGGTTCATTTGTAAAACACAGAGTAGATTAGGATGTGTTTCATATGAATGGAACTAGTTGTGTGTGAAACAAACAAAAACGAAGAACAAGGGGATGAATACCTGACTAGAAGTGAGAAATAAGGAACATGCCTTGAACAAGGGTATGAAATTGATTAGAAGTCTGGTGTGAATCCAAAATTGATAATGATCTGGATAAACGATGAGGTAAAGCCCGGTACCCAGAGAGGTGTGACACCGTTAATATATGGTAGGTTTCATGATATTGGAAGAACTGAATTTTAATCCCAGAATTAAGGGATATAAAAAGGCATAAATGCTGGTTAAGTGAATGGAGTATTGAGTCCATGCGTTTTAAAGACAAATTCCTTTATATGCCTGGCCTCACAACCAAAATTAAGATATTTAGTCATGGAAGTGTGAGTTTTTATGGGTCGGCGGAAGACAGAGCTTAGAGATTCAGCTGACTATTGTTTTGTGTGTTGGGGTAAATAGTATTTATTTTCCTGTGCTGATGGGAAAGCAACAAAAGGTACAGCAACTCTGCATCAGTAAATATGGATGTTCAGATTTTCTATACGTGTAAATAGTTCTTAGAGAAAAAAATCATTATGCTAGACAACACATCACCTTTCTCAAATATATTTTAATTATATAACTGGTAATTCTACCTTTCAACTACACACAAATTGCACTTAAAATGGATGAAATTTATTTGTCCAATGATTACTTATTACCTTTTATGTCTTCCTGCCCTCTCTACCTTTAAGTCTAGCTTTAAGTCTGTAAGGATCACACACAGAACAGAATATATGATGGGATTTGAAAGTGGACACATACAAAAGTCTGTAAGTATGCCTTATTTCCAAGCACTCAGTGAAGTAGATTTGACATCATGGAACAATGATGGGACTTGAAAACCCTCACCCAGCATTCTCTGGGGCCCAGTGCCCTGTGCCTCTTACTTCATCTGTTCCTTGAAGTAACCCTATAAGGTTACATTGCACTTCTGTCTTACAGATAAGGAAATGAATGTGTCCCAGGTATCCAGAATGTGAACCTCAGGAGTTTCCCCCACAGATAGTGGCTGCATTCCATCCCCTTCTGATTAGTGCACAAGTACAAGGGAGAGGGGACAAAAGCAGTGTGTCCACACATCACTTGACAACAATAAAGCAGTATTTATATGTCAGACACTACCTCAAAATGTCAGTGACCTGCTGCTGCCCACTGACATCAAAGGTCACTACCAGCGAACGCTTCACTAGTTTTTATGGAGATGGCACTTCAAACCTTTAGTTACTAAAGGCCAATGAGTCATCTGACACTAACCATCATGACTAAGTTTATTGGTTTTAGTTCTTCCACTGGGTGTTGCTGTCTAGATGTGGGGCTTGATGAGGATGGAGACTGCACAGTGCTCTGGGGGACAGGACAGGGAGTTCTCATTTGGCGATAACGTTTGTGAAAAGGCCAGACCACAGGCTTAGACAGGTGACTTTATAAGATCTTGGGAGCCAGAGGGCTGAGAACAAGCAAAGAGAGGCCCTAGCAACATGATTCAGCAAGAGGGCCAATGTCTACTTTAGTCACTGAGAAAGAATGGAAAAGCTAAATTGCAAGTGTCAGGAACTTAGAAAGGGAGAGGCATGCGTCATTCCATTTAGCTCCTTTCTACCTCATCCTCCACCCAGTCAGCTCTCTGAGGAAGTTTAATGGCCGGGATCCCTATGTTATTCCCAGTGTACTCCTGTCCATCCCCGCTCCTAGAGTAGTTGGGTTCTGATAGTGCCTCCCTTTTACTCTTCACACTTGGCAGTTGTGCTAGGCTCAAAGCTTGTGCAGCCCATGACTTGGCGCTTAAAGATTCCAGCACATAGCATTTCATGAAGATGCCACACTAAGCACTCACTCACTGGTGGACCTCCACTATGATTTTGTTCCTTTGGTATTTCTGCTTCTGAGTAAAAATATGAATTAATTTAAGAAAAATAGCAACCTGTCACTTTGGAGAAATAAAGTGCAAAGTACCTGAGAAAGGCAAAGTAGACTAGAGGACATGGAAATGTGAATGTTTACATAAAAGAGCTAGACATTTTTATCTGTATTTACTCCTTTAGCTCCACCATAAACCCACAAGGTAGATCCTCATATTCCAGGTGAGGAAACTACAGAACAAAACTTGTTTGGAGTTGAGCAGCTGGTAGAAGCCATCACTCATGCCCAGTCAATGGGTGTCATAGGTGATTTGTAGGCCATTTATACTGCCTATGAAAAACACAGAAAAGTTATTTTTAGTTACAAAGAAACTCAACTGTTGGGGTTCTAGGAAAATTATAAAAATGCAGGATTATCATTTTTTCTCTTAATATCTGCCCCATTTCCCATCTCTGCATAACCTGAGAGCCACTTATCTTTAGTTAGCAAAGTTCCCACACAACCTGTTCATATCTGTCATTTAATCATTTGCAACCCTACAGTGTGCTGACTGAAAAAGAGAATTGGAGAGTCAGGCTGCAAGTTTTATGCTTAGTTTTGCTACTTACAGTTTTGCCCTGTACAAGTTTCCTAACTTTTTTGTGGTTCAACATTCTCATCTACAAATTGAAAGTAATGGCGGAATCTACTTATAAGGTAGTTTCCTTATAATTGCTGTGAGATTTAAGAGTATTACTGTATTTAACATTCTTAAACCTAACTAGTACAAAGAAAAAGCTATGTAGTAAGCACTCATCATCATCATCATCATTGAGGTAACAAATATTTATTGAATACCTGTGTTTGAGTTCCAAACATTAGACCAATCCATATGCTCTTGGAATTATTATATGAGGAAGGTAAATACAAAACAAACAAGTACACAAATAAGTGAAATGGTAAACTTCAGTAAAGCAGGAATAATAAAATTGTACATGTGGTAATGAAGAAACCAATGCACTGGGACAGAGAATAATAGACTTTGGCACTTTAGGCAGGTGTTCTGGAAGCCAGTTCTCATGACACACCTTAGCTGAGACTGCAAAGATGAGAAATCCATTTCCAGATTTCCTGTTACAGTGCACACTGAGGGGCAGGGAAACAAAAGTGTATGTATCTGCTTAGTGAACATTAGTCAGGCACTGTTCTCCACATTGCTCCTGCACGTAGTCCCCGCATCTCACCGTGGGTAGAGTTATTTACCTCTGAAGCACAGAGAGGCTTCCTCAGGGCTGCGCCATCAGCTGAATAGTAAGAGAAGCAGTATTGCAACTTCCCGGGCAGACTGCAACTTCCTTCTATACTCAGCTTAAATCTTACAGTATGTCGTAGCATCTAGTTGAGGATTATGAGTTTAGGTTAGTTTAGCAGCAAAATTTTTCTCACTAGGCTTCTGTCTCTGAGGGCATCTTGCTCTGAAAGCTGCAGTGAGTTGATAAGTCTTACCCTGGCTCACCCTCTTCCATTTCTGTCCTTGCTTCTTCATTTTACTCCTTGTCACCACTGTTGTAACCTGATCTTTGGAGATGCCTCAGTTGAATGCATGGCACCGGAGTATACCACCTTCACTGACTATATGCCACATGGCCATGACACTAGAAGCTGTTGCAGGACCCATGATCACACACTTTTGAATCTTCCTGTATCTTGTAGAGGTTCATTAATGTATCAATTAAATGGATGAGTTAATGTGATTTTATTATGTACAATCTTATTGTGACTGCTTTTATTTACCTTCCCTGTCAAAGATACTGAGCTGGAACTTTGTGATGAATTTGATTTAATGATTTAGATGAAGTCCAAAATGATCACTCAGGTTTCTTATATTTTGTAGCACACCAAAGGCAGGGATAGCATTTGTGTTTTTGGTACTTTTTTGTGGTCCAAAGTGAAAGCCATATGATCAACACTGAAGTAGTGTCACTAAAATTATTCCCAATATTAATCACTTTTAGCATCTAAAAATGTTTCATAAGGACCATGAAAGAAGAGGCCAATGTAATTTGTCATAGGCTCTTGGATTCTCTTTTCACAGTAGACATTATCTAATATTTGAGGGATGTGCAACCTGCAGTACTTTTAAAGTTTTCTGAGAATGCAGCAGCTTCATTAAAGAAAAATAATGGCTTTCTCAAATTGTTCATTAATGTTATACTCTGCGTTTCTTTACTACACCGTATTTTGTTTGTTTGTTTCAGTTTTGTGGACAGAGAGACATTATGTTCAAATTAAAGTGAAAAGTAGCCCATCTGATACAAAAGAAAAGAAAGCTGCAGCTCAAGTGAACTTATTGCTTTTTAATTAATGCCTGTGGGAAGATGCTTTCCGGAGCAGCCCCATTTATACCTAGGATCTTAAACAGTGATGTGTGAATTGCTCTCATGTTTTCCCCAGTCTTCTCCCTGGAGCAGAATCTTTCACCCCTCCTTTACAGTCATCTCAGAAGGCCGTGGAGACAGAGAGTGAGAGTGGCAAAAGTGGAAACAAAACATTTGATAGATTCATGGTAACAGCTGTTACAGGAAACCGAGGGAGTTGCTCTCCTGTATAGCAGATGAAGGCTCCCATGGAAATGTATACTGGCAAATTCCACTTTGTAATGAGGTAGGCAGTCATGCGATGGAATCATTTTCCTTCTTGCGGACGTTCTGCTGGAGAGTTGCTTTTTTCCCCCCACTACATTTAACTGGGCTCTAGTATCAGATTGTCTTCCTCCCATGTTTATTGCTATTTCCCCCACGTCCTCCTCTATCCAAGGAAATGTTGCAACAATGGTGAAGTTTCAGAAACATTTTATCTAATGCAAAATAAAAGATCAAATAGTATATGTAGCAAAAATTTCATAGAACTTCCTTTTTTTGAAGCAAATGCAGGTGTCAGTTATGTTGTTGAAATTGTTACATGTCTTAGGATTTAATGTCTACAAAAATGTTTGTCTACAGATGAAATTTAAAATTAAAAATATTAATTTAATTTGTACTCTAGTGTATCACTGTATACCTTTATGTAGTGAGGGTTTGCCAATCAGCTCTACCATTTCTGTGACTCAGTGAAATAAAAGAAAGTCAAAGAAAAATGCTTATGCCTGAGTATTTTGGAAACTTCTTGGGGTTTTCATGTAAAAGGTGATAATTTTTGAAACCATTAATATGTGTCCTTTCTTTAAAACCTTAAAGTGTTTTAAAAGAAATTGAGACACAAAAGTGTTAAGTGAATTACTCACAAGTCTTTAGATTAAAATAAACAAACAAAAAGGAAGACCTATGTAGTGGTCTCAGGTTTCTGACTCTGTAGACAGTCTTATTTCTGAACTTCAGGTTTAAATTTAGATACTATAAAATCTGAGCATATGAGGTTCTACAAATTATGAATTATCAGATTACCAAATTATGAATTATCAGAAAAATGAACAAACTTTTAAAAAACTGAATTATATTCATTCATTCACTCATGATTTTACAGGTAGAAGATAGGCATATTTATTTATTTATTTATGAAATTGTACATGATTTTATTGGTTAACTCTTCAGTTGATATTTACATTTGAAATAAGGCCTAGTACTGGAAAGAAGGATATTTATCCAAAATGAACGAGTGAAATCTGAGACAGGCAGGCTAAGGAGAGATCTTTGGCAAGTACTGTATTGCACGTACTTTGGCTTTTATCATCTTTTGACACTCTTCCACAAGATAGACATCTAAGCCATGGCCAAGGGACCTTGGCTCTGTTAATCATGTGCACCCAGATGAGATGCTTAGTCGGGAAAGAGTAACACAAGAAAGCATGTGCCACACAAAGTGCACTTTCCAGTGAAGGTGTGTGCAGAAGCGAATGATTTCCAAGGACCTTGGGGTAGAGTTTGTGATGTTTAGTGTCTGGTGTCAGTGCAAGTTGGGATGTCTGTGATCAGGCATATTTATTTTTATTTTGGCCATCAGGCGGTCTTTGGGAGTGAATGTTTATGAATAGTAAGGTCCATAATTCATAAGATCTTACTTTTGAAATATTTTCTTATCAAAGTTACACACTAGCTAAAGTGGATCATTAAATTCCTCAGAGAAACTTAATTAGGAAAATCTAACATTTTAGGCATTTGGAGAATGAAGGAGAGGTAAGTAAGATTCCTCCCTTATGCCTGTTTCTCACCCTCTACATGAGGGGTTATTTCCTCAGGGATTTCACACTTAGTCTCAAAGCAAGACCTTGGAAGGGCAAGAATTACATGAACATTTTACTTATTTTCTTTTATACAGTACATGAATACCAGGGAATCTTGAACTCTTCAGGAAACAAAAAAATTCCACTACAAAACAAAATGACATAATGTGAACAATAATTTCTCTACCTCAATCCTCTTATCCAAGAATCCCATCTTTTATGTTACTCCTTGTCTTAGGAGAAAGACATGCTGAAGTCCAGATGGCAAAGAAATAAAAAATAATAATAACAAACTTTTCAAGAAAATAGAAAGATATATTTGAGTAATATACACAATAAACTCAGGTATACATGTATTCTTTCTCCAGTAGTTTTCAATTCTCTCTTTACAGTGACTGGTGCATGTGCTTCTAGTTTTTAATGCATTATTGATTCTGGTCACAGTTATTGGTTCCCTCTACTACTTTTCAGTGTACAGGAAGTGCCCCTAAGATTTAGATAATCAGTGTTAACATGAGCATTGATAACATAATGTTTAAGGAGATGATGTGATAATGTTTCTATTAGTTGCTACTGTCCTGGATTTCTGAAATATCACAATTATTGACATATTTCTGCCAATTATTTTGTCACTCATTTTGTTCCTTAAATGCTGCTTCAGTTTTGTTATGTGTGTGTGTAACTGATAAAAATAATACATAAAATGCTTGCGTTTCCAAAAGCCATAATCCCCACTGAATTTTTAAACCATAGACAAGTTCTACACACAATGCAAAGATTACTAGCGAATTTTCATGTAGCCAGTTTTAACTCCAAATTTAAATCTTGTAGTGACTAGTCTTAGAACATTAGGCAGAAAACAATCATGGATTTTGATAGGAGTGCTCAGCCTTAAGTGAACCTAATCATTCTCTAAACATTTATGAATGATAAAGAATAATCACTTTCTACTAGAAAGGCATAATAGTTTAAACAGCTGTTTTTCAAGTCAGCATACATGATTTTCCAGAGAAGGAGAAAGAGAAAACAATTTATCTTATGAGAATATGCAAAACTTTCCTGTGAGTTCCATTAAAATATTTTATTCTCTGATTAATAATATAATTTAGTTTCTATTTTCTATAACTGCCCCAAAGATTCACTAGTAGCAGTTAGCAATCATCCCTAACTTTTGAACACAGTTTTTGTCTTCAGAGACATCCTTTCATTTTTTAACACAACTCAATAAATGTCATTGGAATTAGTGAAAAAATTAATTTTTATTTAAGAATTCTTTTACCTGAAATGAAAAACCATTAGTAATATTCTTGCTTTAAATATATTCTGTATCCCATGCAAATATTCATAGCAAGATTTTGAAAAATTAACTAAGATAATGAGAAAATATCCAAGTACATGGTTGGTGATTGCTTCATTAAGACTTTTGCCAACTTCAAAGTCTAGGTGGATCTCATTCCTTTTGCAGTATTTTACTATTTCCTTACCCAAAATTTGCACAACCTGGTTCAGTCTCTGCTATCTTATGAGCAATGTATTTCCATACATTTCTCACTGCTGTGTGAAGTACTTCGTCTTATTTGTTCTAAATTTACTGGTTATGAAAAAAAAATGTCCTCTTAGCTTTGTATTTCAGATTTGGAAAATAAACTGAAGCTCACTTTACATAAGATGCTGTTTTGTGGAAATTAATTTCTTTCATCTATTCATATAGTTAGATCTCTAGTTTTTTTTTAGTGACAACTACTGCAGTCAGCCATTATACTATATCTTCTCTATTATCCACCAAGCATTTGTAAGGCTCTTAAATAGCATTTACTAGGAAGTAAATGCATGTTAACAATACCCCTGAAAGAAACCTGGGTAGAGAGAGATGACCAAAGTGAAACAGTTAGCACCCAACAGGGCCAAGACTCAGTCTTTGTGCAGGGATCTATCTGCATCGAGCTCACAAGAGCTTTGCAGATGCCAGCACTGCAAGGTGTTTTTTAAATTGTATGTCCAAAACACTCTCTATGACCTTCTACAACTTGTTGGTTGCTTTGACAGAAAGTTGGTCAGTGGCTCTTTCCTCAGGGAACATTCAGATCCCTGCCTCATTCCCAGTGAATAGTTCAGATCCTTCATTTTATGTATACAATTTTTAAACTTCCCAGAATTCTGCATCTTGTGTCTGACAGACCTAAAATTCAAGTATGCATTTTCTTTAATTTCCAAAGGTGTCGCTGTAGACCACTGCACCAGTTTGGCTCATTTCTGATGCTGGTTTGTGTGGGGTGCCATTCCCTACATCACTAAAAGCAGAGTCTGACACTCAGCTTAGTGGCAGGTGTCTCATTTAGGATGAAATCTTGGGAGGGACATTGAGGAGACTAGAAAGTAAGGCAGGGAAGGAAGGCAAGCTGGTCAAGGGTGAGCAGTAGAACTCATGGAGGAGTGAGGAAGTGGAGTACAGTTTTTTTTTGCGAATGCAGTGGACCCTGGAGAATTCCTCCTAGCTTGTGCTCCCAAAGAACAAAAACTGGAGCCTTTATCTACCCGTATGACTGTGTTGTTGAGGCAGGATTGCTTTGGGATACCTTAGGACTGTACAGTTAACATTTTTACCACACAACTGGCCGTTTATATCAGTGAAGTTCTATATCTATAGATTCAGCCAATAAGGGATTCAAAATGTATTTAGGCTTATAAGGTTATGCCTGTATGTATAGAATATTTCTTCTTGTCTTTATTCCACAGATAATACAATGTAACAACTATGTACATAGCCACTACATTGTATTATGTATTAGGAATAATCTAAAAAGTAAATATGTGAAAGTATATGTGCAGATTATATGCTAATACTACTGTCATTTTACATAAGTGAGTTGAGTATCTGCAGATTTTGATATATCTGGGGATCCTGGAACCAATTCCCCTTGGAAACAGAAAGGACTGCATTTTCTTTGTTAGCTAACTATGTATACCAATCTTTCTTCACTGTCCAGTTCTCACTTTTGTATATATGGAGAGTGAATTGGATACACAAATATAGTGTTCCTCTAACTCTTCAATGTGAACACCATTTCCTGCAGTTTAATACTGTGTTACAGGTTGCTCTTTAAGGTGTATTCTACATTCAGGGGATTGTTCTGAGTTAGAGCAAAGACAGATGCCTGAATTGCCTGAGCCCTGTACAGGTGTCTGCCTTTCCTCAGAGGGCTGTCCTGCTTAGTGAGTGCCAGACCTCCACCCAGAGGAGGCCAAAATTCTGATTTGCCCCCCACCATAGATGATGTTTTGCCTCTTTTAGAATTTCCCATAAACAAAGTCATATAGACTGTACTGTTTGGTGTGAGGCTTCTTTCACTCAACAAATCTGTTTGAAAGCCAACTGTAGTAGAGTACACCAGTAATTCCAGCACTCAGAAGCCTGAGGCAGGAGGATTGCAATGAGTTTGAGGCCAGCATGGGCTACATAGTGAGTTCAAGGCCAGCATGAATTACAGAGTGAGATCTTGTCTCAAAAAAGCAAAAATGAACTAAAGAAATAAACAAACAAGAGTAAAAGAACAAAATATCAGTTTTAGGCTTATGTGAATCATTGAGTGCAGCTGTGGTTCATCCCTTTTTATGGGTGAGTAGTATTCCAGCCTTTGTTGATGGACACCTGGCAGTCTCTAATTTTTTACTATCATGAAAAAAATTGCTGGAAACATTTGTTGTGTTACTTTTGAGCAGATATTTTTATTTCTCTTGAATAAATAACTAATAGTGGAATTTCTGTTCTAAAGGGTAGCTCTGCACTCAACTTTCTAACAAAGGCCAGATTCCTTTCGAGAGGGCTGTATAAGGTTGTACTCTTAAGACACATGTGAAAGTTCTAGTGGCCCCTGCCTATGTCCCTCTAATTCCAGTGGGTGTAAAATGGTATTTTAATTGGGCTACTGACATATTTTGTGTTATGTCTCTGTCCCAGATTTTATTCACTGTTAAGTGACATTTACTAGGGCAGAGAAATATTGTTACAGAATCTTTGAAATATTTTATAGATGCCAGCTCTCTATGAAATATATATTTTGTGTCTATTTTTTTATAGTCTGTAAATTGGTGATTCATTTTTTGATATTGTCTTTTGGAGAGCAGATGTTGTAATTTTAAAGTTTATTACTTTTTATGATATTGTGCTCTCTACCAATCAAAGAAACCTCTGCCTAATCCCAACTCATTAAATACTCTCTTGTGTTTATTTCTAGAAGCTTTATGGTTTTGACTTCTACATTTAGGTATAGTATACAACTGACACTAATTTTTTATTGTTTATGTTTGCCTAGCAGTATGAATGTACAATTGTTTCTTTCCCTTTGGATGATTTTGGCAGAAAATCTAATGACTGTAAATGCTATGAGGTGTGATCAAAACATACAGCGAATGGTCTTTTTAATTAAATAAAAGACACACTGCCATTAATCCCCCTTAAAATCCTTTCCCATCACTTTGAACACACTTATCCCATTGTTCTTTCTACTTTCTGGAGCAGTTCTGGACATCTTCTCTCATGTGTGTCTTTCTTATGCTGCCATACCTCCCTCAACGTCATGAATTGATTCCAAATGTTTTCCTTTCATGGTCACTAAAGACTTTGGAAAAGAGTCAGAAGTTATACAGTGCCACATCTGGTGAATAAATTGGATGAGAACACAGTGTAACATATTTTTTAAAAAGTATGGAAAAGATTTATTTAGAAGAAAAGAAAGTGCACACTTTCTTTTGGAATGCAGATGTTCAGATAAACAAATGCATTATTTTCTGGAGTTAGAAATATTTATGTTTTCTTCAGGGAGTGGAAATCTGTGGAATTTTTGAATATAGTAAACTTAGTTTTGGTTTTCAGGAGAAAAGGATAACCTACCCATAGAAAGATAATGACCCATTTCACAGGTGATGGCATGGACTCAGTCTGTTGTGTTTTTTCACTTTTATTTATTTTTTTGTGATGAGTGATCTAAGATGTTTTACTTAAAAGCATTCTTTGAACTTTCTGAATCTCTTCCATTATCTTAAGATCACTTTGCTGTCCTTTACTTTATCACCTATGATAATTTATAGATTTGTAGTATCTTTAAAGGATTTGGGGTGAAAGGCCTGAAACATGAGAGCATAAAAAACCAAGGGAGTCAGATATGCATAATCTTGGGTAATTTTGTGTCCTGACATTGCAGTCTTTTAAAAGTACGATTTTTAAATTGTGATTTTGCTTGTCTCCTTGCTACCTGTCTTTATATCTTCAATCCTAACTCATTCAGACCCCTTCCCTCATTTTGATCCTTTATTTTTAAGGGAGGAGAGGGGCCAAAGAACCCTAGTGTTTATCTAAGCCTCCCCCTTTCCTTTGGATGGTAGCAGGCAGCAGGATTCACAAATTTATTCTTCAGGATTCACAAATTATTCCCTGTGATTTGTGATCACAGTTTGTCAAGACACTCAGGAAAGAGAACTTCTAGAATTGCTTCAGAAAGTGGCAAGAACAATGTAGGAAGTGCTTCCAAGGCAAGGGAGAGTATGTTGAAGGGGATTCATAACAGTGTATCTTTTCTGTAATAATGTTCTCTTAATTTGCATTTCTCGGATGGCCAGAGAAAATGAACATTTTTTTCACAGTACCTTTCTTTTCTGAGAAGTGTCTATTCATTTTAGTTACCTATTTTTCTATTGATTCTTTTATTTTGGAGAATCTGATTTTGTGTGTGTGTGTGTGTGTTCTTTATGTCTATCTGAGGAGTAGCTGGCAAAAAGTTTTTCTCAATCTGTAGACTGTCTCTTCACTCTATTGGTTGTTTTCATTGTTGTACATAAGCTAATGAAAGTAGTAAGTAATGAAATGGAGTGCTAATCTGCCATGATGAAGAATAAATTTGTGCCATTTTTTAAGAAAATGAATGCACTTTGAGACCGCAATGTTAAGTGAAATAAATCAGACTCACAAAATAAAATATTGTATAACTTTTCTTATATGAGAAACCCAGAGTAAAAATAATTAATTTACAAAATAAAAGTCAATAAGACACAGGGAGATGGATTTTCTGCCGATGCAGACCTAGAGATGAAGGGAGCAGAGAGAGAGGTGTACAAGGGGAATAAAAAGAATTAAGATGTGTTGTGTTGTCATCAGGTACTGTGAATGTGTACTACTCTTAACAAGTCAATAAATATAATGACAATTTTTAAAATTTAAACACTCACCATACATTTTGATCACACCTCAAACTTTTTCTGCTCTGCATTCAAAATAACTGTCTAACCACAATTTCAAAAACAACAGGAGGAATGAAATGTCAATAAGAGCAAACAAGTAAACAGGTAGAAAAAGTAGGACA
>NW_004955439.1:19196234-19245448 GCF_000276665.1 Chinchilla lanigera
ACCACTTTGTTTGTAACTCTGTATTGTCTGTATTGTGCTTGTGATATGTTGTAAAATGTTGTATGTCTGTTAATGTTTCCCTCCTTTTATCTTTAAAATAAAAAAAAATACAAAAACAAAAACAAAACAAAATAACTGTCTATATATGTCTCCACAGTGGACAGATTGTTATTAGCCATTTGGCCACTTTGGTTTGGTTGTGCTACATTGAGCAGATTTCCCAGAATTTTTGATATAAATATCTGGAATTCCTAGAGTAGGTCTACACGGGAAGAAACTGAATTTCGATGTGCAAAAATTAGTATTACCATTTTTCAGTGAGAAATACTGTAAGTTTCCAATGTGAAGTGATCTTTGCAGGAATTTTTAAATGATACTTTGCAATAAATGTTTCTGTGTAGATACAATTTCTAGATTTAAATGGTAGCACTTTTAAAATGTTTCCTATTTTTCTTTTCTATAAGGAAACTTCAAAAATAAAAGATAAACATTTCTATGCGTAGTATTCACCTTCTGCACATCCCAAGTGTAAAAAAATGGCTACTTAAAATTCCTTTTAAAAAAATAGATACTAATTGGCAAGTTCCCTTTGGCCATTGTAAGATAACATCTTTTACATCTCTACTTGAATTGACCTACTGTTTCAACATCAGGTATTGTGTATTTCAGCAGTGCCCCATCTTTCTCAATATGGATGCACTTTCTCAAACTCACACAACTGATTCATCTTTAAATGCTCTTGCCCATAAATCACTTGTGCTCTCCCTGTTGTCTTGCCTTCATGTGTGTACATTCTTAAATGCTATGTAATCGTTGAGTAGGGCCTTTCTTCCCGGGCAGTGAGGTTAGTTTAACTAGAGTGTAGGGCCTGTTGCTGTAGAGTGCATTCAGGCAGAACCTCATTCCGGGTTACTGGATACAGGAAGAGACACACCGGGCCGTATATGGGATGGAGTTCTTGCAGAGTGCATATAAACATGCAGAGCATCCTGTCACATTCTCCCGTGACAGCCCTGTTGGACTGAACTATGCTTTGGACAGGCATCACAGTGGTTTACAGGGCTGCTCAGCAGGGTAAGATGCATTATGATCCTTTCTAGATGGCTGTTCTGCTTAAAGCTATTTTATAAAAGAATGGTCTCCTGGCTATTCCCATATAGTCAGTAGTGTTGGATATGCTTTTCATTACTCATCTGTGAAAAGATTTGTTTTCCTCCTTCTTTGTTACTTTCCTTCTTTGGCTAAAACTCATGGCACATGTTATAATTTCTTTTCCTCCTAGACATCTCAATATATATGAATTTTATCCATGCTGTTTTGGCTAAAACAAAGCATGCTGTGCAGATTAGAAGCTATAATTACTAGGGAAATGTTTTATGGATTTGTGGCAGGTTTCACATTATTGCATTAGATGGATAAGAAGTAATGATAAGTGGCTAAAATGTGTTTACCATATTCCTTTCTTAACATAGATGCAGCTTAATAGATGAAATATGTTATAATTTTTTTTTTTGGTTTTTCTCCGGTACTGGGAACCGAACTCACGACCTTGCGCTTGCCAGGCAGGCGCATTTGTATAATTCTCCTTAACTGAGACACAAAATTGATAGCCTCTTCTGTATGAGAACTAGTATGACACACACAGAAACTTCCAGATATTGACATAATTGCTATCAAAGTTCAGACATGCATAGTCCTTTGAGAAATTTAAAGAGGTATTTATTCTATGAAATGATAGATTGTAACTTAATAGAAATATCTCAGAGGAGCTGTAGTCTCATGAGGAATATTTCTTTATTGCAAGTGGGTAAGATTTAGGGAAAATTGTTTGTGCATTTGTTTGTTGTGTGCTTCCTGTTTGCTTATGTGGTAGAAAAGACTTATGGAGAGAAGGTATTCTAACATGTGTTTTGGTCATTCTTGTTGAATTGCTGAATTTTTAAATAAAAATTTCGTATATGGAATCAGATCTTTTCCATTACCTTTCAAAAAATAAGATTCTGCCCACTTTACCTATAGATCAAGGGGCACACATAGCCTTCCGAGGGTGCATTACTGCTGCTGAGTGCCAGAGCTTTCGTCCCAGTGTTCTCTTCATACATTCCAGAGAATTGTGTTGTGAGTTGTGTTGAAAAGGTTTGCACACAACAAATAGATGCTCCAGATGCTCCAGGATCTCTAGATTGTTCCGTGTTGGCCTTCGTGGCTAAACCTGAGAGATTTGGTATGGAAGTGCTTGACACTAGTTAGACTGTTCTCATACTAACTTCTCCTTAGAAGTAGAGAACGACCCTCAATACTGGAGTGTGTGTTTGTGCTCAGACCTCAGCTGAGAAGTCCAGAGCTGGAGAGAAGATGACAGTGACTTTGCTCAGGGTGGTGGGTAGCCTTCTTTAACCTACTTCTTTTGTTACCTCAACCTTATAGCACCATCATAAAGGACACTTCCTGCAGTCCCAGGATAGCCAGATAGAGGCAGCTTGTTCTTCTTCTTCTTCTTCCTCCTCCTCTTCCTCTGCCTCCTCCTCCTCTTTTTCTTCTTTGTCCTCTTCTTCTTTCTCTTCTCTTCACCCCCTTTCCTCCTCTTCCTTCCCCTCCTGCTCCTTCCTCCTTCCTCCCCTACTTCTTCTTCTTTTCAATATATGACCCCTTATACTCTCCCTCTCTCTCTCTCTCTCTCTCTCTCTCTCTCTTTCTCTCTCTCTCACACACACACGCACACACACACACTTACACACACACACTTACACTCTTAACTTTTCCTTTTTTGGGGCAAATTATTTCACTAATTTCGATAATGTAAATTTTTCCTAACATTATTTTTACAGATATTTCAGGTATAATTGATATCCAATTAGTATATTTTGACATGTGCAAAAACCCATGAAACTCTTACTGGTACTGGGATAAAGAGTATATCAAGAACCAGAAAAAGTTTCCTTTGCCAGTGAGTAAACCCTTTCTGTCGATTCTTTTAGTCCTTGAATTCCCAGTCAACTACCGCTTAGTTTTTTGTCAGCATACATTAATTTGCATTTAGAATTTTACTGTGTATATTTGCATGATTATATTGAATGTCTTTTCATGTGCTTAATTACCATCTATATATTTTAGGTATTAAACTGTCTGAATCTTTTGCCTATTTTGATTGCATTAATTGATTTCTTTTTATTGAATTTTAAGAATTCTTCATATAGTCCAGATACGTTTTTTTAATCACATTTGTGACTTTCAAATATATTTTCTCATTCTGTAGCTTGTATTTTCAATTCCTCAATGGTATCCTTCAACGAGCAGTTCTTAATTTTGATTAAGCCCAATTTATAAACTTTCTTTGGTAGCTTATGTTTTTGGTGCTATAGGTAAACATTTGCCTTGCTCAAGGTCAAAAGATTTTCTCCCACCTTTTCTTTAAGAAGAATTTATAGTTTTAGATTTAATGTTTAGATCTGTGTTTCATGGTAAGTTAACTTTTATATATCGCACAGGACATATATCAGAGTACACATTTTACATATAAATATTCAACTGATTCAGAACCATTTGTTGAAATGTTACAGTGTCCACTCAACTTCTTTTTTACTTTGGTCAAAAATGAGTTGATTAGCCAGGTGTGGTGGTATTTGCCTATAATCTCAGCACTGTGGGAGACTGAGCCAGGAGAACTACAAGTTCTGGCCCAGGGTGGGAAACTTAGCGACTTAGTGAGACCCTCTTTCAAAATTTTTTAAAAAACCAAAAAGGGATCAGGATGTGGCTCAGTGTGAAGGTCTCCTGGGATCAAACCTCAGTACTGTAGGAGAAAAAAAATAGTTGATTTGTTTTTGTCTTTCTAGACATATTATTCTTTTCCACTGAACTATTCCTCCATTTTTAATACTAACACCATCTGTCTTGGTGATTATAATATTAGAGTGAAACTCAAAGAAAACTTGAAGTTCTCCAGTTTTGTTGGTATTCAAAGTTATTTTGGCTAATCTGGATACAAGTGAAATTTGAACTCACTTTATTAATTTTTAACAAAATAAACTCTGCCATGTTTTATTTTAATTGAGATCCATTGTATCATCAGATGGATTTGTGAATAATACTTTAACAATATTAACTTTCCAGACACTGTAAAGCTATATTTCTTCATTCACTTAAGAATTTCTAGGGGCTGGGGATTTAGCTCAGCGGCAAAAGCGCCTGCCTGGCAAGCGCAAGGTCGTGAGTTCGGTTCCCGGTACCAGAGAAAAACAAAACAAAAAAAAAACAAAAAAGAATTTCTAAAATTTTTTCTCAATATTGTTTAATAGTTTCCAATGTATCACTCTTGTTCCTAAGTAGATGTTTTGATTGTATTGCATTATTTTTAAATTAAATTACGATATTTCCACTTTAATATGTCTGAATCTGTTTTATATTTAAAAGTTATTTTGCTAGATAAAAGTGTAGACTGTGAATGTTTTTTCAATACATTAAAGGGATTGCCCCAAAGTATTGAAACTGATAAGAAACCTGTTGTCACATTGGGGTTTTATGTATGTTTAGAAAATTTTCTCTTTATCACTAGTTTTAAGCAATTTTATTATCATGCTCCTATGTATCGTTTTCTTCATATTTCTTGTGCTTGGAGTTCATTGACTATCTCTGTGTTTATAGTTTTCCTAAAACTTGGAAAACAAATATTGAACATATTTCTACATGTACATATACCCTTTTCTTTTTAAGAGACTTCAATTTTATATATATATATATATATATACACACACATTTATATATTCAATTTCAATTTATATGTATTCAATTTCAATATATATGTTCCTGTTTATATATAGGGAGTTTATTTATATATAGAGAGAGAGAGAGAAAGAGAGGAGAGAGAGACTCACATGTGAATATCTACAGAGTACTCAGATAATCAGAATACTCTTTATATAGAGATACTCACATGTGAGTATATACAGAATACCCAGATAATTAGTGAATAGAAAGGAGTTTTAACATGGAACATGATGAGATGAATAGAATTTAATGGACGCAACTGTGCAGGGCAAAGGCAGAAAAGTAGATAGTCATCTCATGTTTTTTACTACAGACCTCAGTCTGGATGAACTTTAAGGATAAGTGTGGGAGAGGGGTAAGAGGTTTATGGTTAGGGTTAGACTTAGGGCTGGGCTTAGGGCTATGTAGATGCCCTGAATGCAAATGTGGAGATTGCGCTTCACTTGGCAATAGAGAAGGGCTAGTGGACTCTCACAGGTGGGGACAAATGTGAGTGCTAACATGCATCAGCTTGGCCTGAGCAGCCATGGCACTGTAATGTGGACTGGAGACAAAAGAGAGCACTACTATGAAACTGTGGAAGACTACAGCATCCCAGAGCAGGAGACAGAATGTGCGGGGGATCTTGGGACTGAGTGGTTGGAAGGAAAAGGAAGCGAGAAGAGGCGGGAGAGGAATTGCCAGATGTAAGTCAAGAGACTTCAGTCAGAAAAGGCGATGTGACTGGGCATGGTGCCTCACACCTGTAATCACAGCACATAGCAGACCAAGTCAGGAAAATCACTGGGATTTTGAGGCCACCCTAGGCTACATAGTAGGTTCAAGGCCAGTCTGATCTACACAGCAAGACTGCCTCGACACCCCTCCCTCCAAAAGAAAGAAAGAAACTAGGTTTAGAGGTCCCATTCAACCCAGCTATCCCCCTGCTGGGTATTTTCCCAGAAGATCTAAAAACATCATATCACAGTGATATATGTGCACCTATGTTCATAGCTGCACAATTTGTAATTGCTAAAATGTGGAAGCAACCCAAATGTCCATCCACCGAGGATTGGATAAGAAAATTATGGTACTTTTATATAATGGAATATTACTCAGCTGTAAAGAAAGATAAACTCGAGGCCTTTATATTTAAATGGTCACAACTAGAGACCATACTCATAAGTGAAATAAATCAAACATACATGTGCAAGCACCGCATTGTGTCACTAGTGTAAAACTTGAAAGAGTTAATTTAAACTCAGAGGTATGATAGACACTGTGAAATGATAGGAAACCACTGAAGAGTAAAGGGCTTCTGGGATGTGGGAAAAGAGAAGGGAAAGAAGGAGAAATTCTGTATGTATGTATATACAGGATAGATAACATGGTTGTTCTTCTGTCTTCTATTTCTATGCTGAAAGAAACTGTCAATGAGTCTTTGGTTGACCAGTATTGCATGTCTATATCTGTTTTCATGAGAAGCCACTTTGAAGATATCAATATATAATACAACCACCATTGTTAATTCCCTACCACTTTGTTTGTAACTCTGTATTGTCTGTATTGTGCTTGTGATATGATGTAAAATGTTGTATGTCTGTTAATGTTTCCCTCCTTTTATCTTTAAAATAAAAAAAAAAGAAAGAAAGAAAGGAAAGGGAGTTGATTGGCAATGTCAAATTCTGTGGAGATATTTTGGAAGAAGACAAAACACTTGCTTTTTAAAAGACATTTAAAAAATCTGAATTGCCAATGATTAAAAAATATTACAGTGGCTAAGGATATGGCTTATTCACACACTTGCACAAATGAGGCATGGTAAAGAAGGAAAGAAGAAAGGAAGGAAGGAAGGGAGGGAAGAAGGAAGGAAGGGAGGGAGGAAGGAAGGAAGGAAGGGAAGAAAGAAAAGACAGAGAGAAAGAAAGGAAAGAAAGGAGAAAGAAAAAGACAAAAAGTTTGTAAATACACAGTACTTATGCACCATCTTTACTGAATAATATACATTAAAAATGATTTTGGAGTATTACTTGATTTCCACAGCTACTACTATATATTATAGGTGTTTGCTTGACACAATTTCAAATGTTATTTTTTTTTTTTTTTTTTCTTTTTCTCCGGTACCAGGAACCGAACTCACGACCTTGCACTTGCCAGGCAGGCGCTTTGTCGCTGAGCTAAATCCCCAGCCCAACACAATTTCAAATGTTATCGCTGAGATTTAATGATTGTTTTCAAATTTCCTTTCTTTCTAAAGCAGGCAGTAAGTTTCTATTGCTGCTAATACAGAATATTGCTAAAGGTGACTAAATGCAAGTGCTTAATGATTAATTTCTGGTTAAATCAAAACTGTAATAAATAGAACAGGTGTTTGTGTGGGTTTTTTTGATACAATCATAGTGATTTTGCTTAGTTACAATTTCGACCTTTGACACTATATAGGATGGAGATCCTACTTTGATGGGAAAGAAGATCATAACCAGCATATTTTCAGTAATCACAGACACTCTTTTGAGAGGCATATGTTTAGCGTATACTATTTTCTGAGGAGAAAAAAGGGGCCAACCATTGAAATAAAAAAAACTTGATTTATTATTTTAAACTGTATGATAAATTACATCCATCATTCAGATAGAAAACCTTCCTCATACTATTACCTCTTAAAATGTTACTTATTGAACATGACTTTACATTATATTACCTTGATTTAATCAGTTACATAGAAATTATTGGAAAAATTTGTTGCACCCTGACAATTATATTCTGTACCATGAGTTGACTTCTAGTAAATGATTGAAATCAATAGACTTCTAGCAGTAAATCTCAACAAAAATATCATAGAAGAGTTTAATATTTAATCAGACATTAAGAAACAAAGATTATCATTATAAAATGTAACTTATTGATAAAATACAGATACCACTGAAATATATATACCTATACTGTGCATGCCTAACAAGATTAGATTTGACCATAGATTAAGAGGATGAAAAGTCTTAACTTTGGGAATGTGTCTTGAGTCAGGATATTTAACCTGTTTTTTTTATGGCCTCACAAATATCTAGTAAAATTATAGTAGAACATTTTTAATGTGTAATCCATGTTTTATATAATATTACATTTTATTATTCTTGAATCACAAATTATCCTGAAAAAATGTAATAAAGACTAGTTAGTAAGTCTTTTGAGTTCACTGCATACTAATTTATTTTCTAAGCTTTTATTTAGTGCCTTTTATCTATTGCTTGAATATTTGTCTGGAGATAAAGAGATTAACTGAATTGTCATCTGTACTGTTAGTCCACCTTTCAGTTGGAGCAGGTCTTTGGTAAAATGTTTTTACAAAATGTAAATCTTGCTTGGTACAAGTGAAGTCTGAACACAATGCTTACTAACCTTGATGAGGAAGTGAGTCCTTCTTAGAAGAATCAGGAGAGTTAAATGGGGAGAAAGAGAGGAGCAAAGAGGAATTTACAGATGCAGACTAAACAAACCCAAGGGCTAGCAGAGGACTTCGATGCACCATCGTGTCTTGGGAGTGCTGGAAACCTTCCAGGAGCTGGTGGAAAGTTTACAGGAGGGTGCTGAGGAGTTCATGGAGAAGAAGACGGACTGTAAAGAGAGGAAGATGGTCTGAAACCTGTGAAAACACACTGCTCAAATATAGTTTGACCTATAGGTCTTTAAAAAAATTATCCAGATTAAAAGTTTTCAATAGATCTAAAAATATTCCTGTTAACACCATTGTTTAATTTTTTAGTTATACCATGAGAAAATAACAAGAAATGTGCTGTTAATACATGAAGTATTAATAAAATATGAGCTGCAGGTACAGCTTAGGAATGGACTTGGGAGGTGATTCTTTAACATCAGAAGAGAAAAGTTTCCACAAGAAGTTGGATAAAGAGTTGATGTCTCAAGTTTTGATACTTTCTGCAGGAAATGCTGAAGATAACAGAGTGCCCATCAGAAGGGAGTCTTAGGCAAATGTAAATGAGGCTCCCAAGTAGAGCCAGGCACATGGTCAGGAGAGTTTGCAAACCGTGCATTTAGTGTATGAAATTCTGTGTACCTGTAGGCAAGGAGAGAAAAAATGCTCCACCACATGGGTGACCACACTTCTGATGACTGCTTGGAATTCCATTGGATAATACCCTTTGGTGATAACTGACAATTATTATTGCATTGTGGCTGTTTTGATTATAATGGCATGATGAAACATGTGGCACATAAATATGAAAATATTGAAAATATTCGCATTAACACAGGAGACGTGAGATCTGAATGAAGGCACATATTTGTTATTCATTTTACTGTTCTTTACCACCCTCCTCCCATTTTATCCGAGAGAAATCCTGTTCTACAGAGTCTGTGAAGTCTGATTTTCTCCAGTCACCAGCACTCTGTAGGCTTGGTACATATCCTACAGCACTTACTGAAAACTCTTTTGTGCGCTCTTAACATTTTTGGTTTTAATCCCTGCTTTACTTTAATTTCTGTTCTCTTCATTTTTTCTCTCACTGAAAGTTCCAGGGCATTGAGGGAGTCTTGACTTGCAGGAGCAATTCAGAGATGGACTTGGAAGGAGACTCCTTAACATAGGAGGAGAAAAGTTTCCACAAGAAGTGGGGTTAAGAGTAAATGTCCCAGGTTTTTCTGTTTTCTGCTTAATGAACTTCACCGTGAATGTTCCAAAATTTCATTGATAAAGCTATGCTATTCTCCTCAGTGCTTTTGAAGTTGAATTTCATGTTTTGTTTTCCTGGTAATCATATGCTGCTGCTGAAAGAGAATTTCATTAAAATCCCGGTCTCTGAAGAGTATACATAGGGATTTTGATATATTTGTATGAGGAGAATCAGGAATAATTTCTTCTTGACTTGATTTTTTAAATTAGCTTTCACACAATTTTTTTGTAATTAAAATAACAATATGGCACAACATCAGACATTTCATATTTAAGAACTCTATAGATGAAAAAGAAATATTACAAGAACAGCAAGTAAGTGTCAGCAGATTAATGGATCCTACTGTGTTTTGTTCATCTCCTGATATAAGTGAGTTTTTTGTGGGAACAACTGTGTAAATCATTTTGTTGATGATTTACCAAAAAGTGCATAAAGGAATTTGAAGAACTTTGATGAACTTTATTTTAGAAAAAATAAATTCTTCTGCATCATATGAATTGTGGTCTCGAGTTAAAGTCCCCCATTTTGGTACTTTAATTTGTGAAATGTCTATACTCCTATATACCTGTACTTGTGAGAGTAAGTATCTGTCAAAGAAAGAAAATATATATATATATATATATATATATATATATATATATATCAGGTTTTTATTATAAAATTATACAAAAATTACTTTTCCTATTAAAAGGGAGATCAAGATTTTACAAAAATATAAAATGTGCTGCTCTGATTATTTTTTACTACCATGGTCAGTGGTAATAGTCACAGGCAGAGGCAGATCAAAAATACCAGGTATGGGCAATAATGAACAAAGGTAGGCCAAGGCCCTCCATTTCAGGCATACTCCACCTTCATTCCTTCTCCTGCGTGTGTTCTACTGTCGTAGAGCTTAAGATGTTCCGTGGTTCTTTAATCTATTAACATTTTTATAATATATCCACTTCACAAGTGATCATCTAAGAAGCCTAGATTAGAATATTTGGGGGCTGAATTCAAACAAATTTTCTATTCTTTAAGTGAAGCAAAAGTTTCACATATTTTCTAATTTTTTAGGCCAAAAGTTTTCAAGCCTTCTGTCACTGCCCAGGTACATCCCTTTTAAGTAGAAGGAGAAAATGTTCAGATAGTTTGAAGTCAGATTGGACAGATGGAGGCACTAACAGTGTCCTCAGCAGTGAGGCCCCAACCAGTATTTTCCAGAGATATTATTTCGTCAGAAAGTGCATCCTGAGGGTTTCATGGTTAAATAAACTCAGAACGTGCTTTGTATTTTCTGTTCTTTGACATTTCCAATCATATTTGCATCTTAAAAGCTGTGGTAACTGAGGCATTTGAAATATCTGTTTAATATTGTTTAACTTACTGATTCTTGAACATTGCTGACTGCAAAATCCTTCTCTATAGATCACACTGGTGGAACTGGCTTGCAATGGAACACATTTTGAGAAAAATTAAATCTGTTACTTTAAATATCTCTGAGCTTGTTCCATTTGGGAATAAATTTTCCACTATGATCCACCGTACACACATATGTTATAAAATGGGATTTTCAAACTTTGTTCTTCATATATGTGATGCAATCTGATATTTCCTAGGCTAGTCTGTTTCATTTTTAAAATGTTGGCTCCTATTTGTAGATGTCATAATTCACTAATGAGCTGCAGGTTGTAGTTTGAAACCACATTGTCCTTGACAGCTTGTGAACTTTGCCTCTCTGTCCTTCACAGTTCCTTCTTCCCAATTCTTCTCTCAGGGGTTGTGCATCTGGTGTTTGCAGCACACACCAAGGCTTCATTCTTTCCACAGGGGGTCACTTTCATCATGCAGTGTGTGTTGTTCTCCTGTAGCATGCATGTTGGGGAATGCTAAAATACTGTTCTGGATTCTTTGGCCCTTGAAATTAGTTTTCACTTACTTTCAGTGCTCTTCAAAATTCTTTATATTTATTTGAATTTTATTAAAATAATCAATGTAAATTCATTTTAACATAACTATGGATTGTGCTTTTTTGTCTCATACACTTTTTGACTTAAAGAAATACATTTTTACTTTATGTGGACAAAAAGTTACTTTCAAGTTAAGCAAAATCCTTTATGCCATTTGAAGATATAAATGTCTTTATAAATTTTTCACACCTCTCTTTGTCTTAAAGTAGGACTGGCAAGACATACATCAGCCTGTGTTCACTGGTGATAGTCCATGGTTAATTTTTTTAGGAGCCTATGTATTTGCAAAAGGAAAATTTCTTTGTAATTCTAAGAATAGTCTTAGACATTAAAATATCACATTATAAAATATCATTAACTCAGTTTTCTCAGGGCTGCTCAGTTGTCTCATGAAAGATTTTATAGACTAGATAAAAAGAGGAAAGGATTACTTTGCACCTAAACCTATAGCTTCACCCAGAATCTATTTTCAGCAAGGGCCTGGGAGGCAGAGAATTGAAAAGCTGCAAATATGTAGAAAGAGACTGGTATATGTTTAAATCACATGTTTCTGAAGTTTGACTGAGCATGAAATTTCATTTTATAGGAAGTGCCCTTGAGAGTAGAGGAAGGAAATGCCAGTCTACCTGTTTGTCTACCAGAGTAGCCTGAGATTCAGTCCTCAGGGTGAACAGCACATGCGTTTTCTGAACATTAGTGAAGAGACAGGTACCATTTCAGGTCATGTGCTGAAACTTCTGTGGTCCTAATGTTTTTCACTGCTATGGACATCCTCTGCTGTTCTTACCTTTTTTCTATTCCAACTTTAAGATCACTGTGCTCTCTTTATTGCTTCATATAGATCTTCACTAGGGGCTTTCCCAAGCTTTGCCAATTTCTTTTTCATTTTTATTAGAAACTCGATTATGTTATATAGCCCACAGTCTTGGGTGACATTTGAGCATTTTTTATGTTATTCAGTCTCTATGAGCTGAGGTTTGGTAATTGCATGACTCATTCTATATGATAGGGGAGGAATAAACAAAACTAGACAGTTTCCTTAAATTAGATAAATATTTCTTAATTTTCAGTTTGCGTCAAGCCTAAAAGAACCAGAGTTGCTTGAATATTTCTTCCGTTCCTAAGTAGCAGAAACATTTTGCCTTGAAAATGGCTGGCAGGCAAAGCTCTAACTCATTTTAGTCTGTCTTTACATCATTTGAATGATTGAGGTGTTAATGAGCCCCTGTAAAGGCAAGGCCCAAGTATAATTGTGCTGGATTTATTTTTCCCTAGTGTGGGATCTGTTGCAGAAGGAATATGTGCTGCATTTTTCTGGAGTGTGTCTTTTTCAAAAGCACAGCTCTGATATTCTACTCACCTGAAAGGAATCCTGCCAGGGGCCCTGTGTGGGAGCAGCCCCACAGTAAGCAAGCTTTGTGCAGTGAGCTGGTGAGGGTTCTGCCCTCAGGAAACAGTTTACACTCACTCTCTTGAGGCAGCATATAAATCAGGAGCAAAAATGGCAAAAACAGAAAAGCCCCGCAAACTCAAATATTTTAAATTCACATTAAAAACATTTTGACGGTGTCTTCTCAGGATACATGTATCTATTACAGATTTGCCCACACTAGTTAAAATTGTCACAGGTCCTTTTCACTGTCTTCATCCATCAGGTATTTTAAAAAATATTCATCTGGTTCTGTACTTACTGAAATATTTAGTTGTCTTGGGACACTATGATCGTATTGGATCTGTCTGGTATTAGAATTGTTACCCAGAAGTTAATTCACTGAATTCCCTGTTAGAATGCCCTGATTAAGGAATCTCCATGTCAAGAGGCTTTATCTATCCAGCTGCTGTGGAGTGAGATGCTTGTGATAAAACCCATGAATGTAGAGTATAATGAGTAATGCTTTCCCACACAAGATATTCATTCATAGAGGACCTCAGCTATGGACAGCTATGCATTCTACTGCCCCCTGTGCTTGTCTGTCACTATCATTCCTTAAATATCCTTTTTCTCCCCTTGGCTGCCTTAGCCTTCTGCACTTTAGTGCAGCTTATTGTGTAAATGCCCGTCATGGTAGCAGAGCTGATCCCAAGAATCAGGTAATTTCTGAGTGTTTGGCCTGTAATAGTCAGTCTGCACAGCTCTCAAGATCTGGGGGCTCCATGAACTCAACATTAACTGCACTCACTTTCTCGTCTCAAGATTTTCCTTTTGCCCCTTAACTGCATAGGTTTCTTTTTGTTTGTTTGTTTGTTTTTTGTTTTTCTCCAGTACCGGGAACCGAACTCACGACCTTGGCTTGCCAGGCAGGCGCTTTTGCCACTGAGCTAAATCCCCAGCCCCCTGCATTGGTTTCTATCATGACTAACTAATTCCATCTGACCACTGCCTAGAATGAGCTTAAAAGTGCAAAGTTAAAATGGATTGTCCCACTAGGGGATGGTTCAGAAAGAGGTAGTCTAATAACAAAAATGGCTAGGCATGAAGATGATGGTAACTTCATATGTGATTTCTCACTGCCATGTTTGTGCCCAGAAGTCTGTACCTTAAATATGGATGAATAAGCAGAATATTTTTGTATAGGAAGTGCCTGCACCCCAGTTGCACATACAAACCACCACACTTATTAATATACTTAGGCTTTGGATTCCCTAAAAGTCCAGATTCATTTTTGTCTTGGCAAAAAGTACAAAAGGAGGCCATAACCATATTCTTTGTGCCTCTCAATTTGTATCCAGTATAGATGAAAACGTGACTTGTGCCTCATAATCTCCCACATTCTTCATTGCTGCTGTGTCTCAAAACTTTTCTGCCCATTGCCTTCTGGCTATTTGTATGGAGTAGAGGGCAGAGTGGGCTCAGCAGCATAATACTTTATCACAGTCTTTCAGTTCTTTGCTTAGGTGTTGCTTCTTTATCTTAGATCTATTTCTACATTTAAACATGTGGTAACATTATATTTTAAATTCTGGCATATCTCATATTGGCTCTTACCATTTTTTGTACTAACCTCATAGGATTATTATAAGTATTAAATAAAGTAATATGTGTGAATTAGGATTATTACTGCCATAACAATAACCTCAAAATACCCCTGGCTTAATATTAATATAAACTTAGTCCTCTCACTCATAAAGGTCTAGGATGTTGATCCACAACTGGCAATATAGTCCTGAGTAATAGAATTTCAAGTTTGTGTGTTCATAGTTTTGATTCTCTTAGCATTAGATATACTTAGCATACCTCTAGTAGCTTATTTCCAGGGGTACACCCTCATCTGATAATCTGTATAAAATCGTGCAACTGCTAGTAGCAGATGGAAACAGATATCACTTCATGTTCCAGTGGCATATATGAAACCACTGGTAAATTCATTTCTGTCCAATTCACCTAGAGTTGTAACAAGTCTGTATTATCTAAGGAAAATTGAAAAAAATAGTGATGAAAACAATTTTCTGTGGTTTGTGGGTTCAGATAAAGAACTGTGCAATACATATTGAAAGAGGACTTGATTCATAGAAGGCCCTGACAAGATAAATGTACATTTGAACAATCCCATAGTATAACATCTTTTGTCAACCTCGTAGTCCTCAAAATCTAAATGTTAGTGTTCAGAAGTGTCATTCTCCGGCAGTAAGAATTATGAGACACAAACTTATATTTTGACTTTGTTTAAAAACTGGAGTACTGGTGGTTGAAGTAGAATGAGAACAAAAATTAACACAGGAAAAAGATATTTACATTTAGTAATCAGCACATTTTCTGCTTATGCATGAATTATTTTGGATAGTTTAATTATTATCTGACAGTTCTTTCGTAGGCATGAGCTATATTAGGGTAATTAGTTGGATCTCTAAGAGTTGATATTATCAAAACTGTGACACCAATACATCTAACTGTGACATGTAATTAAATGGTCCTCCAGGCTGGAATATACCATGATATATCATTTCCTTATCAGCCATTTTCAATCCTCTTCTTTAGCTAATTTTAATATTAGCATTTTTCCCTGAAGAAAATAGACACAGAACAATCACATACCATCCAGTTCAAAAGAGGGCCTGAGAATCCCTAGGTAGTTCTAGGGATACTTTGGTTAATTTTGTCTCCTTGGAATTCTTTTATTCTGTTTATTACTATTATATCATTTAGTTACTAATACATTATGTTTGAATAAGTCCATATATCTTGATGAAAAGTTTGGTGGTTAAAATATAACATAGCAATGCCTCCCTTAGTATCAGGTTATTATCATTGTATGTGAGATGATCATGCATGACCTCTTTGATTACCTCTAATCTTATTCTTAAATGTAGCACTTTAAAATTGGAGTTGGAAGCTATGGCAGTTAGAGTGGAGTTCCAGTTTGACTGGCTTTGCTTTCCCCAGGAGTTGGTTGAGTACATTTCTAGACCTTGGTATGTGTCTGTTCCCTTGTCCTGCGAATACCTCTCTCCTGCTCTGCTTCCCTGTTGCTGTGCGTTAGACATCTTTGTTCCACCACCCTCTTCTACCTTAATGTCTCTGCATTGGATCCAGCCTATCACAGACTAGAGCCATGTGCAAATGAAGCCTATCCTCTATTCCTTTGTGGGTGTGGGCTACTGTGTCTCAGCCATGAGAAAGGTGACTGACACAGAACATCCTTTACATGTCTTCATTTACTAATCATGACTTAAAGTGAAAAATTAATTTCCTGCTACATGCAGAAAAAATAAAACTCTAAAATAGCGTGTAACCATAATTAGATGGGGATCTGGGATGGTGTAAGGACCCTGTCTTACTAGATCTGTACTAAGATGATATTCATACTGGTCTAGCGCTATTGCCAGTTCCTCCTCTGTGTTGGATTGTGTGTGACTGACCTATGTCCATTCCCTTCAGGGAACAATGCCAATATAAAATCAGCTAAAGAAAGGGACTGCAGATAGCCAACACAGCAGTGGTATGATCTTGTATCTTTATAGAAAAAATATTGAATAGACATTTATTTTCAGTTATATTACTGATATCTGAAAACAGAGGAAGTTTTTGTAAGATAAGATACATAACACACATTTAAAAAAACTGGCTATTACCTCCCAAAAAAGATACATAGGAGTATAAAACAAGGACATGTCCTTGTGCACGTGTGTGTGCACACCTACACACACACAGACATGTATCAATTTGAATGGTTTTTGTTTCATATAACAATACCACATTCATAACACACAGCAAATTCAGAGAAATTAACAAAATTGCTCAGTGTTAACATGGCTCAGATTGTCTATGTATTCCACTAAATTCAGCTTATGGTTGCTGAGTGGCTATATGTAGTCTATACACAAAGAAAGACAGTTCACCCTGTATGTAAATATCCCCAGGTATGATGGCCTGACACACAGTCTAAGTTTTACTGAGCTTAGCACTAAATAATAGGGTGGTCCTTGCTTGCTGAAAAAAGTTGTTTCCTAGAATCCTCAAGTCCTCATATGGGAAAATCTCTATTGTTTTATTCTGCATGTCCCTACTCTAAATGAAACATTGCCTTTGTCTGTTTCAACTCTGCTAGAAAGTGTTAATGTCCCGATCATTATTAAGCATTTAAGTGTTTGCAGCAGCTTGGTTCAGAGTAAGGAATGCTGGTATATCAGTACACCAAAGCTGAGTTTTCATTATTCATCATCAGAGGAAGAGTAGAATTTCCTTAATAAATTGTGTTGAAATAAATAACTTTAGTACAAAATGTCAACAGGGACTTTTCCTCCTTGGAAATTTAATCTGGTCCCTGGTGTGTTGGTCCCTGTATGTTTATCCTCATAGCTTCCTTCAGTTGTAGTTGCAGGTCTTACTGGAAAAAGAAGCAAAGGTTCTTTCTTCACCAAGGTTTGTCACTATTTATTGCCCATTGGGTACCTTTATCTACAAAGCTGAATGCCATGAATAACAGAAGTACGACCAAGTCAGAGCTAAATCCCAAGACCACTGCATAGCATATTCACCTTAGCCTTTGGACTGTAGGCTAATATGACTTTTATGGAAACCAAAAGGCATTGCAAGATGACTTAAATCCTCCTTTTGAGATGCCAGTGGCCAAGGAGGACATACATATTTAAACAGCCTGGCTGATGTTTGCTTTATGAAAATTGGCTTCAATAAAGTAAAAATTTGGGAAAAGGCATTTATTACAGTAGCCAGTACTGTTAGTTCAAAGTATATTAGATTAAAAATATTATTCCATTAATTAACAATAACACAAAAGTTCATAATGATTGCTTTGGGTTTACTTTGTTTTTGCCTTTGCTATTTCTTCTCTAGCTGCATTAAATCTGCTCACTTTTCAAGTACTCAGCCAGATGTGTCATCTTCCATGACACTTTCCATGATTTCCTTTTATCCTCCTCCAAGTGTTCATTTACTCATTTATCCATTTGTTTGTTGTCACTCTGGTTTCCCTTGAAAGTAGAGTTGGGAGCAAGGCTACCAGATTTAGCAAGTGATAACATGGGGTTGCCATTTAAATTAGTATTTCAGATAATCAACAATAGTTTTTAGGGCATTTTTCTTTATTATCTGGGTCATATTAAAATATTTCATGTGGGATGCAAGAAAATGAAATTTCATTAACCTTTATTTTATTTGACAACATTACTTAATGGAAGTCAGACTGAAGGACAGTTAAGTCACTCTTGGAATATTCTAGGTGATAGAGACCACAGATGAAACAGTGATCAGTTAATAGAAAGGAAGGATCAAAAATAGGCAGTAAGTAACATTAGCAGAAATTGGCAACTGATGAACTATAAATGGATGATGCTGGATGGTTAACATTCCAGTTCAGTTAAACAGATTAATTGCTGTTCCACCCTGTTATGGTTTGTATCTCTATGTCCTGCAAAGCCTTGTGCACTTTTAGATGGGCCTATGCAGAGGTAGCTGAATCAAGAGTTTGTGACTGATTCATGGGTCAAAGCTAGGATTAAGGGTGCTAGGATTAAGGGTGGGTAGTGGCTGGGATCAGTCGACTGATTGGATTGGCATCACCCTAATCCCAGCAGTCTGGATAAAATAAAATGGGCAGAAAGAGGCTCATCTCTCCCTTCCTTGGCTCGCTTTTGCTGTCTTCCACCTCCATGAACTGTTTCTCCTCTGGGATACCACTCTGCCAAGCCACCCTGCCATGGAGCCAACTGACTATGGACTGAAACGTCTATAAATTGTGAGCTAAATAAACCTTTCCTTCTTTAATTTTGGGTGTCAAGTATTTTGTCTCAGCAACAAGAGAAAAGTAACTAAGACACAACCATTGTATTTTTATATCCACTATTTGTATAATCTTTCTGAGTGAGCAATTCTACCTACTAAAAATCGACCATTAACATCGTGGGCTAGCAATATGATGTAACCTGTAGGTGTCGCTACTTACTGTGTAACCAAGCTGAGCTGGTATCTCTGGACCTCTAGTTACTTATCTGTGTGATAAGAAAATACTGAAAATATGTATGGCACAGTCTATTGGCACTGCCTGTTATAATTTTTATTTTCCATTTTTTGTTTCTAAATTTTCTACCATGCACATATACACATACCTATGCATACGTAGTGCCTTTTCCAGAAAGTTTTGAAAGACTACTGGTATACTTTTTTGTAATTAATATGTTTATTAATTATAGGCTTTATTGATAAGGAAGTGATAAACCAAAGTTGCACATAGTGCATACATTTGAATGTTTGGACATGTGTACACACTTGTGATATCAACACTATCATCAAAGTACTAAACATATCCATTGCTTCCCAAAATTTTATGTATTTTTGTTTGTTTTTTTGTTGCTCTTGGGTTTTCTGGTAATATTATTTAACATGAAATCTAAGTTCCTTACGTATTTTAAAGTACTCTAGATAATACCATATTTTGATTTCTATTTTTTGTAAAGGGGTTTATAAATTTGAATGTAAATCCCAGAACTATAAAGCTTCCAGAATAGAAGACAAAGGCAAAAGCTTCTTAGATAAGGCATTAAGATCACAATCAATTTTTTAAAAAGATAAATTAGACTCCATCAAAATAATAATAAGCGATGTTCAAGAAATACTAAGATCATAAAATGATAAAGTGGAGACTAGAGAAAATATTCACAAATCATATATCCAATAAAGGATTTTATCCAGAATATATACAGAATTCTCAAGTCAAAAATAGGAAAAAAAGAAACAATTTAAATATGACTGAAAGATTGATACCTTACCAAAGATATAAAGAAGGCAAGTTTGGCATATGAGAAGATAATTAACATTATTAGTAGGAAAGTGCAAATTAGAACTAGAGTAGGTTAGCACCCACAGAACACCTAATGGAAAGGTAGCTTTACAAAACCAGCAACCACCACCAAGTGTATGAACCAATTTGAGCCAGTAGAGGGAGTGGCGCCAGGTGCATCCGCTTACACACACCCTTGCTGGTGAGCCCGCCTTTCTTACTCTTACATATTTGCTTAAGTAAAATGAAACTTAAAACTCACATAAGTACCCGTAGCCTCTGTTTAAAATAGTTTTGTTCATAATAACTAGAAACAGAAAATAACTCAGATGGTAAAGCTGGTAAACAGACAATGCCTAGCCTATCTATACAATGAAATACTATCCAGGCATAAAGCATTAGTAAGTTAATCTCAAATTCAGTTTGCACTATAAAACAAGTTGCAGTCAAAGGCTATGTATGTCAGAGCGCCCTAATTACTCTAGGGATAGTAAGTAGAACATTGGTCATCAGGATTGGGAGTAGGGTAGCACTTGGCTATGAAGAAGCTCAGGGGAGTTTTGGGGGTGATGGAGCCATCTATAACTTGATTTCGCTTTACCATAGTATTTATTTGTAAAAATTTGCACACTATACACTAGAAAGATGACACATATCTTATTATGTGTCATCCTTATAGAAAATGGGGAAGTTGATTAGTTTGAAACACATGTATTATCAGTGGCATCATTTATCAGAGTAGATTTCTTGTAAAACAGTGGCAAAACAATCAAGGTAATATATTGTGATTTGAATAGAGAATCCATCAGTAAAGATAGAATAAGATAGGAAACACACAGTAGAAAGATACGAATTCTCTATTGGGTGGCTGTGTTTGTATTAGCCTTACAATGTTGACATGGTAGGTAATGTATCTTCTGCATTCACATAGTGCATCCCTTGTTGCTATACTTAACATTATGTATTTTCTCATTTATTCTTCTAATGATATTGATAATGTCCTGATTTGAGATTGATAATCTCTAATGATTGATATTATAATCTTCCAAGAGAGGTACCTCAATTTTGTTCATTTGTTTACACAATTAACACAATGTTTTTCAATAAAATGTAGTTTTGCAAATGGTTAAGATGTCATTAGAGTGTGTTGTTTATTGATTTCCAGGGTTAAATCAACTGATATATTTATTTAGGCCCAGCTCTTCTAACCTATGTCTTCTACATTACCATTTACAATGCTCCTGAGACTTTCACTTGGTCTAATAAAGGGATTCTTGCCAGATGAAACATACCATTCTTTCTTTGAATTAACCTTGAGTATAATTGTATCAGCCATGGTGCCAGGCCCAGGCTATATGATGAAAGATACTAGCTTTTCTTAGACAGAGTGCAAGACAAGGTGGAGACAACTAGACTAGTCTAGTCCCTACTGTGATTTTCTTCTAAAAAAGCACAAACATAATTTATAGAACTACAAAGAAAATGCATCTACCTCAGCCTGAATCATGTGGCTGGAAGTTTGAAAATGAGCGATCTCTGTGATGAGCTTTAAAGAATGAACTGGCATTGCTGATACCATATCGAACAGGCATAAAAATGCATAACACATAGAAGAATTAGCTGTTGATGGTACTTGGACCCCCAAGAAGACATAGGATATGAAAAACTGGAAGTGGTTCATCCTGGGTAAATCAAAAGTATGAGGAAGGGTCACAGAATGACAAGCCCGGACGCATGCGTGCCTTGGGGACAGGATCAGCAAGACCCTGGTGATGGATGGACATGGAGGTTGACAGTAAGGCAGTAGTGAAGGGTTGCAGAGTTTCTGGTTCTGAGTTTCGAATGATTCCATTTACTAAGGTAGAGAATAGCAGATCAGAGATTGGAGCTGAGCCTCCCTTTGAATGTGGTAGTTCACTAAGGGTGACCTCAAAGCAGTAATGTAACTACAGGGAAACTCAAGAGAGTGGTCTGAATGTACATTTCCTGACAAAGCCTGCCATCCTTTGAGTTTTGATTACAGTTTCCTATAAGAAGTCTGTGTGAAGCTGTGAGTGTAAAGCAAAAGGTGCACTGGAGACTGCTGAAGTTTGGAAAAGGCGGGAATGTGGATTGTCTAAGGAAAGCTGCAAGGAGGGAGCAAAGTGGGCCTAAGAGAGAAACCATGGGAGCTATAACCACCAGAAGTGCTGTAGGGGTGGAGTCATGCAAGCCATTTGGAGCTCACAATATGCCACAGATTGCTTCAGATGCTGGACATGGAACTACAGGACATAATGTTAGCCCTGCTAGATTTTGGACTTGCTTTGGTCCCAATACTTTGTATCCCCCTGTTTGTACCTTTCAGAATGGAAATGTTTATTTTGTGCCATTGAGTGTTGGAAGTGTTTAACTTTTCATTTGTACAGGGGCTTACAACTAAAGAGTTTGCCTTAAATCTCAAGAGACTTGAGACTTGGACTTCTCAGCAATGCTGAAACTGTTAGGCCTTTGGCAACTCTTAGAGAAGGACTAAAATATCTTTTGCATAAAGGGAAATATGTGAGCTTTTGTGGGGTCAGGGGTGGAATGTTATGGTTTGTGTCTGTATGTCCCCTCAAAGCCTCATGTAGTCGTGGGGTAGGCTTCTAGGGTTTATTATTGATTCACAGTCCAATGTGGGAATTATGGATGTGAGTGCTACACCCACCCTAGGGCGGATTAGTTTGCATACAGTGTAAGGGAGGGAAAGAAGCTGCCTGCCGCCCCTCCTCTCTTTTGCTCTTGTTGACTTTTCTCTCTTCACCCACCATGAATGGTTGCCCTCTGCCATGTGCCACTCTACCTTGGAGCCAACCGAGTATGGACTGAAACCTCCACAAACTGCAAGCTACAGAAACCTTTCCTTCCTCAATTTTGGGTATCGGGTAGTTTGTCTCAGCAACCAGAGAAAAGTATCTAAGACAAAGTCATAAGAGTATTGATTTACTGATCAAAACTGTGATTAGTTACCTTATGCTAGAGTTAGGCAGCGTTTGCAGGATTAATGGAAAAATGAAGTAAATATTGTCTCTTTTATCAAAGAATTTAAAAGCTCATAGGCCCAATGACAGCAACATAAATGCAACCAAATAAATCATAGCATTCATAAATTGAGTAAAGTGCTAAGAGAAAATAAACATCATAAAATGATGTGACATTCATGCATACTCTTAGACAGTAGTATAGGGAAGGCCATTCTGAGGGCATCATGGTGAGGGTGACATTCAAAGGGGCCTGAGGAACAGGTGAGTCTAGGCCAAGGAGTAGCACGTAGGAAGGGGAATGGGAAGAGACTATAGCCAGGCATTGCATAAACATACACCAACCAACTGGTGAGTCCTAGCATATGACAAAAATACTGGGAAATAGCCTTAAAAATGTTAGATGAAATTATATCTGAAAGGGACATATTTTCATCCAAAGTTGATATACATTACAATCCTCATTTTGAGAAACTGGAGATAGGATAAATACAATCAGAGAGTAAAGAAAAAGTAAAAGAAAGGTAAGGAAATGATGTTGTCTTAGGATCTGAAACAAAATTTTCAGGGTTCCAGAGCTTGTTAAGTATGTGTGTGTGTGTATGTTACTTAACTGTGCCTCAGGTTCCTCAACTGAGACTTTTAGCTCCTAAGTTTTATTTGGAGGAAAACGTGAGTTGATTAGTGTTTAGAAAAATGCCCAGCACATAATGGATGGTAACAAGGACTCACTATTACTATCATAGTTAGTGAACTAAAAAAGTAAAATCTATGCAAATAGCAAATTCCCATAACATAGCAAATCCCCCCAACTCCCACCACTGCTGCCATCACGAATGGTGGCTGTCACTGTGTTCTGAGTCAGTGGTGGTCCTAGGGACATGGAAGCTCCATTGTGCTGAAGATTACAGTGCGGGTGTGACACATATGGGCCATGTGTTTTCATCCTAGTATGAAATAAAAGCATAAAAACCAACTCTTAGCAATTGAACAAGATGCCAAGAGCACATGAAATTAGCTGTGTAAACTGTTAGCATAATTTGACGGTGGAACTACTACACACATTAAGAGTTTACTGGGGGAGGCCTATGGCACTGTAACCTGCTGTCTGTATGCACCTCCCTGCAGGCACTGTATTGACAGAACCATTCACAAGAAGACCTGGGCACCACAAAGCTGTATTACGTGACTTTCTAAGCATTTTTCAGTACTCCATCCTGTCTGTCAATTTTGGCAAAGAAATTCAGCCTCCTTTCTTTCTTACAAGGATGTTATAGGTATTCATTAATGCTGCAAGTACTTTGAACATCTCTACAAAGTGCTTTCATGTTACCTTATTACATTTGATAGCTCCCCAACCTTTTGAAAGAAAGTCATGAATATTAAAATCAATCTTGCATATTTTATGTTGTTTTTAACATGATGAGTGAATATTAATTTATTGGAGATTTATGCTTTTCTAAAGATTGCCTTTGAGGTTGTCTCAAACTGCTCTCTGTTAACCTCAACCAAAGTATGGATGAAAAAAAAGGGTGAAGGTGATATTTAGCGCCTGCACTTGGAGAGGAAAGCCAGAGATTAAGCTCTGTGACCGGCATTATCCTTTCTTCTCTTAAGTCTAAAGCACTTTTCAGTAAACTGAATGGAGAAGACTTCATACATTTCTTTAAATGAGCGAGATTTTATTCAATCAAATGTGCCATTCATTTTATACTAAATTACATATATTTTACTGTAATAACTAATGCTAGTTTGATTCAGAGACAGCTAAAGCTGCTCATGCCTCCATGTGCTTTTCTGCATGAGCTCACTCTGCTTGGAATGACTGCAGCCCACCCTTTGCTCCTACCTTCATGAGTGGGACGCTTTCTCCTTTAAGACTCAATCCAGCTTCCCCCACTCCAAGAAACACGCATGAATAGAATAAACACCTTTCTTCTGGGGAAACTCATTGTATGCTATAATGCTTCTTGCATAATATTTACTATACTGTATTGCACCTAATTATTTGCATTCTGGTTTTCTTTGCCCTTGATGGCCCGTTTTCATTGGCTGCCCATATCGGCTTGAATTGCATTCACTTGCTAGAGACACGGATCCAAAATTTCAGAGCCTTACACATAACAAATGTGTATTTTTCTCTCTAGAAATCTGCTTGTGAGTTGTTCAAAGCTGATACGCATTACCAGTGAGATCCAGGTGCCCATGTTCTCCTTCCTGTCCCAGTGATGTCCCCCTTATAATCTAAGGTCGCCTCTTTCCAGAATAATTAATGGAGCATCAAGTCTGTAGTCCAAGCAAAAAGATGAGAGAAGGGGAATAGAAGACAATGTGTACTCAATGGCTTCACCCTTTTTATTTAAGTAGCTTTATAGACACGAATATTTAATCTTCTGCTTGTATTTTGCCAGCGATAGTTTAGTCAATGACTACTTCTAGCTACAAAGCAGACTGAGAATACAGTACATTTGGAAGGCATTCTGCCACCTCAAAACTTTTATTATTCAGTAAAGAAGGAAAAGAATGTATGTTGTTGAGACAATTAGCAATGTCTGCCATGACGTTTGGTAACTCCTTCAAGTGTAATTAATAAAGAACACCTCCTGAAACCATATGCTATATATCAGCTGCCTATGCAGCAAATTATCTGGATCAATTCACTCACAAAATTGGGAGTTAATTGAGGAAAAGGTTTCAAAGTGTTTAGTCAAATTATTGCCTTGATTCACAACCAATTTTTAGGTTCAATTCTAACAGTTTTTCTCAGACTAGAAATATTGTACCTGATTATTTATCTGGGCCCAATTTTCCCATGTATAAAATGGAGATAATGACTTTGAAAACCTACTTCAAAAACTGATATTATGATAAAATAAATTCAGAAAACAAAGTATTTAGAATAGTATTTAACACATACTAGATGCTTATTAAAAGTTAGCTCTTCACTATAACATTAGTTATAACATACTTCTATGTAAATCTAATTATGCTTCATTCATGGTGAGCAATGCTGTGTAAATCTGAACTATAAAATTCTCATAACTGCCTTTTCAAGTGAATATTGGTATCCTTATTAACAATACTATATTAATGACAAAAATTAGGGGTTGAAATTCTCATTTAGTTAATAGACAAATTAGTTCTTAGATTTGTAGCTGTAAATCTTTTGGGAACATTAACTTATTTAGTTCACAGCAAGCCTATCCTATAGGAACAATTATCATCTCCACTTTTCAGATAGGAAGGCTAAGAAATAGTACGATTAACTTATTAGCACGGCTACCGTTTAAGTACCCGGCAAAAACCAGGACACTGGTCCAGGAAATCTCACTGCAGGATGCTATTTTGACCTACCACACTGCACTGTATTCTGTAGGAGCCAAGATTAATTCATCAAGGTATCTCTGATGCTGTTGCCTGGGCTTTTCCTTTCAGCTACTATGATATCCCTCTTTATTACACTTTCCTCTTTTCTTCATTTCTTAATTGGCTACTTCATTCTCTCTTGCTTTGGTGCTTTTCCAGCTTATTCCAACTTTGAAACTGAACTTTGAGTTAGAATCACTTTAGAGTACTAGGTTTGTGTATCAGTCTATGTTGTCAGACCTTTCTGCATTCTTGATTGAACCATTTAAATCAGTCAGAAAATACCAGCAAACCTACTGTATTTGTGTAAGGTGTTTGATCCTCTTGTCTGGGTGTACTGTTTTCAAACTGCGTACTACACAAAGCACTCCAGCTAGAATAACTGCACAATACTATCCAGAGCAAAAGGTTACTTCTGTCCAGTGCTGGATAGGCTGTAACTTCTTCATGCCTTTTCTCTATGTATACTGACCCTCTCTTACTCCTCCTACTTCCCTTCAGTACATACCATTAATGCAAATACACTAAACAGTGATACCATAGTTTTTTAATTGTTGGAATACATTTTATATTTCTCCATTACTGACACTGATTGCCAGAGGTGATTTATCGACAATTCCTCTAAATCAAACATGTTTCATTTATCTCATTTTATATCATCTTAAAATACATAATCAGTAGAGGGTGTTGAAGTTTTAATGGTAAATTTGCACATTAATCAAGCAGTAAGCAAGTGAATATACTAGGTTGAACTAAAGTATGTTTTTGAACACACTTAACTGTAGATTACAAAGACAAAGTATTCTAAATGTACTTAAATTGATATCTTAGTCCATTTTCTACTGATATAACCAAATACTACAGACTGGGTAAATAATCAGCAGTAAAAATTTATTAGGTTCACAGTTCTGGAGGCTGGGAAGTCCAAGCAAGAGGGCACAGATGTTGAGGACTTTCATTCTGCTTTCTCATATGACAAAAGAGCATATGCGAGAGGAAAAGGAGGCCCAATTCCTCCCTTTAATGACTAAAACCCTTCTGTGATAACTATCCTATGGCTTTCCTCCATGCATGAGGTTGGAGCCCCCATGGCCTAATTACTTTTCAAAGGTCCCATTTCTTCATACTGTCAGACTCACACATACATTACAACATGAGTTTTGAAGGGAGCATTCAATCCATAGCAATTGATTTACTAAAACCCACTAAAAGATAAAAACATTACATTAATTTTATTTGACTTTGAAGGTTTAGGTACATTCTTTAAAAGTTTTGGATTTGGGATGCTATAGACTTGTGTTTAAAATACAAACATCATTTTTAGCACGTATTTTGAAAGATGTACTGTGGGAGTTGATTAGAGTTCATAGAAGTGTGAGTACTCTGATTCTGCACAATCACAATTTCATGTATAATATAGTATTTCTGTGCAACTGCTTTAAAAATTAATGTAATACAGGCTTTTGTTTAAAGAAACATGGCTTTCCTAATTCTAAATGTTACTGACACAATCCATCTGTGTATGCTGGGCTAAATTGCTTTCTTTTGTGGAGCTAGTGAGGGATCTTCTTTTGGACTGATTTGAGGTTGTTTGGCAACCCCTGTCAATGTGACAGTTGTCTCATTCCTCTAGAGGCATTGCTGTGCTGTAAAAGAAAACAAGGAAGCCAACCAAAATAACAACATTCCCTTTTGAGAGAAAGCTGGAGAAGAAGAGGGCTTTTCTTTTCTGATCCCACCACACACACACACACACACACACACACACACACACACACACGTGCACTCACACATTGTGCTTTACTTTCAGTTGTCATGATTTCTTTTCTTCAGTGTCCTGCACTGCATTCCTCTGCGCCAAGCACAATTCATATTGCCAAGACAGATGCTATAAAATGAAGCTGAGCATGGCAGGCGTTGAAAGAGCTGTGTGTTTGCAGATGATTACCTGTCATAATATGTTTCTCAATTTCCCCCAAATTATCATGAGAAACATAAGGTTAGAAAGGAAATGGTGTATCTGAGTCTTAGAAATTATCATTTTAACCAGGAATTAAAAGAAAGTTGATAAATTTTGGAGTGCAGGAACTGAATCATAATGAAAACCCTAATTGTACATTCAGTTACATTATTAAGGGCAATGCTCTTTCTCTCTAATAGCTAATTTTGCAGAAATATTTGTGAAATTATTGAGTGACTTAAAATTATTAAAGTACCCAATCTTTCCCCCTAGAATATCTTTAAAGGCCCTTTATAATAAATCATGTCACTAGTGGCATTAAATTGTCAAAAATATAATGAGCATGCCCATAATTGGACATCTGTTTTAAATAGTGTTTATCCTGATTTCTGGCAGATCTGGAAGCTTTCATTAAGTCATAGTAGGCCTGGAGATGCTTTCTTGACTTTGGTGTAGGCCACTTCAGGGCAATTAGTAACCAGCAATATTCCATATTATTCCTATGCGTTGTTCTGGAAGTGTTTTTACACTTTTTTCCTAATGACCATTGAAACGTGTGCCCATTTGTTCTTGGTCACTCAAGCCTCTCTGACTCCATAGCTGAGATAGGAGAACAATCCATGGTTCCTAGTGATGGTTATAGACAAACTGACCACCATGACCAAGTATATGAAGATCACTGAAATGCTGCAGAGAATTTATCTCTGTGGCTCCCTTGTACTAGAACAAGAGTGCTCTGTGTCCTGCCGTAGGCATTTCCCAACGCACATTTCCTCATGAATTTTGACTTAGTTGTTGGATGCCTGTGCCTGTATTTCACCCTCTGGTAGTTCACTTAGTGGATTTTACAGTTCTTAGTATATCTCCACAAATTTCTTATGTTCACAACAATACTTTATGTTAATGTAGGCACTTCACTCTAAAAACTATTTCACCCCACCAAAGATTTAAAATAATGCTGAAGCAAATAATTAAGGAATATTAATGAGTGCCCAGGGTACACCATTGATGATGCCAAAGGCATAATGAGTTTCATTTAGTCCCCAAATGAGTGACAGCAGAAGATACAAGACACATATGAATAAAAAATACTTTTGTACCAAACTGGTTTTCAGCACTTTAAACTCCTTCCCAAGGAGTTGTAGCTCAACTCCGCAGCAAGGAGGGACTGAAAGCGTCAACATCTCATCTGCCACTCTCCTTCCATGTGCTCTTCATCTAAGTTGCCCATTAGCATCTCCAAACGTGTGAAGCTTCACAGCCTGTGCCTTGTGTCCTCATTATCTCCCTGCCTGAGGGGGCAACTTTAATTTCTCCTAATTTTGATGCCTTGGTACTGTTTCCAGAGGTCAGGATACTCTATCCATTTTTTTCCCCTGGGAGCTTAATTGTGGATAGTTTGGACTGCTGTTTCTTCAAGTTCACTGCTCCCCTTTTTCCTACCTTTTCTAGTCAGCTATTAATGCCTACAGTGTATGTTTATGTAAGATCCTGTGTTTTTCTTCCCCTATATTCCATTTGGGATTTTACAGCACTCATTTCTCTCATCAAGAATGTTTTTCCCTTTATCTATCTATTTGGACATAAAAGGTGTCTGTAATAGCAGCTTAAACATTCTTGCTTGCTAATCATTCTCTTTCAGTTCTAGATCTCTTTCTATTTACTAGTTTTCTCCAGCTCATGGTGCACATTCTCCTGCTTTGCACCCCTGGACATTTTTAATTGGATTACAGACATTGTATTTTGTTGCAAGGTGCTGGATTTTGTAGTATTCTGTTAAAGAATGTTTGACTACAAGAAAACAGTTAAATTATTTGAAATCAGCTGATTTTCCTTATCTGTAAGCTGTGGTGGGGCATCAGGAAGAGCTGCAGCTCCACAGGTCATTTAGCCCCCTGTGATGTTAGTAGTCTTCTAGTGACTTGGCTAGTTGCCTTGTGCTTTATGAGGTCTCACTGAACTGGTGAGAAAACAAACCATCCAAATGTGTATGAGCTCTGGGAACTGTTAACCCCATACACATACAGATGAATATTCAGCCATGGATTTCAGGTAACCTCTCTGTAAATTCCCAGGGCAATCTCTGTATGGCTCTCTCTATTAGACTATAAGTCCAGAAAGTTCTACACTCCATAATTTCCTTGAACCTTGATTTCTGCCTCCCAGTTCATTGATACTTTTAGAATTTGTTTGATTTCCCCTTCATATACAGTAGTCACACATCCTGCAAGCAGTTACCTGGATCGATATGTTTCCTTCCTGCTGGGATTACAGCCCTGCAGTATCAGAGGTCGCCTCAGGGCTGTGGTGTGAATGTCTGCCCCTTTCAAACTTTATGCTGACATTTAATTGGCAGTATATGATTAATAACAAGTGAGACCTTTAAGAGGTGATCATGCCGGGGCTGGGGATTTAGCTCAGCGGCAAAAGCGCCTGCCTGGCAAGCGCAAGGTCGTGAGTTCGGTTCCCAGTACCGGAGAAAAACCAAAAAAAAAAAAAAAAAACAAAAAAACCAAGAGGTGATCATGCCACAAAGTTGCCACCTTTTTGAATGTGGCAACTTCATGGATAGATTTGCTATAGAAGTTCAGCCCGTTTCTCTGTCCTCTCTTTTTCTATCCATTCTCTCTCTCTAACCCCCCTGCCCTCCTGCCGTATGAGGCCTTTTACCATTTTATCAAATAGTAAGACTTTTGCCAGATGCCAGAACCTGGTGTTGAATTTCTTAGCCTCCAGAAAACTGAATCATGCATTTCTGCCTATTACAATTTACCCAATCTCAGGTATTCTGTTATAGCAGCAGCAGAAGGGAGTATGAAAGTGGAAGAAGAGAATATACTTGTTTCTCTTGAATGTTTTCATCATTCATAGTAGAAGGAAGATTTCCACAGAAGTTAATCCTTCCACTGGAAAACTGTGAGGCACAGATATCCTTCTGGGTATTATACATACTTTGTGTAATCTCCACAATTATTCTCCAAAATAGAAGATAATATTGTCATTCATTTTATAAATAAGGACACTGACCCTGAGAAAGTTTGATTAACTTTACGTACATCATTGATCTGGCAAGTGGCAAGTCAAAGTCCTCCTGTATTTGATTTCTAAATGTAAACAGTACAATAATATTCTCATATTTTTCCAGTCATATTTCCAAATTAATTCCCAGTAAAGTCAGTCATTTAAAAAGTAACTCAATAAAAGCTGAGGGCTTTTTAAAAATTATAGTTCTTTGATGTCATTTTGTATTTTTTCTAGAAAAAGCTTGATTATTGGTTTTAGAATTTCTTGAAAAATGAGTACTTGATTAAACAATCCTTTTTCTATCTATTTTCACACTATACTACTCCTCTGCTCACTTGATTATTAAAATTATGTTTGTGGTTTTGAATTTTGACATATACATAGCAGATATTTTAACAAACATTGGCGTCAGTTCTTCCTTTTGAAGTTAACTGTGTTGTGACCTGAAATAGTTCCCCATCATTTCATGCACAGACAAGTTGCTGTCCACAGTGTGCTCATGTCCTTGCTATGTAACTTGGAACTAATCCTCAAAACAATGAATACAAAAACAATATCAGACTTCTACACAAAGTTCTTGTAGTTAAGCTCAAATCACCAGTTCATCTGGTCGTGACAATAATGACAACAGAAGCTCTTCTTTAGTAAGAGGATCACAAATGTCATTCAATATCACCTTTTCAACACTCCTATAAGAGATAGTCCCCTCATTTTAAGAAGTGAGAAAACTTAAGCTTATGAAGATTAAGTAACTCACCCCAAATTACATTGTTGACAAATTCTAGAGTGAATTAAAACCTGTAACTCATGGCTCAGAAGCCAAACTGTATTGCTTAGTATGGTATAATTCACACCAAGTAAATAAATGATATAATATTTATACAATGCAGAGTTCAGCAAGCTAAGGCTTACATAGGCTGATTCAAACAGAATTGGATACTTGCAAAAATGTATTACTAAACGTACTTTCCCTTCAAAATAAGACCTAACCTAGTGGGAAAATAATCAGCCTTGAAAACTAGAGATCAAAAATACCAGCCCCAAACAGCCTATCCTTGCCTTACCTGCATTACCTAATAGTCAGCCAGCAAGAAAATAGTGATGACTGATAAGGCAAGCATAGGCTGGTTAGAGCTGGCATTTTTTTTTTTTTTTCTTTTTGGTTTTTCTCTGGTACCGGGAACCAAACTCATGACCTTGCGCTTGCCAGGCAGGCGCTTTTGCCGCTGAGCTAAATCCCCAGCCCCAGAGCTGGCATTTTTGATCTGTAGTTTTCAAGGCTTACCATTTTCCAGCTAGCTCTTATTTTGGAGGAAACATGGTACAGTACCTAGGTTATAGCCGAACATCCAGTATGCACCAAATGATAAAGTTATCTGCACATGAGTCTTCTAAGGAGAAAGTAGAACTTTTGATTCCATGTTCCTGTTGCTGCTGCTGACAGAGAGAGAAAAAGAGAGAGAGAGGGATTTGTTGTAGGGGCAAAAATCTAGGGCTAGCACAGATGTATTAATATGTATTTGAAACAATTCAATTATATTATCACCACTTCAGATGATAGCAATGTCTTTGTGGGATAGTTACTTACTGAGGACTCCAACTCTGGTAAGTAAATTTTCTTTCTTTTATTCACAGCTACCTTGGGCTATCTATTAGTCTTTCCTACATACAGTATAAAGATCAGCTGAGGAAATCAGACAACTATAAATTAAATTATAACCAAAAGCAGAATTTTTTTCCTAAAATGTAAATACTAATATTGTGGGGATTTAGGCTGAGGGTGAACAGTATGGGGATTTGACAAGAAGATCCAGCTACCTTGAGCTTTGAAAGGAGGACTTTGTTTTAAGAGAGTTAGTAATCTTTAAATATTGCCGGGTGTGGTGGCGCATGCCTGTAATCCCAGCACTTGTGAGGCTGAGGCAGGAGGATTGTTGTGAGTTTGAGACCAGCCTGGGCTACAAAGTGAGCTCAAGGCCAGCCTGAACTGCATAGTGAGACCCTGTCTCAAAAAGATAAAAAAATAATAATGATAAATATATTATCTCCCACTTGTCATTGGGCTTAGTTTGTCCTAATAGGAGTTTTGCTTTGGTCTTCCAATAGAGTCCTTTTCCTTTGTCCCAAGGAGTCCTTTTCCTTTGTCATCAGAAGTGATCGGTGATATCAGTGAGTGGGCCTGAACATCCCCCTCCACTGTCATCTTTTTTCTTCTGTCTTTTACCCTCTCCTACTAGTCCCATTATAAATGTCATCTCATCTTTGAGTGTAGCAGTCACTTATTCCATCATACAGGTGGGAACAAGAAGCATTTTCTCAGGATTCTAACTGACCTTCTTAATGTTCCAACTCTGACTGTTTTAAAATAGTTTAATATTTTATTTAATAGATTATTGATAATCCATTAATTAATCTTTGATAGATTATTAATTTTTCCCCTTCTATTGGCTCAGTCAGTCTGTGTGGACAAGTATGGATCAGCCTAGCAGATAGAGGCATGCCTCTCCTTACTCAATGCAAAGCTAGGATTTAATTCACTGTTGTTTGATTTCTTATCTAGTAGATTAGTTCTTTTCATTTCAATGAAGATAACCAATATGGAACAAATGCAAAAGTCATTTTGGCACCGTTAATCAACAATGTTTTATTAACCCTAAAATGTAAGGTATTTTTTGAAGTAGAATTTCCTTATGCAAAAGACAATGCTCCTGACGTGCATCACTCCAGCAGGGTGCACTGTACCTTACCTCCCCGGAGAAGCCATGAATTTCTGTTATAACAGCATGTAAGTATCTTATTGAAAGTGCTGTCAATAATTACACTGTTATTCTCACAATGTAAACATTTTTATTTAACAGTTGGAATTCTTAAAACAACAAAAGTTGAAGTTCTTTTCTCAGGTAAAAACAGCTGTTATAATAATGGACTGTAATCTTTACTTTTTAACAGTACCAACACAGGGTCATTATTATAATTACTGGGAGAATAAACTGACATCTACTCTTTCTTTTTGACATACCCGGTCTCCATCAAAAACTTTCTCCAATCAATTCTCAATGCTGCTGTCAACCTTTCTTTTCACCTATGGCTTTGATCTCAGAGCAGCTTCACTCTAAAGAAAAGCAGGTCTAAATCCTTACTCTTTGCTTCAAAGCCTTTTACGAGATCATCTAAGATTTTTCAACTTTCTTCTGGCTTCACTTATTCCTACTCAGACATTCTGGTTAAATTAACCCCATGTCCTTGAAGGTTCCGGGCCCACGTACTCCACCTTTTGTCCTCTGAAACTTCCCCAGCCACCTCCCTGACTGTGCTCTGTGCAGGTACCCAGTCAATTCTTAAAGCTGTCTCCAATCTGTAAATTATAAATAAGTAAGCAACAAACAAAATTAGGTTATTCAGCTTATAAAGGATTTGGAGATTTTGCTTTTAATCCAAATTCTTGTGCTTCCTTTGCTAACTCGCATTTAGTCTTGCCTGTTTTAGACGTGAGATAAAAACCAGTGTTATTGATGCAGTTATGTGCAGTCCAGTCATCGGCACTTCCTCCTCGGAGCTCGACAGCCGGAACCCCTTCCTTCTGAGCCTGTTCCTGTGCTGTCTTGGGCAACCAGACTCTCTTTCAAATCCCTTTCCTCACATGTACAGTTATGCTGATGCTTATCTTATACAGGTGTGTATAAATGTTCACTAGGCTAGCATATACTCATTCTCATCAGCACACAAACTTGCTATAGTGTCTCCCAAGTTGTGTTATTTAATTAATAGCTTTCCATTTACCACACTGATCATCCACTGTCCAATTTCTCTCTTCCCTTTCCTAAAACTCTTAAAAAATTACTGAGATCCAGTCTTTCCTTTCTTCTACCCTTGTATAATCTGATATTCACTCCTAAGGCTGTCCTCCAGACTACACAGATCCTCCCCAGTGCAGTGGTCACTTTCTCTCAGGATTCCTGGGACACTGCCATCTGAAAGAATATGTACTACTTACTTTTGCTGTTCTGCTGTCTCCTCCTCATCCTCTCTCCCTCAGAACTGAGTACCTTAACACAGGTTCAGAACTTTTCTCTGTCATTGTCTCTTTTAAAACAATATCATCCGCCCATACCATTATACCTGATTGTCTCACAACTGACATCTCCAGTCTTATCTGTCTCCCCTGCTCTGACCTCATGTGTCTAGCTACCCACTGAATAGCAGCATGGGAAATTAGCATTCAAGTATTATATGACCAACAGAACTCTAAATACCACCTGTCAAGCCTGCCCTATGTTAAGAAACCATTACCTCACAACACAGCCCTACTTTACACTCAGACACTGAGCACAGGTGTGTTGGAGCCAGGTCTGACTTACCTTTTTCTCACATAGGGCCCGTCTATTCAACCACTAGCAAATCTAGTCAACTCCTCAAGCTTAGTCTTGGAGCTGATCATTTTGAACATTTTTATAGTTCATATCTGGATGTTCCCTCAGAGTCTTGTGTTCACAGGTGGGCTTTCAGGAAGTGCTTGGATCTTGGGGTGGTCAGTGGCTTAGTCCGCTTCCTTCCTCCTTCAGTCTCTCTCGGCTTTCTACCTCCATGCCATGAGCTGTTTGTCCTCTCCCATACACCTCTGCAGTGCTACTCTGCTTTGGAACCAGTCAACTAGGGACTGAAACCTCTACAGACAGTGAGCCAAAATAAACCTTTCCTCCTTAGAGTTGTGGGTATTGAGTATTTTATCTCAACAATGAGAGAAAATACACATTCTCCCCTCTTCCCTCTAGTCAAAGATGCCATCTTTCCTCACAGTTCTGATGCATTAGCTCCCAATCATTCTTTCATTCCATTGTATAACCTTTAGAATTCCCTCAGTTTCCTCATAGCAGCTGGAGTGATCATTCTAACACACATATAAACTATCTTGTGCCTGCCAGACACATTCAAGGTAAAATTCAAAGTGCTTACTGTGCCCCACAGCACGCTCCTGATCTGACATGCAGTCTCTCAGAGGAAATACTCTGCAACCTGCAAAGTGCTTATGTTGCTCCTACAAAGTGGACTATTCCCTCAGCACTGCCACTAAGGTCCTGCATCAGGACCTTTGCACTCTGTTTGTTCTGCCTGGAATGCCCTCATTCCATTAAGTCTCAGTACAAATTCCTTCTCCTCTGAAGGGGTTTCCTTGACCACCCTCCCATGTGCACCATCGATTAACCGGCTTTAGTTTTGTTTAGATGCCTTATTAGAATAGATTTAAGAGATAGACAAGCCCTAGTTCCAGGCCTGTTATCTTCAATTTAAGAACCATACTTCGGGGACTGAGGATTTAGCTCAGTGGCACAGCGCCTGCCTGACAAGCGCAAGGTTGTGAGTTCGATTCCCGGTACCGGAGGGGGGGAAAAAAAAAAAAAAAAGAACTGTACTTCACTCTAGTCCCTACCTGCCTCATGTCCAGTTTGGGTGTCTACCACTTATGGTACAAGTAACTCTTAGTAGATGCTTAAGAAGGTCAGTATCAGTTAAGTACATTGCCTCAATGATTATAATTGACTTTTGCAAGTACTCCATATCAGGTAATAGAGTTATTACATCCATCTTCAGATAACCTACATACGCAAGGACCTGGAGAGTACTAGGAATGTTCTCAGTGTGGAGTATTTTATCACCCAGGTTTGGAGGTGAAGCTGGGACCATTTTTATAATCAAGCTTTACTTAACTGTAGCATATGTCACACACTGTACAGACACTGAGAAGGTGAGGTATAAGAATCATGGTCTTGCCCTCAGGAAGCCTCTCTTTACCTTCTCTCCTGGGCCTGCTTCTTCCTTAATGGAGCCAGTTTCCCAGAGCTGGGAAAGGAAGGATGGAGCTCTGCAATCCCACACAGCCCGCATCATCAGTCTCAGATCCTACTGCTTCTTAGTCCATTGCTTTCAGAATGGTGTGATTCCCATTACGTAAGAATTTCCTTTCTCCTCTACCTTCCCATTCTTCCCATCTTCTAAGCTTAGCTCAGGTTTTGTTTATCATTAATATCCCAGCTATATGCAATGCCTTACCTATTCTAGGAGCTCTTATAGGATGTTATCTGGAAGTCTTTTACAATCGGTGGCCTTTCAGCACACCTTAGAGCCAGTCCTCACTCTATCATTGCATTAATTTTAAGAGCATGCTGGCAACCCCATTCCATACTGGGCCATGTATATAATAGGGTCTGCCTAATATTTGTTGGATGGATGAGTTAATAGAGACTTTTAATTATCCTTTTTCTTGAGGTATTTATTAGGATATTATCAGTTTAAAATCTTATATTTATATTTCAAATACATTAAATTTTTTTTGGAAAATTTGTCTATTTCTAAGTCTCAGCACCTACTGACTTTCTAAAATTAAAATAATCATTTTCTCCTCCAGGTACCAGGAAAGTAGCTCAAGGGATTGCAGAATTCACAGACACAGAGAAAGATTTATGGGCACATTATTTCACTCCTGGATCTTATTTCAACTGTTACCCAAATAGCTTTGTTAATTCAGTCTCAAACCCTTTCCACAGCCATAGCAGTCCTAAGGGAAATTGACTTACTAATATAAACTAAGATAATAAATGTTGCTTTTCATCATTTGCCACCTTTTTACAGAAGCCTAGAAATGTTTGCTATGAAACAAGGGAAAAGAAAGAACATAATACAACTAAAATTCATTCATCCTTTATTGCATTTCTGTATGTTTTGGTTGGTACTTCAGACATTATTTGCTCTGAAAGACTTTCTCTTTCTCACTTGAGGCTTCTTCTTTTCTGGCTTCCATTTATGGTGTGTGATAATGTGATGCTCCTGAGGTTCCTATGCACCTAGTGTCTGTTACCTAATTCTCAATAAATCATTATTGAGGTAAACTTGTAAATATATATTGAAAAGTGCTAAGTGTTTCAAGACAGGGTACATCATGGTTGTGGGAACTGTTTATAGATAGTGAATGCCATGAAATTGTGACTTTCATAGGAGAGGTAGATTTTGAAATGGAAATGATTATGAATAAAATATAAGTTTCAGGAAAGGTCTTATGAGCTCAAGCACCCTAGAGTCAAACAGGGTTTCTTAGGCTGCTAAGAAGTTTCTTCAGACGATAAACATTTCAGCATAATTACCATCATCCTATCATCTATTTGGTTAAGATCTCCTCTTCACCAGACACTTATAGATACCTTCCATATAATCCTGTAACTGAGGTATTGTCTTCATTGTAAAGATGAGAAATTTTTCAAAAAAACAAACACGGCAAATAAGTGGAAAATCTAGAAATCAAACTCCAATCTTCTTGATTTCAAAACCTATGTATTGTAGCCATTCCTCTTTTAATGGCAGAGTTCTGTTTCTGAAAATAGGTAATTGAATGACTTGGTTGCTAAATGAAAAATTGTCTCTAGTATGTACATTACAATAATCAGAACAAAGAAATGGTAAAAGAGACTCCAACTTGATAGCTTTACTTTTATTGGCATACCTCTTACATGCAGTACTGAAATGAGTGATGGAATGTAAAACTACAGTACTGTGATGTGCAATATAATTACCAAAATTACAGCACTGTATAAACAAGGTGCCCTGTACAAAAAAGACATTGAGACTCTATAAACAAGTTGTATAGAACTGTACGAAAAGATGAGTAGTAAGTTTGAGCAGTGGGTCATTAAATAAGGAATATCTATCATCTGACTTCTTTGTGTGATGGTGTGGTCCTCATGGACAGAACAGTGCTCTTTACTTTACACCACTATAATGCGGGTTCATGATGTATACTCCCAGACACGTCTGCTGCGCACACAGGCCATCCTTAGTCTGGGTGCGCACTTCACCCAGTACCCATGCGCACTCACCTAACATCAGCTCTGGCCCTGTGCGATAAGCCTTTGAAAGGTTGTACAAACTTATATGTTTGTATGTACACTTTTCCTTTGGAGAATGTTTATTTCATTATATTCTCAGAGAGATTTTTGACCTATAATAATTGCAAATTTCTGTTGGATAATAAACTGAATAAGTTAACAAGAACCCCCAAAAGATATTTATATTTGGGAGGTAGTATTAAGACAAAAGGGACTTTCTGAGGTGTAAGGTATTGTATTTGTAGTACAGTCTGGCAGAAGAGATTTGAAGAACGATGGAAAAGTGTGAGCCACTTGTGTGTGAGCCTGTGCAGCCCACTCTTCCGTGGGTTACACCATACAGTCTGGTTCAGGAGAGTTGTTCTTAATTATGATTCCCAGAGTTAAGTGGGAGATAGATTTAGTTCTGCTTTCTCAATATAAAGCCTCTGAAACTGTGAACATAATTTTTCTCTTCTTATAATGAATATTATTTCTTGGTTTTGTACTTTTTAAAATCTTTATAATGTAGCTGTTTTATCTTCAATGTAAATATTGAAGGAGTGAAGCTTTTTTCTCAAATCTATTTCTAAACAATGGAAATTTATTTTTCATAGTTTTGGAGTATGGAAGTTTAAGACCAAAGAGGCAGTAGATCTGAGGTCTGCTGGGCGCTCCTCCTGAGGGCGCCTGCTCTGTGTGCGCTCCTGTGAACCGAGAGGCAAGGCTGTGCTCCGGCCAGTTCTGTTGGGGCACCAGTCACACTGGTGAGGGCTCTGCTGTCAGGGCCTCATCCCTTCCCAAAGGCCTCATCTCTTCGGACTATTCCAGTGGGGGTTAGGGTTCATATGCACAGGCGTTTCTTCCTGGGATGTGAAGCTGGGCTCCACCCCACTCACTTCTCCCACCACTGCTAGGTAGCGCAGTAAAGTGGAAAATGAGCACGATTTGGAAATGTCTGCAGATTTGAGAAGCTTTGAGTTCCTGTATTTCCCCAGTTTTGCATTTGTAAACACTTCTTTGCACCCTTTAACTCATCTTTACTAGACAGTAACACAATGGGTCGTGTTTCGAAGGTAAAGTGGATTGACATGTTCTCCGTAATGGGCCTGATGTGCTGTGACTGAGACGAGTCGTCTGGTATTGACCACACTGGGCAGGTAATCAACGTGGCAGCAGGCTTTCCTTGGCAACCGAGTGTGAACACTGTAGAATTGATTTTGTTGCACAGTGAGCTGATATTATCTGACAGTTGTTTCAATGTATGTCTTTAAGTTCTTCAACCTTTAAACAAGTATCCATATTATTCATTTAAAAATGAATGATGAATAAAGAAAAGCAACTCAGTTCTAGTAATTGAGCATGACACCAGCATTGATGCAAATAATATGTGATCTCAATTTCTATAATAAAATATATTATGTCAAAGTATATATTTAAAAACGATATATATACATTTGACTGATTTAATGTAAAGTTTGGTTCAGTCACATAACATGGAAATTGCTTAAATGTAATAAGGGGCAAATATTAGATCAAGAAATGCTCATACTTCCCAGAATAAACTCCAATGATGATTCAGAATAAAAGAGAAGACTGCTATTTGAATAGATACTAGGGCATAGAAGAGATATACTTCTTAATAGATCCAGGGAAATTCAAGTTTGAACTCATAACTCAAGAGTAAATGCTAAGCTCAGAAAAAATGAATGTATCGTAGCTGGTCTGATCCAGAATTAAAAATAAATGAGAGTTTCAACATGAAAAAATATTCTCAAAGTGCCAGAAAAACCTAGCTAAAATGTATATAAAATTCTCCAGTGAGAAAACTTGTCAAAAAGAATAATTCTGTCAATGAACCATGGCAACTTTGGTCATATAACTTGATCTTTTCCTTAGTGATAAATCAAGTGAGCTAGAGTTCTAAAAGTCACTCTCAGCTAATTAAACCCATTTTAAGGCAAAAATAAATAAGAATCTTTAAGGAATTTTGAAACTGAATTTCAATATATTTATATTATTTCATTTTAAAGAAACTTTGTGTGAGCATTCATCATGCTGCAGATGAAACCATAGTTTCATTTACACTGACAGGACCGTGTGTTTGACACTGCTTCCCATTTTAGAATGAGAGTAAGAGACCTGTGCCTCTTTCCATCTGTGTAGATGATGAGTCCTGTATATGGCAGCAGCTTCTGTTTCTACCCCAGTCTCCAACTGTGCAGTCAGAAATCTACTCATGTTAATCAATTTTGTGTCCATAGTTCATACACGTTCATGTAAGATATGATATACAGCCTTCTGCTTATGTTGCTGCCAATCTGTAAAGCTATTTCTAGAGATGATAAATCTCACCTGTATCTAATACCCTTATCTTCATAGCAGGTGGTATCCCTGTCCTTTAAATATAGGAAACTATCCTTCAACTGTAAAAAAAAAGACAGATACCTAGTCCAGAACTGTCTTTTAGCCATTATAAAGTCATACACACTTTCATTCAACAAATCCTTATTGAGTGGGGGTTATGACCTTGTTTAAAAATTACCACCAATTCTACCAAGTTTAATCATCTGATATTTTAATGGCTTTGACTATGGTCATTTCCAGAAACAGAGATGTTTGACTATAATTGCTACTTTCATGTGTATAAAGGACAGGCTGTGAATAACTGAGTGAGGGGAAACAAGCAAAGCAGGTTGTTACAGTTTTGATCTGAACTGTCCCCCCAAGACTCATGTGGTGAAGGTTTGGTCTCAGCCAGCAGTGCTGCTGGGAAGTGGTGTAAAAGGAGTTGGAGCCTAGTTGGAGGAAGTAGGTCATACCTTGTCCAAGATACCTCCTCTCTCCCTCTCTCTCTCTCCCTCCCCACTCCCTCCCCCCTCCCTCCCTCTCTCTCTCCCTCCAAACCCTCTCTCTCCCTGTCCCTCTCTTTCTTCCTGTCCTTCCAGGCAGTGAGGGGAGCAGTTTTCCTCCTCACACGCCTGTGCTGTATTACCTCACCACTGCCTTCTCACAGGCCCAGAAATAATGCAAATAACTGACCATGTACTAAAACCTCTAAACTATCACCTTAAGTAAATCTTTTCTCTTTTAAGTTATCTCAGGTATTTTGTCACAGGGACAGAAAAATGACACACAGCTGTTGGACCTTTTCTTCTAATATTCCCAGAGGTAATGGTTTTCTAATCTTTTCTACCAGTCCTCTCTACAAAAATTCCTGAAACAGAAACTGTTAATCCTGTCAGGTTAAGTCTTTTGTAGGAAAAAGTATTGTCATTAATAAAGGAAGATATGGTAATATTTATATATTGCAACTAAACGCAACAAACTTCTGTGTCAATAAAGAACTGAAAAACAAAAAAGACCTAAAATTGTGCTCCCTGAAAGCAGAGGCAGAACTGTTCTGCTTGTGAGTCCAGGATTGGTCCGCACACTCACAGGCAGTTATTCATAGAGCTCTCAGATTTGGAATATGAAGCAAGCTGAGACAGTCTTCATCAGATGTATTTAGGGATGTGCTACACGATGTTGGCAGCATTGTTCCTGTTTCCATGTCTGCTAAATGTTGGTGTCATTCTTATTAAATTGGAACAGGATATGATGTGTCACATTCCCACAGGACAGCTGGCAGGTTGGAAGGTGGCATTTTACAGATTACTCACACTCTATAATAATCATACTTTACATGGGCCAGGCTTCCCTATGCAGACGTTTGACAGAGTGACCTTTTGTTCCTCTTCAGGCCTCCCCTTCCAGTGACTTCCCTAGCTTAGATGATATTTTGTTAAGGGATTTCATTCCCTCTCACTCATTCTTCCCTGGCTAACTCTGAACAGTTATCTCAGTGACTCACATTCTCCTCAGTCTCTATGTTAGTCAGCCTTCTTGTTGCTGGACATGATGCCTGACATTCACTGTGTATAGGATGAAAGGTTTAATGTGCTCAAGGTTTCAGTCCATGCTGAGCTCATGTCCAAGCAGAGATATTATGGTAGAAGGGCATGGCAGAGCAAAGCTTGTGGTCAGGAAGGGAGTAGGGAAACAGTGATAGATAGATATGGGCCAGGGAGCATATAGAACACATGGCCATGACTCCATGACCACCCAGGCACACCCAGGAATGTACTCTGCTGATCTGCTAGGTATTTCTTAATCCAGTGAAGCTGATATAACAGGATTCGTGAGCACAGTCTGCTGGATGTAGATGTCCCTCCAAGTTATTTCATGAGCCATCTTAGCCCTCTCTAACTTGTCCTCTCTCATTGTCTCATACTCCTTTTGGGTTAAAAGATGGATCTACAGATTACTCTCGAAGTTTTACTTTTAATTCTATAAAACTTTCTCAGACCTAAGATAACTGTGCTTGTCTGTGAGGGATTTTCACCAATATGTTCCTAAAACAGCACACATTTCACACGCCCTTTCCCGTACCCATAACTTCAGCCTTTATTCTCCATTCACCTAGCCACAAAACTGGGAGTCATCTTTGAAGGTGTTTTACTTTTTTATTGCTCTTCAGATGGGAATGTGTTTTCTGCTTAATCTCCACTGTTATTCACTCCAACTTTAGACTCTTCAGTGCTTTGTGCTTCAAGCGGCCCATTGAACTCCACTTCTCTGATTTAAGCCTTGCTCTGTCCCTTTCCCATCGAAGGAAAGAGAAAGCCTGCTGGATTCTGAGGGAGGGAATTTAATACAGAGAAGTAGTTAGATGGTGTTAGAGTACGGAAAGGCAAACAAGGAAATCAAATGGTAATATATGAAGATGCTGCTCCCCAGTGTCAGGCGAACAAAACGAGTTTCTCAAAGCCGGAATGCATGGGCAGGCCCTCTCAGAGCCAAAATTCACATATGTGCTAGAGCATAAGGAAGCCAGTTTTCCTGCTTTGGAAGAAACTAGAAGGTAGTAGTAAGAGCTGCTGCCAGGACAAAGTGCAGCTGCTGGGAGCGGCAATTGCTGCTGGGGTGATGTGTGGCGGCTGGTATGGTGCTTATGGGAATCAGGCAGGAAGAAGTCTGATTCTTCTCCCCTCCTCTGGTTTTCTATTCTCCCTCTATTGCCTTCTTTTAGCATAATCTAAAAAGGAATGAGCTGGTGAAAATCCTAACTAAAGCATTAGGAAATAAAATACAGATGGATTAGACATGAGATACTGTAGTTAACTTAGCCCAGTTGAACATCACTATTCTGAAGACATATATGTCCTTTGACACATACTTGAACTCTATTCTTTTTAACAGAAACTACTTCCTGGATAGACTTGGTGAGAAATAACTAGTTCCCAGAAACACTTTCCTAGCCTGTCCTAAAGAACTAGAGACAGGAGATCCAACAATCAGGTTACTCATTCCAGCAGATATTAATTTTGTTTTCATTTATGCTTAACTGCAACAGAATATTTTATTTCCTGAAGAATAAATCAGATATATATGTCACAACAAGAATACAAATACATAAGAAAAATAAAAAAGCAAGAAAGATGTCTATATATATATTTATGCTATTTTTATGTAAATCATGGAGAGGATTTAGATCTCTTGATAATTTCTCTTTTTTTTTTTTTTTTTGGTTTTTTTCTGGTACCGGGAATCAAACTTAGGACCTTGCACTTGCCAAGCAGGCACTGTGCCACTGAGCTAAATACCCAGCCCCTAATTTCTCTATTCTGTAATTCATTCTTTGTTACCTTTTTCCTCGTCTATAATCTCAGTTTGTAAGTTTTAAAAATTTGTAATTGAACAGAACAATCTAAATCTTTATTCCTGACAGCTTCAGATAGTCCATAGTTTTGGAGTATGTTTTCCAGGGTTTTCAGGAACTTTTTCTATTGGACATGGGAATATTGAGAGTTACCCCCCAAAACTCCTGCATAGTGTCCATTTCTCTATGTCCCCGCTGTGTAGTAACAACTCAATTTCCATCAGTAATTGGAGCCACTGAAGCGAATCCTCAAGCCAGTCCAGCTTGCCTTTTACTTTACTGAAAACTCAAACTGGCCATGTAATATCGCAACTTTTTATAAATTGAATTACTTTTGTGTCCTCCAGTGGTAACTCTGCCCCACTAGCTAATGGAACCTCTAAACCAGCAGAGCCAGAGCAAGGTGGAAATCAAACACTCCATGAGTGGTTTACTAGCTGTAATAGTGAAAGCAGCTAGTCCCACTTCTACCTCTTCATTTGCGTGCATTTGTCTGTGCATAAATGTACCATATATTTGTTTCTGGTTCAGGACATATATCAGAGCTCCAAAAGGTAAAGCCCAGACTTTCTGAATGTTGTCCCACTGTCGTGCAGTGAAGGCCTTACTAGGAGACTCAGCATTCTATCAGGCATTGCTTCTGGTTTTCTGATGAGAAAAGCAAATGAGCATTAGACCATTGTCATACTTCCTTTGTCCCAGAATAAGTTCATTATTTACAAGCATTGTATGTGGACATCATACAGTCAGGAGAACAGTCAGTAGATGATTGTGCTGTTAGAAACAGAATACAGGAAAGTTGAATTCATATCCGGAATGTTTCTTTTCTGAGGAGGTCAGTTTGTTGTACCCTCTATAATATAAGGGTCTATAATAATTAGCCTGCTCCTAAGAAGCCCTTAGGTCTTTGAGGAAGACGTGGTGGAATATTTTCCAGGACTGATCAAGAAGAAATGCCTAATGAAGCCAGTGCCTTAATGACCATTTTCTTGCAGCATTTACTTATGATGGTGGGAATGATGATGACAAAGACAATGCGATCAATTGGCTGGGAAATTTAAAGAAAATTATAAACTCAAGATATGTTTTTCAAAAGCCAGAAAATGTCTTGTCTTTGTTAACCTTAAAGACTAAAAGGATTGTTTTAATTTTTTTCAGGTGGGTACAGGGTTGACTTGTGGAAAATCAGATCTAAAATGCTATGGAAGTACATCGGGTTACAGAAAAACAACTAAGCTTACAGACTCTTCAGTCTTTAATGTGAAAGTTAGAGTGATGTTTGGCAAAATATTGGACCCTGAGTCTTGGAAGAATCTTCTAGATAGATTGAGACAAGGCTGATTTTTAGCTCATAGATATCTCTGAGGCTTCCATGGCAGAAAATAAAAGGATCCTTCTCTCATCTGTGCCTTCCAGGTTGCTAGTGGCTCCTTAGAGGAGTAAGATGAACTGGTTCTGGGAGTATCAACAGAAGCTAGATGCAGAAGTGACAGATGCTTCTGACACAAACTGCCATTGGTGGCGTACTTCAGATGATGTCACTTTGCTGACATAAATAGCAAGCAGAGAGGGATTAGGAATTTTCTATTTGTCTTCTGCATCCTGAACTCCTGCCTCCAGTTGCCAGGAGCTCACAAAATCCAGGTGGCCCAAGATTCTAAGTAAAGTAGTTTGCAGAGTTAAGAGAAAATGGCCAAGCAAATGATAGCCTGGCCAACCTTTTCCACACGGTGTGGGCTGGACAGTACCCACAGTATTTTCTCTGGTCATCCCCAGGCTAGTAGATTGCTGCTTTTGGCCATACTCTACAAACCACTGCAGCTTTCCCTCTCTTGGTCTTCTCAAAAAAACTACTGGGGGAAAAAATCTGATTTGAATGTTTGGTGATGACTAACAGAGTTTACAATCCTGAGATATTTTAAAGAGTCTAAGATTTTAAACAAAAGAAATAAGTATTTATAGTTGACTTTCACAGACATAAATCAGAAGTTAGTGATGATACTGTTTACATCCACACATATAAACATATGTTTACAAATCCTATCATACATGAGCTATTCTTCCTTCTACAGCAGTTGACCTCCATGGATATATTAACTGTTAGGGAAAGGGTAATTTAACTGATATACGACACTTAAGAATATGCTCTTTGCATACTTTTTAATAGCATAAGTTCTAATAAATGGCATCCTGGATCATAATGTTGATTTTGTAGAAAAGCTCCATTACTTTCTAATGAAGAATCTGCCTACAATGAATCATTCATAATTTGCTCAATAATCATTTACACTTAACTACATTCTATAGCATTGAACAGAATGTAATCATGTGATGTCTTTTAAGCATTCTTTTAAATCAGGTATTTTTGAGTATAGTCTCTGCTCAAAGACATGGTACTTCATATTTCTTTATAAATAAAAATGTTTGGTTCCATAAGGCAAAATATCATACCATCATTTTATAGGAACATGTTAGATCACTTGTCAAAAATTATATGGTATTCATATAACATTGCTTTAAGCATGTTGGAATATTACATGTATTTTACAGAATGTAATCAGTCAAGACTCTGAGAAGCAAATATTTGCAAAATATCATCTTAATTGTGACAGAAGACCTAATTCCTATCTTCAAAGTGTTTAAAATCCAGTGTGACAGGGATACAAGTTTAATGTAAGATTTATATTTTGGTGACTACAAAAATTTCTTGTGGGTAATGTGTTGGACCAAGTAAGGGAAAAGTAAATTTAAATTTCTTTGTGAGTAAAACTTGTGCATATATGTAGTGTTTAAATGAAAATCTTCTTTTTTTATATGTAGTGTTTAAATGAAAATCTTCAAAAATGGTATGAAAAACATGTATAATATATGTGAAAATTGTTTTACTAAGTATACAGATATGAATGCTTTGAAAGTTCCTCTGATTGATAGCAAATTCCTTCAAAAAACTAGACTGGGATATCATTTTCTACATGAAGAGATTTGGTCCATAAGAATGTCACCATAATATTTAGCATGAAGTTGAATTTATAAATGCATTTTGAATGCTAAGTGCTATTGAAAGTTGCAAATAGCATGCAATTTTTCACATCACCTGTTCAGATTTTTCAATGTGGAAATATGTTTTGAGTGAGTACAATATGTTTGGAGATAACAATATTGAGGGTTTTGAGTTGGGATAAACAATTTGGCTTAAAACTCAGAAAACTGGCTTATATGCAGAGGTCTCTGCTAATGTCTTGGCTACTCCTGTTCTGGATGACTTTAACAGCTCATTTTGATCCCCTGTACCTGGAACACAGTTTCTGCTTTCAGGAACACTGGAACAAAACTCTGGATTTAACACTGAAGGTAGAATTCTACTGAGAATATGAAAGTGGAATTTTGAAGCCATGAGTTAAAATGTGAAAACCCAGTTGCCCAGAAGCTTAGCATATTGAGAAGTCATTTCTCAAGTGAATTTGGTCAATTGAAATTTCTGAGCACTTCTCTTTGTTCTTTCTCTCCAGCAAATATTTTTTCTTCCTTTTTGAAATGTTGTAAAACAATGAAAAGGTTGAAAGACACATATGACAGGTGCTATATTTCAACTTGACTCACCATGTCTTTTTCTTTTGACTCATTTACTTTCTAAAACAGATTCCCATACACCCCACATGTAGACATGAAATGTGTACAGGTGTGTGTATATCCCTCTTCACATGGTCATGTGTGTGTGTTTCTTTCTAATTTCCTTGGAAGTAAGTAGCAGATACACCCCTTTCCCCAGTATTTCAATAGGTATCTCTGAAGTACAGGCTGTTCTCTCACATCATCATATCTTTCACTGGCACACCAGGGACTTAACAACAATTTAGTGATAATATAAATGTACATCCCATGATAATGGGGTACCATGGCACAGTCCTGCCTTGATGTCCTTAATAGACATTTTGATTTCCTTAACTATGATGAGAGAAGGACTGCCCTTTGCACTTGGCTGCCTGCTCCTGTCAGACCATGCATGTTTCTTAATGTTTGACCTGCAACTCCTTGCCACTTTTTTCATGGTCCTGATATTTTTAAAAACTTCAGGCCAGTTTTCTTTTTTGAAGGTCCCACAGTCTGAATTTCTCACAGTATTTTCCTTCATGATTTTATTCACTTTAAATGTATATGGCAAGAATATTTCCTAAGTCATGTATACTTCACGTTACATCACATCAGCAGGCACAAAATGTCAGGTCATCTCATGGTGTTTGTGATCTTTGTGAGATTCATATTTAATGTAGTCCTTCATCTCTCTCTTGTGTGAAGGGAAGCTTTCCTTTATGTAATTAGCAAAATAAATGTGGGACCCTGCTCTGAGACTATGTGAATATCTCACTATCCATCAATCTTTTTAAGGATCCATTTAAATTCCTTCTCAAATCTATTATTATATTGTTGCATTTCTTTTTCCAAAATAAAGTTCTACTGTTCTTTTTACATTTATATTTAGCATTTTTCTTTTAAAATGATTTGGCAAGTAGAAGCTCCTTTAAATCAGTACCTACACAGTTTTGTTAAGTTCACATTAGTCTTTGAATAGTTTCACCGTTTTTAGCACAGGTATTCCAGACTCATCTGCATGCTCTAGGACCTAGCTGTTAGCTGAGTGTATTGCTAATTATGTCTTTGCTTCTAGATCCCATTCATTTTAGTAAATAGGG
>NW_004955439.1:19245548-19276707 GCF_000276665.1 Chinchilla lanigera
GTAAAGAGGGAGAGAGGGAAAAGGAGGATATTGGTGAGTCCATCCAGATATCGCTAACTCAAACCTGACCTCAGAGAGTTCTCAATCATCCTTCACCATTTAGTATTCATGTGTACATTCTCCCACAATGAGAACCAACATTAAAAAGAATATCAGCATATTAATTTAGTTGGTTTATCCAATAGTATCCACAAAAGAGTTTCAAACTTATTAAGCCCACATTGCTACCAACCACAGGCTTATAAACAGATTTTAACACATTGTTAAATAAAATGTAAAGGTTTATGAAAAGCTTTCTAGATAGTGTTTGGTGAGTACAGGATAGTAAATTAATACTGTAAAATGTTCCTTGACTTTGACAAGAGCAGCAATGCTTGATTTAAATGCAGGGATACTGTGCAAGTTTCAGGTCTTCAGGGACATCCTGTACATAAGTATGCAAACAGTTTCAGGATACAGTTGTACTCATGAGCAACTGAGAAGGCAGTAAATACAGAAAAAGCAATCTATTTATAAATGCTTTTTGGGTATTGGAGGTCTTTAATGGATAGCATCTGTAGACAGAAAAAAAACCGTGCCCAAGAAGCCCCTGTATTAATACACCAGACTGTAAATAATAAACAGCTGAGTTCTAATTTTAACTTCTCACTGACAATAGGTGACAACAAACAAGTGGAGAAACCTGTCCCTGGCTGAGTCTAAAACAGGCAACTCTATTTGCTTCCATCTCCAGCTGTTCTTTCATTGTTCAGGATCCAAGGCACATGGCTAGTCCCCTGTCCCATTGTTCCTGACTCCTCTGGTCCTCAGTCATCATTACTTGTGGAAAATCCTGACTCCTGACATACACAGGTTTGGATCTCCCACCACTGCTAAGATGGGGTGTGTTTTCCACTGAACTTTATACAACCCCTATTTCCAGAGGGTGTTTTTACTCTCCATTCACGTATTTGTGTAGCTTGGCAACCTTCCATGTCCTTGTGCTGCAGTTGTTGAGTTTTGTCCCTGCCATGAGGGTACAATATGGCTATTCCTACCCTTAATCATAATGTGGAGACTGACTTTGCCACAGTGTTTGGGTTTAAGAAAATCCCTGCCACGCAAAGGTGTGCCCCCTCTACCCATTGCTTTGTCACTTAAGCTTCAGCTTCTATATAACCCCTTGTGCACCCACAGTTTTTTACTTTTTTAATATTATCTAGTGGTAGTGAGAGATGTTTGGAATGGATTAAAATGGTACATTTTAAATACTCTGTGATTTCAGTTCTGCAACATTTTAGATTTTGTTATTTTTTTTCCTATGCTTGGCAGAAAACACTAGCATTTCATAAAACGTGTTTTGTGGAGAAAAGCGTTTCTGAAACTTATTTCAGATTAAATATGGATAATTGCTTTAAATACAAACAGGATGTACTATTTTGTGGGTGAGTTAATTACATGCGTGTTTAGTGACAGTTACGGGGAGGAAAAACAATCCATTGGAAAGCTTCTGGAAGAATTGGCTGTGAAGGGCTGTCTCACCTGTAATAAAAGCATTCCTCCCTTTGTCTTTTGGGCTGTCATTAGCATGTGGAATCATTTGTAAATGTTCCCAACATGAAGCACAATGGCAAGTCTCCTATAGAGTGAACTTGGAAGTTTTAAAGCCAGATACACAAATTTAAAACGAGAAAGCTTTGAACATAGATATTTCCAAACAAAAGCCTTTCATATTATCTTCCTGGAATTAATGGAGAACAATGCACACATACATGATAAACAAGTTACACCATGTATTAATTAGATAATTGTATAATATATATTAAATATATAAGTATAAACTGTATTTCCCTCATTTCCCCCTCCTTTATCCCTTCCTTCCTCCGTCCCTTTCTCCTCCTTTCCTGTCTCCCTCCTTCCTTCCTTTCTTCCATAAGCCATGGTCTTGAAATTTACCTTCAATTTAGAATAAAGGGTTTTAATTTAGGGTAAAGGTCAAAGACCAGTATCTTCTTTGGGAAAAGCAAGAACAGAGCATGGAAAATATCTTTTGAAAAGTTGGGAGAGATTCTTAGGGTTGTGGATTTACCTGTGTTGGTAGTGCCAGAGCCTACTTTTAGCCACAGGAGAAAAAAAATATAACAATAGTAGATCAGGAACGCCTTACCAACAACAGCAGCAACTGCCTTTGTTACCAAGACAGGTGCCTGCTGACCAGTGTTATAGAGCTGCTGACTTTCCCGCACTTGACACTCCAAAGCGATGAGGTCCTCTGTTGATATTTAAAAAGTAGTTATTTGCTTTATAAAATAATCACTGTCTGGTGCAATGTTGTGTTTTAAATTAAGGACTTTTAGTTCCCCTGTAAGACTCACACCTGATAACAGGTTGTAAAAAAATAGTTTAAACCCTTGTTACCTTCTCAATCTCACCACAGTCCTGACATGTACTTTCACGTGGCAGAGAACAGGTAATCTGAGTTACACTAAGTTAGTCATACATGGTAGAGGAACAAATTCACTGGAAACTTTTGTCTTAATTGAGAAATTTTCCTACTCAAAAATTTTGAAGACTCCATTAGTAAGGACTGAACAGCCAAACATGTGGCCACATTATGCCTGTGCCTCCTTCTAGACACTTCAGGTCACAGAACAGATATGATGATATCCTTTTCCCCTGTACTTAAATCCCCAAGGCAAGTTCAGGAATTTACAGGGATAGTGGCTAGACCAATGGAACTTGATCCACAGTGTGCTTTTCCTTTCAGTGAATTTTGAAAAATTATTTTGTACTGTCAATATATTACCTTGTGCAAATCTCCTATGATTTGTGCACAGTCCCAGGGGAAAGTAGGATAGAATGCTGGACTTCTCTTACGATGCAAAATTAAATGAAGACTATAAAAGAGGAAATAAGGAAGTAAATAGTTTGATGTGTTTTCAAAAACAGATTTTTTCAGTTTTTTCATTAGTACATATTTGTAGCACATGACTACATCCCTTGTGTGCAGTCCATGTCTGTACATACACATGTAAATTCCTTCCTCACTTCCCCCTCCTCCCGCCCGTCATCTCTGATCCCCTTCCCACTTGAAGAGACCTGTCTCCCTACTCCTATTATCTATCTTCTTTCATCACTACAGTTGAAAATGTTTAGGCGGTTTGAACTCTGATTATTTAACCATTAAAAATATATTTAATCGTAGAAGTAACACATATCTGCTTTCTTTCTTCATAAAATGAAAAAAAAAATCAACCCTGTTACCCCTCAGTTCTATATTCCAATGTTAGTCATTTCTCAATTACAGTTTAGTTCTCATGGAGATTACCACCATCAAGGAGCTTGATTAGTCAACTTTAAAGTTGACTTTGTGCCTGGAAAACTTAACAATTTAGAACATTTTCCTCACAGCATGTTTCCCATTCCCATTTTTAGTTATTTATTCATCCTTCAACTCATACTTACATGGGAGGTGCTGGGGTGTGAAACTAGCAGGATGTCTGCCTTCTTGAAACTTTCATTAGTTTAATTCAGGTTAGATCTGAATTAAACCTACAGTAATACACCACAGTGATATATACTTTATTATTTCATACAGTAATGAAGTTTATTATTACTTTGAATAATGTACTTGAAATTTTATTTATCCGTCAAAATTTGATAGTATCCAGTAGGTAATCATTTTTTAGAGGATGAGAATCAGCTTGTCTACATTTTTCATTACTTGTCCCCCTTCCTCCTGCATTCTGGTCACAATGCCGTTACAGGAACAGTGACAGAGTTTGTAAAACTTGTATTATGTTCTCTAATTTAGTGAAGTTTTCCATGATGAGTTGATTTTATCAAAACCTAAATCAAATAAATTGCAATTACTGCATATCAAATATATCGTATTATTGGATCAACAGGAGAAATTATGTTCTAGTACTTCTCACCCTATACCAGTCAATATTAATGTTCCAAATAGTCAAATTAAAAAAGGACATTAGTTACTGAAAATCCTACCATAGTTTAGTTTATTTCACATTTGATTCAAATTTATGCCTTTTATAACTTTCTGCTTTTTTGCATAAGTTGAATTTCATTTTTCTTACTGATAGAATAAACATATGCCATCATATTGTAATTAAGAATGTTTATGTTTTTAATCACAGAATTTCTTATAGAATCTACTTGGTCTTTGAGAGCATTCTCAATAGACCCATTCTGTTTGTGCTTCTAATCTGTCTTGGTTACTATTTATGGACTCTTGTTTGTTCTATTGTTTATTATATTGTACCATGTTGTCTTTCTTTTAATGTGTGCGTGTGTTTGCTGAGATACATCCATAAATTATTTTATGTTTCCATTGGTTGCACATAGTAAGTCAGCACTGTGAAGATCTTTTTGTTCTATTCCATCTGGGCTCCACACAGGCGGCAGCAGGCTGAGCACACTCCTCTGATTCTGGGCAGTGTACACTGTACAGAAAGTCTCTGCCTCTGCCCTTGGCTGCCCAATGGGTCCCTCCAGGCAGCAGCATGGAGGCAGAACAAATGAGAATGTGGGGATGTTTTGAGATTTATGAGATTTATGAGACCCTCCCATCCTGTACTCCAACCAGGGCACAGTTGCTGGATCACAGAGTCTTCTGGCTGTATTATCATTACCTCACTGACATTTAATTTCTCATTTTTATGTCAGTATTGAAACCAGGTGTCATGGTGTATATGTAGCACAGTTTTTACCAAGACTTTAACTCTTCTTTGTCAACTACAAAGAAGGTACAAAGATAGAGACAGAGACAGGAGAGACGGTTTGAGGAAGATAGACAGACAGAGTGAGGAGAGAGGAAAGAGAAACCAAACGACTAATTTGAGCAGCTTCTCCTCCATATATTAAACTACTTTTGATCAGTAAGCATGACATCTTCCCTTCTGTGGAGTAAATATTGTGATGGAACATGGACGTATCTGAGGATGAGTGGGCACTGAACTGATGTCCACTAACCTGATACACACTGTCTTTCACAATTTGTAAGAAAATCTCCTCTAAGATTCAGCCCTGCTATGAGATGTGGCAACTCATGCATTCATTCTATTTGTAGGTCCAGTTGTTGCATGTCTTGTAAAACCTATAGGACTTGTGTTCATGCTTAAAGCCATAAAATGTGTCAAGGCAGAGTGTCTTTTCTTTTAACTAAATAACCTTAGTATTGTTTTAGTCTAGTGAATAATTAGAGTTTCTCACTTCACTTCATTATGCTTTTAAAAGCCGTCAATATCCAGGATCTAATTTCATAAATTATAACCTAAAATTGCATTTACATTAAAGCCATGCAAAATTAGAACATGTAGCTGCCTTTATCTTTACAATGCAGGAAAATATCTTTATTTTAAAAAGTGTTTTACCTCCTCTTATTTCTTCTAATAATATATAGTATAATGTGTAATAATTTTTGAAGACACCTACTAGATAAATTGGATTACTTCTTAATTATGCTTCTAATTAAAAAAATATATATATATATATGTTGGTTAACTCCCCTTGACCCAATTCTGGCACATTTATTGACTTTGTCTGTTAGATCTTTACCTTGGAGCAAGCCGAACAAGAACCAGAAGCCGGAGTGTGACGTGGGATCTGGTTAGAAATGCAGAATCTTGGTTTCTCCCCCAGCGTAAATGAGAAGGCAGAGAAACTGAGTCCTAGGACAAAGCAGCGATGAAATTTATATCTAGGAAGCCCTGCTTTCCAACCAAAGTCCTACCAACCATGCTGCATCAGCTTTTCCTATTCTCTGGCTCTTATTTTTCCTGTTTTATTTTGGAATTAGTAAAATAACTGGAAAAGCATTTTGGCTTTTTCCTTTTTTTGGTAACTATAAGAGAATTTAAATATTCACTGATAATTTGATAGAGTTTACTTATAAAGCTCTTGGAGCCTGATTTTTAAGAACAATTTCCTCATCATGTGATATATTAGCGTTTTCATTCGCACCTTTTTTCTGGGGTTTTTTCTTACATCGATTTTGACGTTTTCTATTTTTTTCAGCAGTATTCATGTCATCATCTATAATTTCATACATATTAGACAGTTACATAAAAATTCTGCTTTGTGTAGTTATCCTTTATGGTCTGATTTAATTTGATTTATTTCTTTAATCAGATCTGTCAAAGGTCTATCTCCTTTATTAATCTTTTCTAAATTCTAATTTCTGACAAATTTTCTGTTTTTAATTCATTATTGATTTATTTTCTGCACTATTTACTTTTGTTGATAAATCCTGTTTTACAAAATACTATATTGAGGTTATATGTTTTAGACTAAATTTAAAAACTGAGGCTAACTGCCACTCTCCTTCTTATGGCCGGTAAATCCTCAGCTAAGCAATCATTAGCTCATACCTGGGTAGTCGGAATGTATGTTCTTCCCACTATCCTTCTAATTTCTCTGAGGACGCCTCTTAGAATTATAGTTCATAATTTTGCTTCTATTTAAAAAAAAAAAAACCCCTTTTAAAATGTTTCGTCTTTGTCTCCCCTCCCCCCATCTTAGGCAAATTTCTAGACTTTATTAGATCTGGCGGATGGGAGGGGCTGATGAATGGTGCATGTGGAAAGCAAAATGTTGTCATCACACTGAAAAATATCCAGATTCAGTGGCTTTCGGTAAAATGGACAAATCTAGTTTAAACTTGTGTAAATTACCAAGTGGCTAATGTTGGATCAATCAGGATTCATTTCTGATGAATGAAGCTGTCTGTGAGCCATGTGAACCTGTAGTACAATTTTAAATCCACATTCCATGAACTGGAGAAAAACTAGCCGGCCTGCTTAGAATACTGTAGGAGAAATCCTTTGGCATCAGATACGGGTAGAAGGAGCTAGATATCTTAGGCTGTCTCTTCTAGCTTTGAGGTGCTATGAACTTGTGAACAATACCACATGGGTTAAGAAGATGAAGTTATGAAATGGAAAGCTATATAGCTTTACTTGAGTTGAAACAATAAGATGCCCTTAAGGCATGGCAAAGCTTTGTGAAGGTACTATATCCAACACAGGAGGCTGCACACACTCCTTATTTACCTTTCCTTAGCTCACTGTATTGGGTGGAAAGCTGATACGCTGCTGAATCTAGAAATTGGCTAGATATGAAAGCTACTGGAGAATGGAAGATTGCCTTGGATATGTTTCAGCATAACAAATGAAGGGAGAAAATAGCTCAGAGCCACTCCTATTTAAAATGTTTTATACTGCTATCTGCATAAGAAAAACATCCAAATGTCAATTGAATCTTACATAAAATAATCTTTCCTTCTGCTCTTCAGCACAATTAATTAGAAAGCTAGAAAGCCAGAAAACAAAATCTATAATGGACTGGTGGTAAATATGCTATCTGTGGAAGAGACAGGGGATTTTTCTCTTCTTTTTCATTAATCAGAAGTTAACGGCACAGAAAGGAGTGAAAATAGGAATACCAAAAATTGGTGTTGCTGGCTTCTGGAAAACCTGCCAATATGGTAATGAAGAGGGCTGGCAGCATAAAAATAAGCAGTTTTCTGTGTAGGCAATGTCAATTAAACATGTGTCTCCATAGGGGCATCCAGCAAAGGCATGGTAAAGTGACAGAAGATAGAGCTGATTCTAAAGAAATAGGGGAAGTGATGGACACAAGGCAGGCAGAACTAAGGTGAACTGTGCTGTCTTTTTGGTGGGGGGTGCAGTTGATAGATATGACTCAGAGTCTTCCGTGTGCCTACCTGCTCTTAGCCCTTATAGATGCACGTGTGCAGCATGTGCCCACTGTAGATAAATGTATCCTGAAAAAAGAGACATGTGTTGGGGTCTTCATTTAGCACACGTGATTACTATTCCTTCTATAATTAGAAAAGTCAGAGTCTAGTGCTTTCTTAATTTATAGTCATGGTAAGTTTATTCTTTCAGTGCTGGAAATGGCTGCTGCATTATTACTGGAGTAAAATTATTGGAGTAAAAAAACTGTAGCTATTGTAAATAAAGTGTTCATGTATCTTCAAAGTACAGAGCAGATCTTGATTTGTATAGAGACATTAAATTTAGAAATCTAGTTAAAGCAGAGAGAAATGGTTTATATATAGCTAAATTTGAGAAGGAATCTAAAAAGTACACATTTCCTGGTGAGATTTACCTGTGGTTTCCTGATGTAAGAGTCTAAATAAAAATCATTCTGGGCTAAGTGGGAGGTGAATTTTGCCAAGAAAAATCTTTCAGGAATCTTTATGTCTATACAAATAGAGACTATCTTTGAAATGGTTTCCTTTAATTAAGGAAGAATAGGGGCAAAGACAGCCCCTTGCCAAACTCTATATAAGTGCCAGCAGGGGATTCCATGTCCTGATTGCCTCATCAATGAAGTCTTGGAGTGGTCTTTGCACAGGACTCAGGATCCTGCCTTTACATTTTTCTTGTGTGTTGATGTCAAAGTTGTCAGTGCTATAGAAAGATGAGAGTTTAGCAGGGGTGGGAATGGTGCATAGCTGTAATTTATATTCCCTTGCAGGGCTTGATCATGGCACTATAAATAAGTTTTAATATTTTAGAAAAAGGAAGGCCTACAAAGGCAATTCTGTCGTCTTAGCTTCTTTTATATATATATATGGCAAATGATAATGACTTCAATTATATGGCTAGATCTATTGTCTGCATAATCTTATGTTCATCAGTAATGAGCCATACCCTCTCTTTCTTCCAAAACTTTGATACTTTTTTTTTAATGCCTACCACCATATTTCCAGTGTGCTAGCTTGATAAAGGCATGAATCTTTTAAAGAAAAATAAATTATGTATTTTTCAAATGTGAATTTAATTCCTAGAATGCAATATGAAAGTCCGAGAAACTGTATACCACAATACCCCTACATTAAGAAGTACTTTATTTTCCGTATAGTTTAAGATTATTAATAGTATAATAGTTTTCCTAGTCAATATCTACTGAAATTTAGCTGGATAGAGAAAAAATATTGGTTATTGCCATTTTATTTTATTGTTTGCCAGCATACAAATGTTAGCAAGACATAGAAGAGGCATAACAAATGCAATCTGATTCTCACCTGGTTTCTTTTAGTATAAAGGACGTAATTAAATGAGGCCTAAGTATTAGATGATGGTATTATGTCAATGTTAATTGCAGATTTGGATTAGTGGATTATGATTCAGTAGGACTAAATGTAAACTAATGTCTTGTTTATAGGAAATACACACAAAGAGTTTTGTAAATGTAAACTAATGTCTTGTTTATAGGAAATACACACAAAGAGTTTTGTAAATGTAAACTAATGTCTTGTTTATAGGAAATACACACAAAAGTTTTTGGGGATAATGGTGCATCATGTCAGCAACTTTCTCTCAAAAAAGAATTCATTAAACAATGCTTGGAGTATTGAATTACTTTACTAAAAATATCCTGCAAAGTTATATTGATATGTCAGCTCAGTACTGACATAAAAACAGACATGTAGAAGAGTGAAACAGTATAGAAATTCCAGAAATAAAGACTTGTTTTAATGGTCAATTAAATATTTTCCAATAAAGTTCCAGGAACACATAATGGAAAAACAATGATCTATTCACAAATGGCATTTGGAGAACTAAATATCCACATTCTAAAGGATTAAGTTAAGGTTGGGCATGGTAATGCATGCCTATAATGTCACCTAGTTCTGAAGCTGCTCAGGAGGATTGCAAACTTAAGGTCAGCCTGTGTAATTTAGTGAAACCCCTGTTTCAATGTAAAAAAATGAAATGGGCTGGGGTTGTAACTCTGTCATAGAACACTTGCCTACCATGCAAGAGGTCCTGGTTTTCACAGTGTTGGAAAACAGACAACTATATACATAGAAAAAAAAATAACAGGTATTGTAAAGAATATGGAGAAAAAGGAACACTTCTGCATTGTTAGTAGGAATATAAATTAGTATAGCCATTATAATAATGATCATGGAGATTTCTCAAACAAATAGAACTATCAAATAACCCAGCAATTTAATTTCTAGGTATATAAAGGAAATCGATATATTGAATAGATACCTACATTCCTCATTGTTGCAACATCATTCACAGTAGTCAAGATTTGGACAACAATATAGACATTCTTTTAAATTACCTGCTCATATATGGTACTTTTATGCAGTATTTTTCAGACTTGTATATTCAGGTGCATTAGCTATATTCTGAGAGAAAGTTTAAAAATTTTTAGGAAAAATAATGTTTCTAACTATAGTAAGACTAGTTATTGAAATATAAGTGCTTTATAAGTGAAATATCCCTCTAAAGCAAATCAAAATTTGCTCTAGAATGCTAATTAAGGGTTAAATAGAAGTTTGTCAATATGTTTTTATTTGCTTGTGCCTCTACAACTGCCGTAGGATTAGATATGACAGGTTGATTAAATCTCAATAATGTATAGCTAATTCTTAGACCTCAGAGCTAGCAGTGAAAAGCAGATTAGATGTTCTCGAAGGTTTTTGAAGTGTAACCTAAAGTGTAGTAAAACAAAATCTTGCGTGCTGATCCTTTATAAGTGGTCCAGAGGCATGGGTCTTACAATCTATAAATTTGTGGATACTTTTATGATTCATGTTGCCAAGGTCCATATTTATAACTTTCAGTTCTATATGCAAAACAGTCACCCCAAAGAGTAAGTATATCCACTTGTACTGAATACCTTTCTCGCTCTGTACACTGGATTACAACAGATAATGGCCACCTTTTATTCAAAGGAGGGTTTACAAGGCGCCATGTATATATGCCTAGAATAGTCTCTAATGTGACCTCTCAAAAATGCTCTATTGTTAATGCAGATGGGGAAATTGTGACCCATTCAGGGAAATACACTTAGCTCTGTAACGTCTGCAGGATCCACAGTATCTTTGAGACTTACAGCTGTCTAATTCTGGGGCCATGTTATTTGCATCAACTCATTTCTGCAACAAAATTTTCCTTAACAAGTAGCTTGCATTAATACACCTTTGGAATAGAGGAGAGCCTTTGAAAAGAAATTTAAATTGAGTAGATACAGATATTTTGGCAGGTAACAGAAACATTGCCCAGAAATTTAGCTTACTCAACAGATGAAAAATGTGAAAATTTATTACATTATTTTTCAAACAAATAGTGCAATAATATAAAAAAATTTCAAACAAATAGTGCAATAAAATAACTGCTAATATTCTAGTCCTTTTACACAACAAAAAATTCAAACAAATAGTGCAATAAAATAACTGCTAATATTCTAGTCCTTTTACACAACAAAAAATTCACATCTCTATATAAACTTTAAAAACTTTCTATATTAAAGGCCATTTTATAAGGAGACTACTATTTTCTTCTTTTGTTATCAGCACATACTTGCAGTAGATGTGGTTTACATTCCCTGTGTGGAGTTGGTACAGGTACATAACATATTTTAATTCCATTTTTTCATCCCTTTCTCCCCCACCTCACTTCCTCCATCTCTTAATCCCCTTCTCATTTAAGAAAGTTCTATCTCCTTACTTCTTATTATCTTTTATTTTCTCTTTATTCATAGTTTGATTCTCTCATGTAAGAGAAACCATGCAATATTTAACAGTATGTGTCTGGTTTGTTTCTCTTAAAATTATGGTCTTAAGGTGCATTTCTTTTCTTACAAATGACTCAAATCTACCTTTATGGCAGACTAGTACTCCATTGTGTGTAAAAATCACAGCTTCTTCATGCATTTTTCTGTTGGTGGACATAGAGGCTGCTTCTAAGATTTAGCTATTTTGAATTATGTTGCTGTAAACATAAGTATGCATGTGTTGATATCATCAATCTCAATGACATCCATATGATGTCCTTAACTCTTTTGGGAAGATATGTAGAAGGCAAATAACTTCTCAAAATACATGGTATTGTCCATACCAAGTTTGAGGTTGACAAGTGCTTCAAGCGAATGTCTATGTCCAAGTCCTCATAGCCTACAGTGGAAAATTAAAAGAAAAAATACCCTGGATTCCACAAACCTATTCATCTTGATTTCTAGAATGCTGGAAAATGTAATGGGTTCCATGAGGACTAATTTTTCTCTGCAAGGATGTTTACATGGCCAAGGTCCTACATATTTTAAAGTATATTTTTTTTTATTTTAAAGAGAGTAGTTAATGAGAAATAAACAAGGAAATAGAACAGTAGCAGCATACCAGTATCACAAACATAAACAAATCAAAACAAGAACATTCAAAGTGTTACAGAGTCTCAAGACAAAATAATACGAATCAATAGTGGTTGTTACATTACATATCACAATCCTCAACTACATTTCTCAGGTTACCCGATGTAAGAATGAAAGATTGCTCAAACCGTTATAGGGAATAAGAAAAGAATTCTTTGATAAAAAAGTAGAGATAATACAGAGTTTCACTAGACAAGATAGTAGCAGTTCACAGTTGTAATTCCATTGCACATTGTTACCTTCAAACCATTTGCTCAGACCACCAGACACAAGCATGCACAATCGATCAGAACATAAAAAATCATAATCATTAACTGTTCATTTCAATACACCATCAGACATCAGCAATACAGTTATCACTGCTATTCATATATATATATATATTTATATTTTGCATTCCTTCTTTCTTTTTTCTTCTTACCCTCATCCCAGTTGTTCCTTCCTTTGAGCAATTTCCTTCTGTTTCCTATCATCTAATGTATGTTTTGAGCTTTAGTCTTTTAGGTTCCTACACCAAGGAGACAATATGACGTTTACCAATGTGGGCCTGATTTATTTCACTTACAAGTATGGTCTCTAGTTGCATCCATTTACCTATGAAAGCCTGGAGTTTATCTTTTTTAATAGCTGAGTAATACTCCATTGTATAAAAATACCACATCTTTTTTATCCATTCCTCAGTGGATGGGCATCTGGGTTATTTCCAAGACTTACCTATAACAAATTGTGCTGCTATAAATATGGGTGCATATATATCACTGAGAGAAATAAAAGGAATAAGGATAGGAAAGGAAGAAGTGAAATTATCAGTATTTGCAGATGACATGATACTCTACATAGAAGACCCCTAAAATTCCACCAAAAGGCTCATGGATTTAATAACCAAATTCAGTAGCATAGCTGGATACGAAGTTAACACCCAAAAATCAATTGCATTCCTGTACACAAGTAACAAACAGTCTGAGAGAGAAATCAGGGAAACCACATCTTTCACAATAGCATCTAAAAAGATGAAATACTTAGGAATCAATCTAACAAAAGAACTAAAATATCTATACAGTGAAAATTATGGTACTCTGAAAAAAGAGATCTAAGAGGATATCAGAAAATGGAAAGATATTCCTTGCTCATGGATAGGCAGAACCAACATTGTGAAAATGGCCATACTCCCAAAATTGTTGCACAGATTCAATGCAGTCCCAATTAAAATACCATTAGTATACCTCACAGATCTAGAGAAAACATTCCTAAAGTTCATCTGGAACCAGAAGAGGCCTGGAATAACAAAAGCAAACTTGGGAAACAAAGGAAAGGCAGGAGTCATCACAATTCCTGACTTAAAATTATATTACAAAGCTACTGTGATAAAATCAGCATGGTACTGGCACAGAATCAGACCTGAAGATCAATGGAACAGATTAGAAGATACAGATACAGTTACAAACACACTCAGTCACCTTATCTTTGACAAAGGGACCAAACATATTCAAGGGAAGGAAGATAGCCCCTTTAATAAATGGTGCTGGAAAAACTGGCTTTCCACATGTAGAAGACTAAAATTAGTCTTTCACCATGCCCTAAATTAAAGTCAAAATGGATCAGAGATCTGAATATTAAAGTATATTTTTGAATAGACTTTTAAAGTTAAATTCATATGTAATTTATTGCAGTATTTTTCTATTTTAATAGTGTTTTTGTTAGCATGTATTGGTCATACCTATTTGTGAAATCCACTGTGATATTCTTGCATATAAATACAGCATATACTAATCATATCCATCCAGTGTTACAGTAATTTTAAGGCCATCTTATCAACAGGCTTTTGCTTGTATAAAATAGCATATGCTACCAAACTGCCTTTAGCAATCTTGTCTTCTTTGACTTTCTCTCAGTGTTTCACTATCATTATGTCTGTCTCATATCTATCTACCTATCTCTCATCCACCTATCAGCTGTATAACTTCCATCTTTTAACCATCTACCTATCTATCCATCATCTGTCTAAACAGTATTTTTCTTTTATTAGATATCATCAAACATTATTATCAGTCATCACCATGACCAAATTCCAATAGCACTCCACTAGAATTAAAACTCCAAAAGTGCTTAAAACTATAATTACTTCAAAAGGTCTCAGTAAATATTAAGTAAATAAACAAACATTCACAAATAAAATGTGTGGGCTTATAGAAGGTAAAAGTGTCTGGAATGTTTGTTTTAATTACAATTGGAAGATTAAAATTTTCCTCCTAAATTTACATGTGTCATTTCAGGTATTATTTAAAATGTGAATAAATTTTGGTGTAAAAAGAGAGTTAAATTTTACTATTTTTAAACAGTGAGTTAAAACTTATCATGGAAACTAAATGAATGTTACTGGAAGAGGTACAGAATTCATATTATCTTTATAAGAATAGGCATAAATCTTTGTAGTCACATGAAGTAGCTCTATTTGTAAAATCTTTCAAATAAGAATACTTCCCTCTCAGTTAGGCTTCTCTCTCCACAGCTATACCTTTCCAAATTTTACATGCAAGAAAAAAAGAAAAGAAAACACATTATACATCAGTTAATGTTTCTTTTGTCATTACTAGACATCTTCCATCTCTATTCATTCCCTAACATAGCCATTGATAGTAATCTCTTTCTGGATCCAACCAAGGAGGTACACCATAAAAGTCATCTCTGGTTAGAATACAGTACTAGCTTTTCCATACTGGGCAAAAATACTTTACACTCACAATTTAAAGAAAGAGAAGTTTATTTTGGCTCAAAGTTTCAGTGGGTTCAGTCTATCATTATCTGGCTCCAAAGCATAAATAGCATGTTAAAAGATATTGCAGAGGAAAGCTGCTCAAATCAACACATCCAGGAAGCAGAGGGAAAAAGGAGGACCTGAGGAGAACCAATACACCCTCCAAGGTCATGTTTCCAACCAACCCCCACCTCCTAATAGCATTTTCAGTTATTGAACTCATCAGTGGAGAAAGCATAGTGACCTTCCACATACATGAGGCTTTGGGGGACATTTTAGAGCTAACACATAACATTCCATCCTTGGCTCCCAAAGGCCTCATAGCCATCTCATATGTAAAATGTATTTTATCCATCTCTAAGAATTGCTAAAGGCTTAACAGTTCCAGCATTTAGGAAAAGTTCAAAAGTTGCTTCTGAGATTCATGGCAAACTCTTATCTGTGAGCCCCTGTAAAAAATCAAAAGGATAGTAAAATACTCTAATATACAATGGAACAGGGTAAACATCTTCAAAGAGGAGAAATAGTGAATAGAAATGAATTGGACCAATTCAAAGCCAACAGCTAATAGGGCAAACATTAAATCCCATAGCTGCATGTCTAGCACATAGGGCAAGTTATAGTTAGATGTGAACTCCAAGGGCTTGGGTAGTCCCACATTTATGGCATTGCTGGTTGCATCCCATGCACACTCTTTTGGGCTGGCTCCACTCACTGTATGGCTTTCCTGAGGAAGCACCCAAGTGTATGGCATCTCTATCTTCCTGGGATCTTGACTGCACTTTTAGCTTCACTCTCAGAGTTTCATGCACCACTTTTTCATTGGCTTCAGCTTCGTTCTGAGTTTCATGGCCTGATTTTTCATTGGCTTCATGAACAGATTGTGACTCTGCCACAGATTTTTACTTGGACTCCCAGGCCTTCTTCAGAAATCTGGTGGAAACTTCTCTGACTTCATAACTCTTGCATTCTGAATACCTGAAAAACCAGCAGTAAATGAGTGACACCAAAGTCAGTTACTAGCTTAAGCAGCAGCCAGAACCCCTAGGACCATGTTTGCAGCAGCTTCTGAGTAGCTGGATCTCTGAACTCAGGGCCACACTTCCCTGCATGTCCATGAATGAGCAGACATGCCATGGGTTCTCTTCTCAAATTATTTACAGTTTTGCCCTCTGAAGCCTGTGACAGGAAAGATTTTGCTGATTTCTGAGATGCCCTCAAGCTATCTTTGTTGTCACTGTACAAAATACTTGACTCTCTTTTAATGCTAATCTTTTCAGCCATCATATTTTCCTTTGCCTCTAATTTCCCAAGTGTTCCTCTTCTGTTTTGTTTTGGTTTGGTTTGTTTTTTTGGCATTGTTCCTCTTCTGTTGAAACTACAAACATTTTAAATCATTCAGCTCTACTATTTGCTCCTCATTCTCACTATAGATCTGGATAAAAGCAGCCAGCAGTACCCACATCACAGTGGGTTGCCTTTATATTTCCCCCACCAGATTATTCTACCACCTTTAAATTCAACCTCACCTAAAGTCTTAAGACATAAGTAAAATGAAGACAAGCTTTCTACCAGATTGTAACTCACATGGCCTATAGTCTATTTTCTAATAGAGTTCTCTTTTCTTACTGAAACCTGATCCTGACCTTACCCTCTACATTCTTTTTTTCTTTTTAAAACAGGGTCTTGCTGTACAGTTCAGACTGGCCTTGAGCTCAGTTTGTAGCCCAGGCTGGTCTCCAACTCACAAAGATCCTCCTGCCTCAGCCTCCCGATTGCTGGGATTATAGGTGTGTGCCGTGTCACCCAGCTACCCTCCACATTATTGTCTTCTGAGTTCTGACTATAATCTTTCGTTAATATCTGCTTACAGAATTTATAGCTTCTTTAGCCTGCATTTCCAAAGCTTTCCAAAACCCTCTGTGAACAAGTTCCAAAGATTTTTCAAGCAACATGGTTAGGTACTAATAAATGTCCATGGGGATCTAAACTCTAACTCAGTACCAGTTTCTGCGTTAGTAAGCTACTTGTCACTGAGACAAAATACAACTTAAAAGAGGACAGGTTTATTTTGGTTTACACTTTCAGGGGATTCAATCCATGACCATCTTCCTGAAAGACAGAAGCAGCATGGTAGAAAAATATGGAAGAGGAAAGCTGTGCACATCATTGTGGCCAGGGAAGCAGAGAGTGAGAGGAGGAGCTGGAGATAAGAATATACTCTTCCAGATCACACCCACAGTAGCCCACATCTAACCAGACTCCAGCTCCTAACAACACTTTTAGCTACTGAACTTACAATGCACGAATCCACTGATAAGTATAGTGCCACCCTGAGAAATCACTTCAAGACTATGAGACTTGGGGGAGAAATTTTAGATCTAAAGTATAGCAAATAGAAAATAATGATCAGTTCTGTAAATAGGAAGAAGTTACTTTGTGCAAAATCTACAGCAGGTATCACAATGCCTTCATAAAACATGTATGTGTCATGGTTTCTGCCTCCCAAGTAGTTACAATCAAGCAGAGGAAATAAAATACAAGTCAAAAGAATTGTGTTATCTAAATAATGTATAATAAAGCTGTTGTGTGTGGACCTTGTTTTCCCAGCTTCCTGTCTTTTCCCAAGGTAGCTTATTTTCTAACTGATTTCTCACAGAATCTTCTAGATAGTGATTAGCTTGTTCAGTGCATTAATTTGCCAATCCTTTCCTTTATTTACTAAATATTAAATGACCATTTGCCCTATACTAGCACTAGGGGAAGTGCAGGAGAAACCAGAAGGATCACTGTATCATCTATGTTCTAAGGGAAACCACTGCTCAATGAGAAGCATGGGTACATAATGAAACCATGAAAAGTTTGGGGGATTTACAGCTAACTCCTGGGTGTTTCTCAGGTGATATGTATCATTAGTTGTTTATGTTCTCTTCAAATTACATTATTTTAAACAAATATTTGGGAAGGACAAGAGAACAGACCCACCCCTTACACCGAGAACTGGGTCCCTCTACAGTCCAGAACATCTTTTCAGAAGTGAAATCTATTTGATCCATAATAATGTACTAAATTATGTCATTTGATCTGTGCTGTTCTTTTGTGTCCTTTTTAAAGAGAAAAGGAGAAGCACACATGGAAAAGTAGAAAGATGGGAAAGAAATGAGAAGTTCATATCCATATATTACCAGTAATTTGTAGACACTGCAACAGATTCTCCAAGTTCGGATCTGCTGCCTCTGGGTTTCCTGTTCTCCATAACGTGTTAGATGCTGCAGTTACTGATAGAAATGAGGAAGAGGAAGAACAGTGATAATTTGAAGATTTTTTTACACCTTTGCACATCTCTTCATGGCACAAAGGCATTAGCAGGAGTGACAGGAACAAGTTAAGGGCCATTTATTTAGGTTATCTAGAGGACTTTAATCTCACTTGGGTCATGGAGTTGAATATTCCCTGGGAATTGGGGCTCCAGTAATAGGCCTTATCTGTAGGCCTGGAGTCCAGAGATAAGAGTTTAAATCCAGCTGGAATTAGAAGCAGCAGAATTAACTGGATATGGGATTGTAAACCTTTTGCTTCAAATTGTGAAATGCTGCTGGATAGCAGTTCCTGTCTGTCCTGATGGCATTTTGACTCTGAGAATCAAGCATGAGACAAACATTCATAGCATTGAGGACCTTTTCATGGCATGTGTGCTGGATTTAGCCCTGCATGATACTGTGTGCACTTCTTATCGATCTTATGGTGCCTTTGTAAGTTTCCACTTCATCACCATCTATAAATTTATTTTTCAAAAAGATAAAGAGGAAAAATATACAAAAGGTCAATAAGTTAAGAATGTTTGAGATACTTTTGTACAAAATTTGCATGTGTATGTCTAATAAAGATGTCAGAAATAAATGTTAAGACATGAAAGAGCAGCTGAAGATGATAATACTGTATCCCTTATTTTCATATAGTTACTTATTGCATCTTTATTGTACCTAAAATTACATCTTAAAAATATAATATGTGACCAATATATATTTATTCACTACAGAGTATCATAAGAAAAAAGTAATAAAGCATAGAATTAAAATTGGCAACAGGTTTATAGTGGAAGGGGAACTTAATTATAAATGAAACCAATGCTTTTATATCATATTTAATCTTAGCAATACTTTTATGTCATAATTAAATAACATGAATGTTTGTATTTTTTTCATCAAGACAGCAATTATTTCTTAAACTGTTACTAGGCAGAATTACATGTTCTTTGTTTTCCTAGCGTGCACGTGCGTACACACACACACACACACACACACACACATACACCCAAGAGGAAATGACTTAAGTATCTCTGAATTTTTTTGTATTTTCAGTCAAACTAAATTGTGGACTCTTGACCTGGAAAGTTTTAGGAAAGCAGAAGATTCTTAATGCCTGCAGGGAGCTCAGAGCACATTAAACTCTGATGATCATTTTAATGAAAAATTGTTAAGTAACCATTTCAAAGGATTCCTGAGAGGTCGGTCATTTAGGATCCCAGTCCTAGACTTCAAATTTTCTACATTTTAGTAATTCTAGCTGAACAGTGCCATATGCTACTATTACAATTTTGAAACTTTAGATTTTGAATTAAAATGCATTGGTAAACTGAGTAGAGGAGGCATGAGCCCTATTAGTAAACTGTATTAATTCCATCTAACTGGTCCTATTTTTCTTCTCATTTGTTTTATTATAAGTAGTTATATATTATAAATAGCATTAAGTTACATTTTTACTTTAATTATTAAAATCTATTATTTAATTATGATAGCATATCTGTTTTAATGTTGTGACAAAAAAATGGTTGGATCTTGATCCCTCTCATAACTTTAAAGAGTTTCATAATCATATAATGCTAATGTGCCATATAGTAAGTAAATATAAAAAGAAATAAATCCTTAGCAAAATGGGATAATATTTTTAGGGAGATATATGTTAGGAATGGTATTTAAATAAGTCCCAGGAGAGCTAGCATGGCTATTGAACGTGAAGTCACATGATTTCTTAATTAAGAATCTGTGTTATAATGGCAATTGCAAGCGTCTAGGAAACATAAGGGGCATACCTGTGTGACACAATTGTCAAATAGGACTGTGGCCCTGGGATCCACCTTTTTAAGTTCACTAGGGGTCGTTAAATGCCATAGTAAATCTTAGTGTCTAGCATTTTCAAACTCTGGAGCATAAGAGAAAAACACATTCATTATTTCTGTCATCCTGGAAAGAAATGTCAGTTCTGGTCATATTATACCTTTTTGGCTTCATGTTGTGTTACAAACTGTCCTACATCATGAAAAACTTTTATTTCTGAAGGAGTCAACATCTTGGTGTCTTTCAATGAGACATTTGGATACTTACATTATATAATTCTGTAGCTAAAGCTTTTGTGATGTCCTGTATTCAGAAATAACTGGAAAAATGAAATGGACATAGAAGCATTTACCTCCTCAGTGAGATGTTATCACCTAGTGTATTTGCTTTTAATTCAGCTCCCCAATTTTTGCCTCTAGGAAAATGTAATTAATTTAGTATGGCCTTTAGATTATGAAACTCTGGATACTGAGGCTACAGAATACTTTTTTCCAGTGCTCATTGTGAGATATTTTTAAATAGTGTCAGTATTATTTTTCCAAGGAATAAATTTCAACTGAAAAACTAAATGATAGCTGTGTCTAAAATATAAGTCCACTGTTACTTTTTAGTACAATGTAGTAACAAAACATAGAAAGAACCTAAGGTCTAATGTGACCTTTCTAGGAGTAAATTCTTAGACACACACATATATGCATACATACAGTTGCACACACTTTAGCATTTTTAGCATGGCATGTACATTTTAAGAAACCATCAGTTTATTTGCTAGTTAAGAAAATGGCAATTTCATTCACATAACTTAGCTAACATTAAGTTTTCCATTTAAAAACATATAGTTTGGTGGGGTGTGATGGCGCGTGCCTGTAATCCCAGCACTCAAGATGGCTGAAGCAGGAAGATCTCTGTAAATTCAAGGCCAGCCCGGGCTATGCAGTGAGTTCCAGGCAGGCCTAGACAAACAGAGACATCTTGTCTCCAAAGAAACCTAAATAAATAAATACACAAACAAACAACGTGACAGTGTTTAGTATCCTCACATGGTTGTGGGATTAGCAACATCATTTAATTTAAGAATATTTCCATCATTCCAAAAGAAAGTCTACATCCATAAACAGCCATTTCTAATTCACCCTATCAGTTTTGCTGTTTCTTTCCAATCCATGGGTAACATTAATCAACTTATTGTCACTACATATTGACCTATTATTATACCATTTCATATAAATGGAAGCACATTGTATGTGGTCTTGCATGATTGACCTGGTTCACATAGTACCTTTCAAGGTTCTTCTATATTGGAAGCATATTTCAGTACTTTGTTCCTTTTCATTGCCAAATAATATTCCATTTTATAAATATACTGCATTTGATGCACATTTATTTCTATGTAATAGCTATTATGAATAATATTGATGTGATCAACCATGTTCAAGTCTTTGAATGCACATATGTTTTCTTTCTATTGGATGTGCACCTAGAAATGTAGGTATTGGTCATATGACTATATTGGTTTGAGGTATGGTGAATGTTTGAAAAGTGGCTGAACCCTTTATATTTCTACAAAGAATAAATGAGGATTGTAATTTATCTGCATTCTTGTCAACATTCATGTGGGGTTTTTTTGTTTGTTTTAAGCTGTAACCATCCTGTATATCATAGTTTTGATTTCCCTTTTCCTAATAAGGTAGATCCTTTTTTTGAGTAGCTGTTGTATATCTTCTTTGGAAAAGTGTCTACAAAATTATTCATATATTTTTAATTGGGTTGGCCTTTCATTGTAATCTGGGCTAGTACTGAATTTTATCTTCCATCCCCTTCCTCAACTTTTCCATTTCCTTCCATCTCTGTATTTTATTCCTTTTCCCTCAGCTTAAAGGATTGTTCGAGTTCCCAGTTAGGAAACTGGGAAATCTGTAATGGGCTCAGTCCCCCGGCATTATTATAGCCTAGAGAAGTCTGGTGCATACGCACTGTGAGTGAAAACCCATGCTTCACTCAGCAGTGAGTCCGTGCCTGGTGCAGAGGAAGCAGTATTTCTGAAACAAACTTCAGCAAAAAAATAAAGTCCTAATCTGAAGCAGCTCAAACTCTATTTTAATGAAGTCCCAATGTTTTCATCTCTTTTATTAAAACTGTTTTCAGGGAAGTTTCTGTTATTACTCTATATTTTGACACTCTAATGTGATTTTAGTCATTATGTTACAACCAAGTGTATTTCCATTTGAAGCATTTTCTAATATTATTGAATAAGAGAGTCTACCCAGGGTGAAATAGAAATGAAACTAATATTAAATTTTAAAAAACAATCAAATTAACACAAAACAAAATCTGACTCTGCCTTTGTGGATCTGTTTGCTGCTCCTGAACCCACGTCAGTGGTGATGTGAGCAATGGGCATCTCCAGAATCTTAGAGAAGTAGATTCTTAAGTGAAATAACCCAGCAAAGTATGGAACTGGATACTTTTATGATATATTAATTGCATTCTATAATTCTTCTTTCTCTCTTCAAGTTTTCATGTTTTTAAGTTAATTTAGGCTGAAGTTTTACTCAACTGCACTCAAATGAATTCAAATGTTCATCCATTTCATTTACCAGACATGAATTATGTACTTGTTTTTTCCCTGGTGGTAGACCTGCCACTTAGATTCAGAGAAAAGTAGTCTTTTCTCTCAGGACCTTACACTCTGGCAGAAGACACAAGGTGGGTACAATTAATACATAAATGATAATGTAACTGAGATGCAGATACACGCTACAAAGCAGAATCCCTGAAGACATCCTTTCCAGCCACTCGACATGCTTTCCTTGAATGTGCCCAGCTTCTTCCTGAGATGCTAATCTTGGTCCAGCAATTTAGTCTTCATCTTCAGTACCTGACTTTGGTTGGCCATGGGTTTATCTGTTGATAAATACAGAAAAAAATCTCAATGTCTTTTCAAAGATTGAGATGTGTAGCACTGATATTGCTACTGTGGGAGCAGCTAATTGCTTTACTCATTGATCTCATTTGGTTCTTTTCTTCTCCCTTGGTGCAAAACATGCTGCGTAAAAAGTACACACGTGTACCTTGGCGCTTTCTATACTTCAAATTATCTATTTATTTGCTTGTTTGCTTCTGTCCCTAGCTTTTCAAAATAATTAAACCTAGTGTCATAAAGAGTCCACTCATGCACTCAGAGGCTCTAATTTTTCGAGGTGCCCAGATTGGTTATGAACTTATTAAAAATTTAAAATAGTTGAGAGCTAGCTGGGGTGCCCTCATTAGAAACATCAAGATGAATGAGTCCCCAAAGGGTTGTCTATAAGTAGGATAATGAAATAGTATAATTTCTAAGGAAAGAAAATGCCACATAGTGTTAATTAATTACTTATGGTGTAAGCGCTAAAATTCTTAAAATAATATAAAGAGCTCGATAGAGAAATTTCTAAAGATGAAAACAAAGCATTATTAAAGGGACTAATTAGATGGGTGAAGCAGAATGGCAGTTCTATTTCACAGGCACTGTTATGGGACTTTAACAATCTTCATCACTTTACAGTGCCTTTCCCCAATCACTTTTATTCAACAATAAAATCTGTCAAATCTGAGAACCAAAATACTTTTAAAATAGGGAAATTCTCACAAACATACTCTTAGGCTAAGGAAAGCAATGGTGAAAGCAGTAAAGCCGCCCCTCTGACCTTTATTCAGAATTTAAACTGCTCAGCTGATTATCAATGCTTATTTTCTTGGAAATTGACTAATTTAAGTTGAAAATAAACAGATACCAGCATATTCAACTCCTTTATTACCCAATTGGAAAGGATGTTTCACACCAAGTTTATGTTTAAATTTACTCAGATTTAAAACAAAAGTGTAATTCGTCTCGCCATTAACTGTGTTTGCTTAGTATATTATACATTCCTTTGTCAAACACTTGACGTCCTTCTGTCCTCCACTAAGTATGTGGAATATTTTAGTATAGTACTGATTCTTATGCTTCTTTGATTTCTAACGCTTAATACAAAGTTTACCATGTAGTAGTTGCATTATAGGTTTTTGTACCTCTAAACAAATAAATACTTATTGCTTATTTGGAATCTATATAAATGGAAGGCTAGCTATATACTAATACATTGATAATACCCCTGGGATTTTGACACCCCTTTAATTTCAGCTGGATAATTTTTTTGTATTTAGAGCTAGTACATTATCCTCCTTTCCATTTATGCAGAAGCAGTATAGAATTACTTCAATTTCTTTATAAGATCTTCATTGTGTATTGTAATAGAAAACCCTGATTTAAAATCTCTCTTTTTCTCCTGTCCTCCATCCCATACACTTAGTAACTAACTATTTGTTCTTCATGGATCTTTAAGTCCTGCCTCCTATGTACCACCATGATCTGCCCTTTAAAAATATCTCTACCACAGCATGAGAACCATGTGTGTGTGCGTGTATGTGTGAGTTTGTGTGTGTGTTTGTGAAGGAAACTAATGGACTCATATGTATTAATATAGTAATAGATGGTGATTGAATAATGTGTCACTTTACAGTTTTTATTTCAGTTGGACTCAGGAAATTCTTCTTTTGTTTTAAGTGGAGTTCAGATTAGTGATAGTTTTCCAGGCTGACAGTCCAGAGATGTGGATATTTTGTCCCAAGTGTATCTTTGTATATTTTCACGGAATAGCATTGAATATAGCACTGATGTAAATGACATTTAAAAATATAAGTGACCTAGGGATCTCTCAGGCCATCTGCATAGCTACCTCAACAGTCTAACACAATTGCCCATTGCATTCATAAATGTATCCATTAGCGTGATTTTGTCTATTCATATAAATTTTGTTCTTCATGGACAAATAATACTAAAAATGACTGCTAAAATCAGATGATAGGCCTTTTGATACTTTTCAAATCATTTCATATCTATCACTGCCTAATGTGATTGTAACCACAACTTGTAGGAATTTTCAACACTTAAGGAAAGTATTCTCACAGCTTCATTGAAAGAAACCAGAATCTCAATCCTTCCACTTGTCCTACACCCATAGATGCAGCTTCTTCTGAGGCTTGCTCTACTGATGTTGGTGCCACTACCTCACTGGACATGAGTAGCAAACTGTAAGCCTAAATTAAATTTTATGATTTGATTATACAGCATTTAACATATTATATTCTAAATTTGGAAAGAAAAACTTGGATTTAGACTTACAAATGTTTTGTATAATGTCAGGTACTTTAAAGTATTTGTTGTTTACTAAGCAGTAGTTCCTCAGGTAAAAGAGAATTAATGTCCTTGTGTTTATCCCCCCAAAACTCTCTGGCATCAAGTTTCTATAATAGTAAGTGGATTATGACTATTAATTTCTACAAAAAAATGTTGGATCTGTAGAAGTGTATTTTATGTTCTATCACTGGACAATAAGATACATATTGTCCATGATCTGAAAAAAAATTATTTCTTTTTTTGGAAGTAAAGGCTGCAAACTACAATATAAAGCATACTCTGCATACTACTCTAAAAACACAAATGTGTGTAGGATTCTTATATTGTGGCTCAATGCAAAGAAAAGTAACTAGCATGGCATAGTGTTTTAAAGAAATGAAAACCACTTTTATATATTTTGTTTGTTTTATTATCAGATGCACACACACACACACACACACACACACCCCTTGGGGGATATGAAAAGCATAACAATTGCCATTTTACACCCAGGGAAAGGAGCCTTGTAGAATTTCAATTACTCGCCCAAGGATACAGGTTAGTATACAAAGTAATGAGTCTTGAGCTCAGGTAGTTTTATTCTAAATTCAGTGTTTTTCTATTGCATTCCCCTTCAGAAATCATTGCAATTCACTCAATTCTAATAAGCACATGAGGTGATAGACATTATTCTACATCTTTATTTGAACCAAAGAAACTTCATTCCATCAGCACTGACAGCTGGGGGTGTATCTTAGGGGAATGCAGTTGCCAGGAAATTTTAAGCAGCAAAGCAAAAGGTGACAACCCAGGTCTTTAAGATTTATGTGCTAGCAATAAGCAAGAGTAGACAGTGAAGGAGGAATATTTGATAAAGAAATATGGTAATTTGCTTTTCAATAAGCAGAACTTCAGTGCAATATCATCTTGCACTATAAACACTTCATGATCATTAAACACTTTCTAAGATTTCTGATCTGAACAACACTAGAAAGTCAAAGGATTTCATAAACAGAGAACAGTTCAAGGAGATTAAAAATGGTATGTAACTCTACATTTACTTGTTGGAGATTTCTGCTTTTGTTTAGAACCATCTCTGATGGAGGCGTGTAAGTCCTTTTGAGGGAGCTGAGATGGACAGCAGCAAAGTAGTTAATAAGTTATTGCTGTCATCTAACAGACTGAAGTTTCAAAATAAAGTTCTAGCTTTGAGTCTAGAAAATTAGGACATAAGTTTACCAATTTATAGAAACAAGAACTATTCAGAGGGCAAAATTTGATGAGAAACATTTCACTTTTGAGTTGGGAATGGAAAATCTTCCAGTTTTGTTCCTCATTGTTCCCAAGCATCATTATTGCTTTTCCAAGCAGACTACCATCTTTTAAAATCTTAGAGTACAAATTCATGTTCCCTGTACCTACTACTTGACCTTGTTCTGAATAAATGATGCCATCAGCGTTACTGAGCTGTGAACGGCTATTTCCACCTCTGAAAAAGTCTGACTGCAAAGCTTTGGGAATTTTATGTTAACTTTTTTTGCATCCTTCCTGTCAGGCTATCAGCTGTCACATCTCTGATTCCCAGTATGCCAACTTCTTACAGCTTCCAAAGAAAGGTTAAACCACTTCAGACTTGGTGATTTTTGTGCAAGGATAAAGAAAGATCAGTTGTGAGCCTGTCTAATGAAATCTTGCACTAATCTGTTTTAAAGTTTTAATTTGAAAACTGAATAATAACAATATTCTTTGCAGTTTAACATTACCAGTTATAACTTCTTCATTTTGTTGACAGTAACAAAACATAAGTCCTTGTATAAATTTAAGATTTATAACACAGTCATTTGTTTCTAATTATAGATGCCATGTTGAATGTATGATTAACTCTTCTTAGCTAGGTCATTTTGAGGTGAAAGGTAACCAAAAAAGATACCCTGCAAAGTTGCTTTAAAAATTTGCTTAATTATAAAACTTGGAAAAGCTTGACACTAATTTGTAATGAAAACATCACTGTTATTTTCTTGGCCTTGGTAAAGTATTGGCAAATGTGATCTGCATTAGCTAAAAGTAAGTAACATGATTTTTGAGAAATGATTTTCTTAAACCAGAGTGTAATTTTGGGCTAGAAGTACGGTGTGTTTCATTTTTGTCCTTTAATTCCTGAATAGTGCCACAATTATAACACTTCTGTGAATAAATGTTTTCAAATTTCATGCATCACAATCAAGAATGGACATGTCTCAGTTGGCAGATTGTTTCTGAGAAGAATAAGCAAGAATTGTGAGCTGTTAAATGTAATTGAACAAATTGTGTCCCTGCACTGATGCCATTAGAATTCAAAACTTGAAAAATTAGAAAATGTTCAGTTTCAGAAGCCAAGAACCCTTAATCCATCGGCTGATACTACATACTTTTTAATGATATCAATTTGAACTAATAAACAAAAAATAAAAAGTTTCTGAGATATTGGATATCACATTATTTTAGACAGGTATAGTCTTGGGAACAAACAAATGTTTTATGCTTAAAGTGGAATGTTTCAATACATATATACATTATATAATGATAGTCAGAATATTCATCATTTTATCCCCTCATTTATTGTTTCTTTATAGTGAAACAATCAAAAATATATTTAAACCAATTTTAATTTTACCTCTTTATCATAACCCATTCTGTATTTTTCATTTTTGTTTAAAAAAATCAAGCATTCACACAATAGGTACTTGAGTAATTTGAGAGATGAGTTGCTCTATTTTGAAAGAATGCTTAGTTAATAATCAGAACTAACTTTAAAAGGCTCTAGGTCCTTCTATTTTACTTAAATTAATTTTGCTCTATCAAAAGAATAGAAAGCAGTGCTGTCCTTGCAAGGAGATTTTGACATACAGTACTGGGAATGGAAACATCAAGATGAATAGATTGGCAACAAGTGGGGGTGCATTTTTTTTTCAGAACAGCATACCAGGTTCCGATCCATGCCAGTGGGAAAGATGAGACATGATGGTCTTTCAACCCCAAACAGTGCACCTGTGGGTCTGACATGCAAAGGGTGGTTGATGTTTTTAGCCACAGGTATACTTGTCTGTAACAATTACTTTGAGGTTTTAGGATGTTAATTAATTGTATCTCTACCTCTTCTGAGTTTTGAAGTAATAGAGAAATATATATTGTGTCAACAGGAATTAGTATTTGCTGTACGACTAAGGAAGGTAGTTTAGGGAATACAGCACATGCTTGTGGCCATGGTGATATGTCCACTCATTTCCTACTGGATGAAATTACACAGTGGTCACCAAGGGAATCCCTGAACAACTGAATGGGTGAATGAGAGACAGGCTATATATGATGATGGGAGTTCTATTTTTTTGAGTGAAGACAAAACTTTGTGAAGAACAAATGGTTGCCCTAAAGTTTAATTACTTCAAAAAGTTAAGAATAACAATGACTTATCACAAGAAACTCTTTGTTCTTAAACAACAATTTTGGTGAATGCCCTGCGCCGAGTGAGTGACTGCGCCAAGAGCTGCTGCTGATCCCATCGTTCTAGTCTGCCCTTTACTCCCACCACCACGGTTCCCAGCTGAAACTCACAGAGAGAGCCAGGCAGGAGGCCCTCACTCAGAAGCCCCAGGGACTACTCTAGCTGGAGGGTCGCATGCGGCCCTCCCTGCACATGCCCTGCACCAAGTGAGAGAGTGCTCCAAGAGCTGCTGGTCCTGCAGTTCGAGTCTGTGCTTTACTCCCACCGCCACGGTTCCCAGCTGAAACTCAAGAGAGAGCCAGGTATTTCCCACCTACTTCCTGTGGGCAGAGCGGGTGACCCAGGACCCCGCCGCCATTACAGACTGAGTCTCTGCCCTCCGTGCATCCACAGCAGACAGGAGGATCTCACTCAGAAGCCCCAGGGACTGCTCTAGCTGGGGGGGTGTGTGGCCCCTCCCTGTGCACACCCTGCGCCAAGTGAGTGAGTGCTCCAAGAGCTGCTGGTTCTGTGGTTTAAGTCTATGCTTTACTCCCACTGCCGCGGTTCCCAGCTGAAACTTGTGGAGAGAGCCAGACAGGAGGTCCACACTCAGATGCCCCGGGAACTACTCTCACTGGGGTGTGTGTGCGGCCCCTCCCTGCACACACCCTGTGCTGAGTGAGCAAGTGCTCCAAGAGCTGCTGGTCCAGCAGTCCCAGTCAGTGCTTTACTTGTGCCTGGACCCGCTAGGTGGTCACAGGCACGGGCAGTCTGTGATTGCTGGCTGTCCGGCCTGCATCTGGTTCCTCTATGTGTCCTGAACTGACTGGAGACACAAAATAAGTGGTTCACAAACCATTGACCCTGCAGTTTGTGTCCGGGTTTTGCCTGTACCCTGAACTGCCTAGGGACATAGGTCCACTGGATCAGGATTGCCACACCAGTGCAACCCGAGTCTGGGCCGCGCATGTGCCCTGAACTGGAAGGGGGCACTGAATCAGATGGTCTGCTGTCCGCTGACACCAATGCCTGTGTCTGAAAATGGGGATAACTAGATGCAAATCAACAACTGCCGGAAAACCCGAGACTAAGGAGTGCTTCTCAGGGGTCACTGAGGGGCAAACCTGACCAACAGGAAAACTAGGGACACCAGTGGCCTTTGCTGTACAGCCACTGAAGAGGGAAACTGAGCTTTCTGCATCCGGTAGCAAACATAACAAAACAAAAGACTAAAACACAATCCCAGAACTCCACCCCAATCAGAACAAGTCCAAGAGACATCGACATAGGAGAACATTGTAAACACATGCCTGAAATAGCTGAAATGATTGCAATGGAAGTAAAGAAACAACTCCATAAGGCCATAGAAGAGATGAGATCAGAAATAATCTCTCAGCCAAAAAATGAAATGACAATAATAATGAAGGAACTGCTCAAAAATTCTGAAGAAGAAGCATATAAGGAAATAGAAGAACAAAGGCAATGGACAGAAGCATTAATTGAAAAATATAGAAAGGACTTAGAACGCATGACCCAGATTCAAAGAGACTTCCAGGAAAACAAAGCTTCCATTGAAAGCTGCCAAAACCGCTTGAATGCAGCTCAAGATAGAATCTCAGACTTCGAAGACAGCATGGCAGCTACCAACACTGAAAGAAAGGATCTTGTAAAATCAACAAGGAACCAGGAAAAGTCAATTCACCAGCTGCAAGATGAGGCAAAGAGGAATAATGTACAACTTATGGGAGTCAATGAAACAGCAGGAAGCAACACAACTGACATAAAAAGAATATTTGCAGAAATAAAGCAGAAAATTTCCCAAGTATGGAAACAGAACCTGATATACAGGTAAAGGAGGCATATACAACTCCAAACAACTACAACCAAAATAAACCTACATGCGGACATATAATAGTCAAGTTCCCAGATGTCCAGCAAAAGCACAGAATATTAAAAGCTACTAGAGAAAAGAAACACATCACCTATAAAGGAAAGCCTATCAGAATCATGGCAGACTTCTCAGCACAAACCATCCAATCGAGAAGAGCTTGGAGAGAAGTATTACAGATCTAAAGGCAGAACAGACTCCAACCAAGACTGATGTACCTTGCCAAACTATCCTTCAAATTCAATGGAGAAATAAAACATTTTCACAACAAAGAACAATTGAAGAACTTCATGAGTGCCAAGCTAGCATTACAAAGAGCACTAAAAGATATTCTAGATAGAGAAAAACCTGACCACAATTTCAAGAACAACAGTAGAAATGAAACATCAAGAAGACCAAGCAAGTACACAGGTAGAAAAAGTAGGACACCAACACAAGTAAATAACATGGCAATGATAAATCAATACATATTGGGTAACTATAAATGTAAATAGCCTCAATTCTCCAGTCAAAAGAAACAGACTGGCAGAGTGGATTAAAAAACAAA
>NW_004955439.1:19277272-19279297 GCF_000276665.1 Chinchilla lanigera
CCATAGAGCATACATTCAGAAATGCAAAAGGATTGAAATTATCCCATGCATACTATCTGACCACAGTGCAACGAAATTGGAAATCAATGACATAAAGAACTCCAAAAACTCAATAAACACTTGGAAATTAAACAACAACCTCCTGAACAACCAATGGGTCATAGAAGAAATTAAAGAGGAAATTAAAAAATACCTACAAACAAATGAAACTGTAAATACAACTTACTGGGATCTATGGGATGCAATGAAAGCAGTCCTCAGAGGGAAATTTGTAGTGGTGAATTCACACATAAGGAAAACAAAAAGAGAGCAAATAAGTAACCTAATGCTACATCTCAAACTTTTAGAAAAAGAAGAACAAGTCAGGCCCAAAGCCCAAAGAAGGCAGGAGATTATAAAGATCTTGGCAGGAATTAATGCAATTGAGACAAAGAAAACCCTCCAAAAAATAAATGAATCAAAGAGTTGGTTCTTTGAAAGAATAAATAAAATTGATAAACACCTAGCCAACCTTATCAAGAAAAGGAAAGAAAGAACTCAGATTCACGCAATAAGGAATGAAAAGGATGAAATTACCACAGATTCCACAGAAATTCAGAAGATCATTAATACCTACTTTGAAAATTTTTACTCCAATAGGATAGAAAACTCAGAAGAAATGGACAGATTCCTAGATATGTACGAATTACCAAGGTTAAGTCAAGAAGATATCAAATTCCTGAACAACCCAATATCAGTTAATGAGATTGAAAACGTGATTAAAAACCTACCGACAAAGAAAAGTCCAGGCCCTGATGGATTCTCAGCAGAATATTACAAGAAATTCAGAGAGGATTTAATACCAACACTCCTCAAACTCTTCAGTGAAACTGAAAAGGAAGCAATTCTGCCTAAACCATTTTTGGAGGCAAGCATCATACTGATACAAAAACCAGAGAAAAACCCAACCAAGAAAGAGAATTACAGACCAATCTCCCTAATGTATATAGATGCAAAGATACTCAGTAAGATAGTAGCAAATAGAATGCATCAAATTATCAAGAAAATCTTACATCATGACCAGGTCAGATTCATTCCAGAAATGCAGTGTTGGTTCAATATTCGCAAATCTATAACTGTTATACACTATAGCAATGGAGCCAAAGACGAAAACTTCATGATCATCTCAATAGATGCAGAAAAAGCTTTCAATAAGGTCCAACATGCATTCATGATAAAAACTCTACAGAAAATAGGAATGGATGGTCTTTACCTCAACCTGATCAAAGCCATCTATGACAATCCAACAGCCAACATCATTCTAAAACTGAAAGCTTTTACTTTAGATCAGGAACACGAGAAGGATGTCTGGTGTCACCACTCCTGTTCAATATAGTTCTGGTATCACTAGCCAGAGCAATTAGACAAGAGAGAGAAATAAAAGGAATAAGGATAGGAAAGGAAGAAGTAAAACTATCACTATTTGCAGATGACATGACACTTTGCATGGAAGACCCCAAAAACTCCACAAGAAGACTCCTTGAATTAATCAACAAATTCAGCAGTGTAGCTGGATACAAAGTCAACACCCAAAAATCAACAGCATTCCTATACACAAACAACAAAGAGACTGAGAGAGAAATTAAGGAAACCATACCTTTTACAACCACATCCAAGAGATTGAAATACTTAGGAATCATTCCAACAAAAGAAGTAAAAGATCTCTTCAATGAAAACTACAGTACTCTGAAAAAAAAGATCAAAGATTTCAGTAAATGGAAAAATATTCCTTGCTCATGGATAAGAAGAACGAACATTGTCAAAATGGCCATACTTCCAAAACTGCTGTGCAGATTCAATGCAATTCCCATTCAACTACCATTAGCATACCACACAAATCTCGAGAAAACATACCTTAAATTCATGTGGAACCAGAAGAAATCCAGAATAGCAAAAGCAATACTGGGTAACAAGGACAAGTCAGGTGGAATCACAATTCCTGATCTGAAGTTATACTACAAAGCTACTGTCATAAAATGAACCTGG
>NW_004955439.1:19280568-19325826 GCF_000276665.1 Chinchilla lanigera
TCAATACTGCATGTCTCTATCTGTTTTCATGAGAAACCACTTTGAAAATATAAATATGTAATACAACAAGCATTGTTAATTTCCTCCCCCTTTGTAAGTCTGTATTTTCTGTACTGTTCTTTTGCTATTTTGTAAAAGGTTGTCTGTCTGTTAATGTTTTCCTCCTTGTATTTTTAAAAGAAAAAAAACAATCTTTTCCACTAATTTGATAAAAAAGATATATATGCTAAGAAAAAAGTCAAAGAATCTGGTTTTAGTAGGTCAAAAATAGAGTACAAAGAGGATGAATAAACTAATAATTTGAAAAAATTCTTGTGAAAAGGTGTGGAAAACTTAAAAAAGTATTTTCTGTGAACTTTAGCAAGTCTAAATTAGTCCTGAGGAGGTAGTTACTTGGTCACTGCCAAGTAACTACAAATTTAGTGTGTTTGATCTGGAATTAATATGTGTACTCTTCCTTCTAACTAGTCCATAGAGAAGTCATGCAGAGTGACGCTCAGACATGGTTAGATATTGAGTGTATTTGATTCAGGGAAAGAGAGAGAGGGACTAAAAGTAGAGGAGAAAGAAGAGAGGAAACACCTTCACATGTTAATTTTCAGGTAAAAATGTATCAACTGAAACCAATATTCCATGCATTTCAATCTGGGCTACCCTCAAAGTGTCTCTTTGCCAGCCTTTCTGAAGGCGAAGTGACCACTCTTTCCCAAAGAATCAGTTTCGTTTCAGTTATGCTGATTACTAAGGCCTTGCTTTCCCTAGACCCACAGACTCAGTAGAGCACTAGAATATAAAGCCCTGCCCACGTGTTTGTGATTCGTCGAAGACATGGGGCTAAAAGAAGCTGTTTGTGATTCACTGAAGACATGGGGCTAAAAGAAGCTCATAGACACATAGTAGCACCATGAGGAATCAAGAAGGCTCTTCTTGTATATGTGTTAATACCTGGATGAATGGGTTGATTCAACTTCATTACCCATTTGGACCCTTGGAAGTTTATTTTCCTTACAGTCACTGCCAAATCATTATCTGGCCAGGTTCTCACACCTACACCATTACAGAATGTCTCATCTCTGTCCAGTGACCAAAACACTCCCCCCAGACTGATGCATGTTGCATTAGTCAGCCTGTCACTGACACACAAAACCTGATGCCCACTTAAAGGACAGGCTTAATTTTTTATCATGGTTTTAGGGGATTCAGAGGAGAGTTTAGCTGGCTCCAAGGCAGTGATGTTTACTGCACACTGGCTGGGAACCCAAGCAGTGGATCAGTGCTAGAACGGAAGAGGCCACAGACCAGATAATCTCCAGGGTCACACCTCTCTGACCTATTCAGACCGCCCCTCCGTAAGACATGTGCTTTATTAATATCCTGGTTGCAAACGTCATATTGTTTCCCTAGTACAACAACCTGAAAGAGTAAAGAAAATCTGAAGAGTACAGCAGACATTGTGAAAGGGAAAGAAACTGCTCAAAAGGAAAGAACAACTGGTATGGAGGAAAGGAGAAAAGAAAAAAAGAAGGAAGGGGAATATATGTATGATAGCTAGGATAATTGTACTACTAATTTCTAATAGTTTATTGAAAGAAACAGTTAATATGCAATTGTTTGATCAATTTTGCATACCTATTTCTCATAATCTGAGCAACGAGTTTGAGGATAACAATATATAATACAATAACTATTGTTAATTTCCTATCATCTTATTTTGAAATTCTATATCATTTTTATTGTTTTTCTGTTGTTTTGTTTTTGTCTTTGCTTTGTTATTTTATTTTGTTCTTTTCTGTTTCAAATAAAATTTAAAAAAAAATCCTGGTGGCTCCCAAGTCAATCATGTTGACACAGTTAATTGTTACACGTGTTCATGGGCAGTAAATTGTAAGCAACAGAAAAATTAAATACAGCCTGATCTTTTTATTGTTTTAACCATGTCCTATATTATTTCTTCCATTCCCTTTCTGGAAAATGTTGTAGCTGACGGAATTAAGCTTTAACATATCTTTATCTTTTGATTTGAAGATTTAGAGTAGTATAGTACACATAGCATGTGATGTAATATTCATAAATATCAAGAACTAAATACTAATGTTTATAAGATAGTGATGATATCTGGACATTCACTAGAAATCTAATAAATTTTTTATCTCATTTAATAAGCAGAGTCCAGGCCCAGGAACAATTATCAAGATATAAAGCCAGCCAAGATAACTATGAAACTTTACGTGAGAGTAAATGTTATTCAGACAGATTTACATGCCTTGAATTGCAATGAAAGCTTCCCTCTCAACTGCTAGAAATACCATGCTGCCTGAAACTGTCACTAATCTGAACTGCAACAAATTTCCCTCCCTGCAATAGCCAGATTATTTTTAGTAGAGAGAACTTGAACAGATGAAAATAATCATATGGTTCTCCTAAATTAAATCTGTTAGGAGCTCATAAAAATGAATCACTATGTCTGTAAGTCTTTCTTTGTCTCCATTGTTTAAATTCAATGAAGTAGGACAAAAAAATCACTATCATTTAAATCCTGTTATCACTGTGGTTTTTCTATAGTAAAATTGTCAACACTTAGCAGTACAATTGAAGACATATCCTGGGTTAAAGATAGTATGACAACTACAAATTGTGAAGAAACAAGTACATTATCTGACACTTGATGCATTTCTCTGTTTGCACCCTACATGGAAGGACTCCTAGTCAGTAGTGATGATGATCGGCTGTAAGAACTCAGCAAAGCTGCCTAGTATAGCAGTTCTCATTTCCCTTACGATAATGCAGATGTTTTAAAACTTCTTTCATTATGATAATTGTATCGGAGGAGAAATTATGGCATCGATGTGGATTATTCAATGCTTGCTTTATATTATATGAAATACGTTTTAGTAGTGGAAGTAAATTACCTGCCAAATTATGTCTTTGAGGTAGAAAGATATCCCACTTCTTAGGAAAATTCTCCAAAACCAGAGATACTCTGTTTGAACAGTTGTTAACTTAGCAGTATCATATACTCAATGCCAGCATAGATGCTGCTCAGGTAAATGTTGACACCAGCAACAGCTGCCTCCTTATGTTGTTTTTACTGCTTGAAAGTGCATATATAACGTAAGGTAGATGTCTGACTTATATAACATGAGGTAAATGTCTGATTTCTCTCCTTTCTACTTGCAGACCGCCCTTCAGCAACTTATGCTTGTATGGCCTATTATTGCCTAAAAAAATTCTCACATTAATTAGCTCATTCATTTTATTTAATCTTGTATTCTCATTGTCTATATTTTATGAATTAGATAGTAAAATGTTAAACTGATTAGCCTAATCATTGGTGAAATTAGTGTACAATTTAGATCTTCTAAATCTTTGTCAATTTTGATTGTACCTTGTACTATGGTAATTCTGCAGTAATTGCCAATATGTATTACCTGTATGTGAAGTACTACGTTGTATTTGATCTTTTAATCATAAGTCCTATGGCTTAGGTTCATTTTCATTCTTACATTACACATAATGAAACTGAAATTCAGAAGCTTTCCCATCATTATGTGGTAATTAGACTTCAAACCCAGTCAGTCAGACTCAAAACTACAAAGACATTGTTATTAACTTGAAATCTTCATTCCTTTAAATTCAGTACCTTGGCTTCTAATACCTCTAAATGTATATAATCTCTGAAAAAGAATTGTGTTATCAAAAAGTAGCAGTGCAAATTAAGATGTTTAAAGAATTGTACAGAAGTAGTTGATTTTATGGTTAAATATCTGAGAAATTATCTTATTAGAGATATACATTCCTGGAATCAATATCAAGTTGTGTCTTGATTACTTTCCTTGTTGCTGACACAAAACACCAACATTCTCAAGTTAAAGGAGGAAAGTTTCATTCAGCTCACAGTCTGTAGAGGCTTCAATCCACAGTCAGCTGGCTCCAGGGCAGGGAGGCATGGCAGATGGGCATCACAGAGGAGAAAGAGTCCATGGCAGAGCAGGCCGGAGGCAGCAATCATCAAGAAGTGAAATACCAGCAGCAGCAGGAACCTGCCTTTCACTTTTATTGCCACTGAGCCACAGAACATTTGGGTGGTACCACCCACACCCAGGGTGGGCCTTCAATTATCCACACCCAGAACTATGCTAAACCAATCAATGGACTAATTTATTGACACACACCCTTAATCCCAGTACCACACACCTGAGATCTAGCCAGCTCTGAGAAACCCCACCTATGAGTGCATGAGGATTTGGGCAAAAGATAGATACAAACTATAACAGATTGGTAGCATTTGGTACTGTTGTTTCTGCTCAGAATTCTACTTTACCTCATGACTTTTGTCTTCCTGTCTGTTCTCTATTCATTCCTTTAGTCTAAATTTAAGAGAACATCCCCTCCTCCAGAAGTCTAGATAATGGGTCTCTCCTATTTTCCCTAAAACAATCGATGTGTCAGTTATGTTTTTTTTTTAAATAAAAGGAGGAAAATATTAACAGACAACATTTTACAAAATAGCAAAGGAACAGTACAGACAGTACAGAGTTACAAACAGTGTGGTAGGGAATTAACAATGCTTGTTGTATTACATATTGATATCTTCAAAGTGGTTTCTCATGAAAACAGATAGAGACATACAAAGCTGATCAACCAAGGACTCATTGACAGTTTCTTTCAGCAAAGAAATACAAGACAGTAGAACAGCCATGTTAACTATCCTGCATATACATACATACAAACTCTCTCCCTCTTTCCCTTCTCTTTTCCCATATCCCAGTTTCCCTTTACCTTTGAGTGTTTTCCTATCAATTCACAATGTCTATCATATCTCCTAGTTTAAATTAACTCTTTCAAGTTTTACACTAGAGAAACAATGCGGTGCTTGCACATGTATGTTTGATTTATTTTACTTATGAGTATGGTCTCTAGTTGTGACCATTTACCTATAAAAGCCTCGAGTTTATCTTTCTTTACAGCTGAGTAATATTCCATTATATAAAAGTACCACAATTTTCTTATCCAATCCACAGTGGATGGACATTTGGATTGCTTCCACATTTTAGCAATTACAAATTGTCCTGCTATGAACATAGGTGCACATACATCACTGTGATATGATGAATGGTTGAATGGGAAATGTGGTGAGTAGGTAAGAAAGACCCAAATTAGGCAGTATCAAGCAATTAAGTGCCATGCTCCAGTTTGACAAACTGTGTCATGGGAATTGTTTTCTTCAAACACTGACCTCTTCCAGTGAATCTGAACTCAATAATTGCTCAACTGTTAAAACAGGCTAATTAGGACACCAGCCAATTTCCAGGATCAAGCTTTAAGAACTGGAAGTTTTCACTTCTATCGTAAGATCGTCACCTTTGCAAATATCCTCCATATTGTAAGGAACTCTGGAAAGCCTCTTTCAGAAGAGCCAAGGGTACTAGTCCACTAACTTTAGCACGTGTTTGGCATTAACTTTTCAGTCATGAAACATCCATACTTCAGCCCTCACTGAGCCATCCACATGGATCAGAGTCTAGCAGTTGATACAATGTGTCAACTTGATATGTCTAGAAGCTTAACTAACTAACTTGGCAATTCTATAGCCTGAGGGGTAGAGGACATGCCCTTACCACTCTGGGATGTTGTTCATTGGGTCAATTTGAGAAGTCTAGAAGCTTAACTAAGTAATTTGGCAGTTCAGCATCCTGGGGTGTAGAGGACATGCCCTTACACAGCTAGGATGTTGTTCATTGTGTCAACTTGAGAAGCTTAGAAGGTTAACTAAATGACTCAGCCGGGGGCCAGGGTCCTTACTTTGTATTCATCTTGAGCCTGTGCAAGAGGAGGGCAGGGAGGTGGTTTGAGTGCTACACTTGTGTGTGTGTGTGTGGGGGGGTAGTGTGGAGGTAGCCTGCCTACAATATACGGGAGCAAAAGAGGCTTGCTTTCCCCCTTTTGCTTTTGTTGCTTTTGCTGTCTTCTGCCACCTTAAACTGTTGTCCCTGTGTCATGCCACCCTGCATTGGAGCCAGCTGATTATGGACTGAACCTTCCATAAACTGTGAGCTAAATAAACCTTTCGTTCCTTAATTTGAGGTGTCAGGTGTTGTGTCAGCAATAAGAGAAAAGTAACTAAAACAGGGTCATACTTACCCTTCTGAGGTACTATGGTTTATGTCTAGATGTCCCCGCAAAGCCTCATGTGGTCATGGGATCGGTTTCAGAGGTGGCTGGATGTGAGTGTGTGATGCTGGGATTAAGGGTGTATGATTACTAAATAATACACTGATTGGTTTGACATAGATCTGGGTGTGGATAATGGTAAAGCCCACCCTGGGTGTCAGTGCTACCTGCCTTAATGGCGAGTAGCCTGGAAGAATATAATGGGCAGAATGAGCTGTTGATGACAAAAATAACTAAGACACAAGACCTGCCCACCTTACAATCAAACTTCTGTTAAAACTTGGCTACATTTTCCAACAAGAACACAGAGTTCAAATATTCCATGTGATAAAATAAAGGATGATCTTTTTTTTTGATGATTAACAAATCAGTAAATAAGATGATACCCTTTTATGAAAATATAATACTCAGGGCATCATAATAATCAAAACATGCTCAATGACCTAATATGAGAGCTATGAGCATAGGACCAGAAATGCTTTTGGGAAACAGCTCTGCAGTGACCCTAACACATAAACAGATCAACACTGTGTAGCTTGGAACTCCTGAGCACAGAATTAGCAGAACTTTCTTGGAAATCAAGGTTTCTATGAGGCACAGGAAAGTGCTTGTTATTTATTTATTTATTTATTTATTTATTTAAATTTTTATTTTAAAGAAAATAATACCAAAAAAGGAACAATAGCAAAATACAAACAAAGCAAAGCAAGGACATTAAAAATGATAAAGGGTTTCAAATCAAATGACAGGGATTAACTGTGGTTGTTATATTACATATTGTTATCCTCAACGAAATTGCTCAGATTACCAGATAGAGAAACGTGCTTTTTAAGCAGCCTACTTCTGTACTAATACATGATGACATTATTCCCTTCCTTTTGTTATGATCACTATTCTTTTTGAGGATGGGTGGAGTTTGCCAAATCACATTTTACTTTCTGGCTTCCGTGTATACAACAGAAAAATATTCTCACATGAGGGGTTTATTATTACTGATATACCATCAGAATCAGGAGTAAGAAATATTAACAAAGGCTAGAACTAGGAAGCTTCTAAGGCCTTTTCTTAATTACTATTTGCCTCATACTAATTTTTGCTTTGAGCAATTTGTAGAATAACTGATAACTAAGAACAAATAATGTAGATAACTAAGAACAAATAATCTTTATGTAGATTGCACTTCTCTATTTTTTCCATAGAATTTACCGAAAGTCTCAATGCAGTTAATGTGCCAAAGTAAAAGTCTACAAAATGTTGCTGCTCTTAGAAATCACAGGCAATAAACTTAAACTAGAAACACATGTTAAAAATTTAAAACACAACAAGGTTTTTTTTTTAGCTTTTTAATTTTAAAATTTTTTTGGTTAAGGACCAAATCCAGAGCCTCTCACTTGCTAGATAAGGGTTCTACCACTGAGCTAAATCCCATTATGGGTTTTGATTTTGGATTTTTGAGACAGCTATAGAGTTCAGACTGGTCTTCAATTTGCTATGTAGCCCAGGCTGGCCTCGAGCTCAAGAACATCCTCCTGTCTCACCCTCCTGAGTGCTGGGAGTACAAGTGTACACCACCACACCCAGTTTTTGTTTTTGTTTTTTAATGTCCTGATATTTTCAAATTTAGCTCTACAGAATAAGTAGAAATTTAGGTTCTGATCCCATCCAGCATTTATGTCTTAATATCTCCTAAGGTATAAAACTATAGTTTCTATTTGAAATTTTAAATGAGGGACTACAAGGAAGTGTTCAAATATCCATTGACTAACAATAGAAAGTATGTTTATAGTTTTAAAAATTAGCCTGAGCACTTAGAAACTAAAGTGAATTATAAAATTATCACTTCTCAAGCTTTCTTTTCCTGAAAGGCCTTTCACCTCATTGGAAAATGAGTATATATATCAACCCTCAATGACCTCCCACAGCCTAGTGTCTATGCTTTTGTGAGACCACTTCCTCTTGAATGTGGCAGGATCTCTGATCTCTTTTTTTGTTTTAAAGACAGTAGTAAAAGAAAAAAAGAACAATAGCAACGTACCAACATCACAACATAAACAAAACAAAGCAAGAACATTGAAAGTAATACAGGGTTTCAAAAAAAATGATAGGAATTAACTGTGGTTTTTATATTACATATTGTTATCTTCAACTGCATTGCTCAGATTAACAGATGTAAGAGTGGAAGATTGTTAAAACCATTAAAATGAACAAAAAAATTATTAGATAAAACATTAGAGATAATACAGATTTGCACTAGACAAGATGGTAGGAATTCACCAATGGTTATTCCACTGCATATTGTTGTATGACCTCCTTTTAAGCAAAAGGATACGGCAAAAGTGGGGTGTCTATCACTCTCTGGATTATGTTATCTAAGTCTTCCATTGGCCACATGAAAAACACTGCACAGTAGGAGATGGGAGTGGGCAGCCCTCTTGGCAACCTGATAAAGTCAGCTTTCCAAGCTGAGGATGCTCCTGTGGTAAGGAACCAAAAGAAGCCTCCAACCAACAGGCAGCAGAATGATGAGGCCTCAGAATTATAACCACGTGAAAATGGATTCTGCCAACGCCATGTTTTGTTTACCCATTCATGTTCTGAGTTTGCCCTTCAGTTTCAGGCCATTATGAATAAAATGGTCATGAACATTTGTATTTAATATTATGGGCATACTTTAATTTATAGTGGTGAATAGGAATGGAATGGCTTATGTTAGCTCCATGTCTACTTTTTTTTAATGCCTAGGAGTTATCTGAAGCAACTGTCTGGTTTACATTTGCACCAGCAGTGATGGGTTACAATTGCTTACATTTTGTGAGTATTTGTTACAAGCATTTAAAAAATCTTTTTATAGCAGATTTTGTAGCTACTCTATGAAATCTATAAGAAAAAGATTCTTCTTTTTAACTTTATTCTCAGATTTTAAGATCTTGTTTGATAAATATTTGGAGTGGAAGATTTGGGTTCAAATGATTCTTTATTATTTTCCCTGGTTACTATTTAATGATTGCATTTGCTATAATCACAACAATGTCCTTAGCTTTGTCCAAAGCACCAAGATCTTTAAATTAAATGGAGAAAGATATGCAGAACAATATCTATTTTTTGACAGATGGAGATTTCTACTTTAACAGAGTCATATGCAGCATGCTTTAACAGAGTCATATGCAAAGTGCCATAATCCTTGGGAGCCGTTGGGTGATAGGGAAATTGCCTAGAAAAAGAAGAGTAAAAAACATCCAGTGGGCTAAGTCAGTCCCTTTGGAAATAGGCTCTTATTGCTCAGCTTTTGACTCAAGTAAAAATAACCCTACCCAGGAAGTTCTATTTTGAGAAATAGGAAATAACACAACAGTAACCAATTTTTAGTCACATGTGCCAGGTTCTGTGCAAAGGTTTTTATGTAAGTGTGTTGTTTCATTTAACCCACATGACCATTATGTGCAGGAGGTGTTTGACACCTCATTTTCTCTAGTGAGGAACACTAAATGGAGTGTGTAAATGATACTAACTCAGGAGCATGTAGGTAGCTATCGGTAGAAAATCTGCTGAAGCAGGTTTATGTACTTCAAAGCTTCTTCTTTTGATCATCCTATCACAGGTAGAGATAGACAGATAAAGAGAGGACTCAGGCCTCTGAGTATAGCTCTTATGAAGACAGTTTGCTATTGTTTTATTATGTAGCAAATATGAACTTCAAAATTATTTTAGCCCATTAAGGGAGCCCCATACTCCCCTAAGTAAAGCCTTTATATGGCTCTAAGTGTGTATAGAATTATTTAAGAAAATTCAAAAGGGACTGAGTGGATTTGACCCCCAGGCTTTACTTTGCTCGCTTCTGCTATAGTTGTTATGTTAGTCAACTTTCTGTTACTATAACAGACACCTGAGATAAATCAACTTTTAAAGCAAAAAGATTTAGTTTGGCTTATAGTTTTGGATATTTTAGCCCATGATCAATTGGCCATACATTGCTTTGGGCCTGTGGTGGTCCACCATGGCAGGAGAACATTCACCTCATGGTCAGGAAAGGAAAAAATTTTTAAAGGAGGAGAGGATGGGTTCCCACAGTACCACTCATGAGCACTGCTTTAATGATCTGGCCATATCCCACTAAGCCCCACTTCTTAAAATTTCCACCAGCTCTAAGTAGTATCAAGCTGGAGAGTAAGCACTTTAACACTTGGGTTTCTGAGGGACATTTAAAATCCAAATTACTCAGCAGTTGCTAAAGTAATTTCTGCAGTATTTGTGGGTGTAACCATTACTAGGCAAAAAAGAACAAAATTTTCCAAAAAGCAGTCACATGATTTTTACTAACGTATATATTTTACACAGTTCTGTCTTTTTCCTTTTAGGTATCTTTTAGGAGTTCTCTGGATTTGAGAGACTAAATAGCTTTTGATTCTTTTGTTGACATGTTATAATCCATAACTCCTTCTAGCCATGTTTCATTTGCAGTCTTTTTAATCTTTTCATCTAATGATCTTCCTTACTCCTGTACAAAAGCTATTAATTATAAATGCTTTAGCCATACAGCTGTTGAAACACAGTAGGCAATGATCAATCAATTAAAATTTTATATTTCCTAAAATTATAAGTTAAATCTGCTTTGTAATGGCATGTATTCACTGAGACCTTTTTTCTATTAATACTGTGTGAGTACTACGGATAACATCACGTTTTATTATGTCAAATTCACATATTTGAAATAATTCTTAATAAATAATAATTTAATTTTATTACTTATTGTGTTATAGTTTGAGGTCAAGAAAAAATTTATGAGTGAGATTTCCATAATTTCTCTGTACATCATAAAGATCTGTCAGATCATGTATTAACTTATTATAGATGGTATATATGAATTGTTGCATAAAAGTTTTAATTGCTGTTTAGACACTAAACAGCACTAAACACTAAGGCTATCTACCTTATTATAGATAATTTGTAGAAATTGTTACATACATTTTTAATTGCTATTTAGACTCTAAAACTAAAATATGAAAAGGAGTTATCTGTGATAGTTAGAGAAAAGCATACATACTTCTACACTTTCTGAATCTTACTATGAACAGTAAACCGAATCTAGCTCCTCCTTCCTTTGATTATTAGTGTTCCTTTCCAGTCTTTACCATGCAAATATTTCTTTCTCCATTGCATGTGCTGTCAGTATTTCCAAAGAAACTTTTTTTGTTGCTAAGGAGAACCACTAATATATCATTTGCTTCAGGGCGAACTGCAGTGAAATGGATTTCCTTTAAACTCTGGGACTTTTCTGAGCCTCTGGACTGCTGGTGCTCCTTGTGAATCGCCACCATCCGCAGCTTGAGAGCCACAGCTCAGCACAGTTGTCTGCCTGGCGAAAACCTTGTTCCCTTAGCAGCAATAGCTATGGTTCCGGGACAGAAGGAACTTTAGAAGCTACTCCGTATGGAGCTCTTAGTGGTTTTTGGAGAGTGAAGAGAGGAAAATTACAAGACTAAACTAGACTTTGACTATTTTCTAAAGCATTTGGAAACCTTGAAACATTAAAACTGCATCAAGACACATTAAATTAGATGGTAAAGCCAAGGGTCACAATAGCAACCTGACTGATTATTATCATCTGTGTAATAGTGCTAAAGATGGTCCTCAGATTTAGACTCTAATATTTTCTTAATTGTCCAAAATGAGAGAAATCTGATGTAACCATTACCCACACAAAATAGAGGTTAAAACAAATATGCAAGATGCGTTATCCAGATCTTCATCAAAGTGTTGAAGTAGGATTATATGACTAAATTATGGCCACATCTATCTCCATTGAATTAGTTACCTTAAGCTACAAAACTGAGGCTGATGAATGTGACTAAAGTTCTAAATTTTATTGCTTCATCATTCTTTTATGTCAAGATATTTGCAGTTTTTACCAAGTGAATCTATGCACATTTAAGAAAATCATATATGTAGATGGTTTTTAATAGAAATAGCTGCTTATAATGTAAGAGCATTAATCTTCTCCTTGACCCTTCTTTCCTGAGCTCATTTTGGCCTTCCAATCCTTTTTGTCTTGTCTTTCCCTGCCTCTCTCCCTCCAGCACCCCCCTCTCACTCTTTCCGTCCCTTGCTCCCTCCCTCACTTATAATCCTTCAAGCTCAGCCTCCCTGATTGCCCAGTCTATAGGCATGGGCTACCACACCTGGCTGCCCCCCATTCCTGGTACTTGTATTTTACTTTTACATTGTCCCAGCAGAGTAACATACCTTCGGTTCCACAACCATCATTAAAACTGTTTCACTAGTGTGGCAGGCTTTGTTCATACAGTGGGATGAAAAAAGAAAATGGAACTTTTTACCCTTTGTGACTGGACTGATGTTGTCTTAATAAACCCTGACAAGCCTCTGAAGTTGGGAGAACATTCTCTTTCTGACTAATTGTGTGACATTGTGTCTTTGTATCATGGGCTTCCAAGACTAATGCACACCTCAGGCTTGCAGAATTGCCAGAAAAATTAACAGGACTGGGTTTGTAGTCATACACACGGCAGAGATGCAGTACAGCAATATCTGCCTAGGAATATAAAGATATGACCAGAAGGGGCCAAAGGAGTCTCTCCAGGGACCTCACAGGAGGCACTTACTCCTCCCACAGCAAGTAGCAACCACAAGTGAGAAATGTCTGCTAGGGACACTCACTCATGAATCAGAGCCCAGGGTTTTAGCAGGGGCTATTCGTGTAGGCATCTCTGCTCAATGCTTATTAAAATTGCAGGTTCTCAGTCATGAAGGTGTTAGACATGAATCACATAGCTTGTCCAAACAGCTTAAGGCTGTGCAAACCACCCACATGATTAAGGAGGTGGTGGCGACACTTCTGAAATCCAACTTCCCAAATACCAGCCAGGGCCCACCCTTGAAAGCTTCTAACAATAGCAGCTTTGGGCTTGCTGTACCAGTGGCTTTTCACCTAATGATCTGTGAATTCAGATTCTGGCTTTCTCTGAGGTGTGGGTTAAATTGTTTATGTACATGGCTTAGTTTCTTTGAAGTAGAACTCAGCTTTCCACATTTCCTCTGTTTCTGCATGCTCTTTTCTAGTGTATGTGTGCATTTATGTGTGTAGTATATGTATGTATATGGTATATATGTTCATGCATATGCAAGTACACATGTCTTTGTGTGTTGTATGTGTGTTAGTGAAGGAGGCAAGGTTTGTGCATGCCGACCTGAAGAAATAGACATGGCTTCTTGAAAACCTTCCCCAGAATTTTCACTAGCTTCCTGCGCTAGGTGGCTAGGCTGTTCTGGGCTGATTGTTGAAGCAGGAATGGTCCTTGTGCAAACTCCCAATGTCTGATTTATCTCCTGCATCATGAACCATTGGCTCTGTCTAAATGTCTCGTAGTCATAATGTCACAACCACTGTTCCTCATTGCACCTCATGTTGGTCACTGCCCTCAAATCACCTCTGCCTGATACTTTACCCATCCTCCCTCCTCTGTCCTATCACAGCTACAAAGATACCTGCTCATCTCTTCACTTGGCCCTTCCTGGATCTCTTCTAGAATTGCAATCTGTGAGGGCAGCACTGGCCCACCTTTGACTATCCTACAGCCAACATTCTCCATTTTCCTATTTGACTGACAGTCATATTACATGCAGTCCTCTCTGAGCTTTGAAGGTGTTGCTACAATTTTACAGTTCTAGTTTGATGTTTGTTTTTGAATTGGCAATCCAACCTTTCTCTCTAGAAGACCTTAAGCTCTTCTGTTGGTGAAGTTTTGGTGGCTCCAGGTCATCTCACCTCTTCAGACTTTTTGTTTGTTTATTTTTATGTTTTTGAGACCTCACCCACATGTGGTTCTGCAGGAACAGAGGCTTGTTCTTTGCTACAGCCTATTACACATTTCTAGAAAAGCATGGACATTTCAACCATTGATCTCTTCCATTCTCATTGGTACTACAGGTTTACACAGTGCCAATTTTGTTGCAAAACTTGGAATTCAACTGAGAACATTTATATTGAGCTTTGTACTTTTTTTTTCATCTTGAGATAGATCACTAAATTACTAAATCATTAAGCTGTCCAGGATGGGCTTAAACTTAGGATCCTCACACTTCAGCCTCCCAGAGTGCCGTGATTACAAGCATGCACACTACTCTGTCTGAGTAACATTGCTAGTTTTTAAGCATAAGTCTAATGCTTCCTTAGGAGAAATAGGAGGTTTACTTGTCACCAGGCCAGCAGCAGCAAGGTCTCCAGGGATGTCTATACATACTCCATACTGCCCCATAGAGGGTCATGAGTGTAATACTTACATTACATTTTCATTAAGAGTCACCAACTACAATTGCAATACATTTAAGAAAACTATTTAATTAAATTTTAAACACTTATCAGTAGTGAGACTATTACCCCCAAAGGTACAAATTGCATCTTTCCTTTGTAATATTTTCACTTCATAATCACCTCAATACCTCAATATTGTGCTTCTACTTTAACTGAATTCTGTATTCCTTTCACTAAGTACAAGTATATTGTTAGTGAGTAAGAACTATAAATTATGGTTGCTGCGTAGTATTTGATTTAGTTATGGATGGTTGTTTGCTGATCCAGGATGTTTCTAGTTCCTCTCCACTGTGTTCAAAGTATCTGTAAACAAAATACGTAAGGCTCTTAGTATTTTTAGCCAGTGTTGTGGCTTATGTCTAGATGTGCCCCCAGAGCCTCACGCAGTCATAGGAGGAGCTTTTTCAGAGGTGGCTGCATCAAAAGCATGTGATGCTGGGATTAAGGGTGTGTGATTACTAAATCAGTCCATGGATTTGTTTGGCCCCCTCCTTAAACCCAGTAGTGTAGACAGAATATAAAAGAGACAGAAAGAAGCTGATAAAGTCACTTGGATTGCTGCTTTCTGCTCTCACTTGCCCGCTTGCTGAACTGTTTCTCCTCTGCGATGCCCCTCTGCCAAGCCACCCTGCCTTGGAACCAGCTGACTATGGACTAAAACCTCCACAAACTGTGAGCCAAATAAACCTCTCCTCCTTTAACTTTGGCATCAAGTAATTTGTCTGAGTAACAAGGAAAATAACTAAGACAGAATTGTAAGATACCAGTATAAATTTCTTGAAATTTAGACAAAAAGTTATGAGCCAGTTCAAGGATCCTTGCTTTTTTTGCATTAATTGACATTAATATTTTACTTTAAGTGTTCTTTTTTGATTTCACTGAAAACTCTTGCTCTTTAAATTTTTATTTCTTAGATTACCAGGAGAGGTTGTTGAGCACATTCTATGTACCAGGCCCCTCCCTAGAGGACTACACTGAATAGAAGAGCTCCAGTCTGCCCTTGCAGAGGTACAATCAGTGGGAGTACAGACAACCACTGTTTTGTCACCTTGCCACTTACCTGGTGGTAATAACTGCTGTGACACAAAATCAAGATGACAGACCTGAAGGAGAGGGTTGGCTAAGCTCAGGGATGGCCTTTCTGCTACAGTTACATTTAAACAGGTCTCTGGAGGAAGTGTAGGAATGGATAATGAACATGTTTGAAGCCAAATACCATATAACGTTTTACATAGTCACTGAGATAGTTTTGACTTAGCAGGTCCCCAGGAGCATCTGCAGAGAGCCTTTGGGGGTCTGTGGACACCCTGAAATCAGTGAACTGCACATTTATGTAATTACTATCTAATAATATAAATGGAAAGATTTTAGAATATTTGTTAAGAAGTACATATTACAATTTGTGTATCAAGGATATATTGGTTTTTGTTTTTGTTTTTTTTCCTCCAAAGGGTCCATCTTGCTGGGAAGATGTCTTGTTTCCAAACCGGATGAGTGGTGAATGCCAATCTCCAGGCTGCCCTGGGACCAGTGCAGTGAGTACATTGTCAAGCTAATTAATTTTAAAACAGAAAAATGATGACATCTTGAGTGTTTACTAAAACATTAACACAGAGGCAAAAATGACAACGGATTTTTTCTTCCACTTAATAATATTTACTACAGGTTATAGAATATCCAGATATGTTATAGTATTCACCAAAAGTTCTCCTGTGTCATTGCCTTCCAAATCACTTTTCTAATGACTTTACCTTCTTGATGGTGTGTAAAAAACCAACCCTATTTCTTTCTTCTACTCTCACAAATCAGTGTAGATTTCTGTGCCATCAAAAGATGTGGGTATTTTCCCCACCAGAAAGCATTCATTTCTGGAGCAGTGGATACCAGCTGGGTGCCCTCCAATTCTGTTCTGAAACTGCCTGCCTGGAGACAGCAGTGGACCCCACAGATGGAGTGCTCAGTCCCCCGAACTGCTACTCTTTTCATATGCCAACTGCTTGGCCTGGATTGGGTTACCTGTGGGTTACCTGTCAGTTACCTAATAAGTTGAGGCTTCCCCCAAACTCTCCCACCCCTGATTTCAGTAACTTGCAAGAGCTCTTCACCAGACTCTGGAAAACTATTATTTACCATTCCCTAGTTCACTATATGGAATATTATAAAGGGTGTGATGATGAGATGAAGTGGTGCCAAGGGCGAGTCACTGAGACTGAGGGTGGAACTTCCACATTACAGGCACGTCACTCTCCAGTTATCCCAAAACTCTCCTCTCTGAACTTTGACCCTTTGGATTTTTGTGGAGGCTTCATTTCCTAGGCATGAGTAATTACATCACTGGCTACTGGTCATCAACTTAAGCTTCAGCCTCTATTCCGTCCTTGAAGGTTGGAGATGGGGTTAAAAATCCTATCCTTCTAATTCTGCCTTGGTCTTTCTGGTGACCAGCCATTCCTTAAGCTACCTCGGGGCTACCAGCTACCACGCAACCTGTTAGCATAGAAAAGACATTTATCACTTTGAAGATTCTAAAGATTTTAGGAGCCATATGCCAGTAAATAGGGACATATGTCAAATATATAGTTTATAGTATCCTAGGTGACCATGTTGAAATGTGCCAATTTAGACTCCTTAAAAAGTGATATACATGGAAAATAAAGACGAGCCTGAGAAAAGCCAACTAAGCGTCTAGAAAAAGAAAATGTCAAATATATGCCATTAATCTCTTTCCTGATGCTATGATATTTTATATTTATATTCCATATCATTCAAAAACTTTTTGTCTTTATCTCTTGCTATGTTTCCATGCAGTTTTCTGACCCAAGAGACTGTTAGAATATGTAGTATGGATGGGCAGTTGTATAACTGAATTATCAGTTCTTGGTAAATGGTTTCCCTTTGAAGCATATGCTGTATGTTTCACATACAGCAGATGTTTCCTGAAAGAGATCCTAAGCTCTGAAGTTACTCTTAAAATTATTTTATTATTATGGTCCTGCTTATCATTTTATATTGTTATTCTTTTTACTTCAGAATTCTTTGTACCATCATACTTTGACTGTATATATTTCCTGAGCTGTAAATACTGTTATGGTGCCAACACAAATGTCAGTGTTAGCTCACAAACTGTCACATCCAGCTGGCAATTCATATCTTCTCTAAGGAACAAAGTCTGTCAATACCAACAGGTACAGTGTTTGAGCTAGAATCATTAGCAGAGTCTTCTCTTGCCAATCCGCTGGATAATTGCAAGGACACGCACATAGCAGCAAGTAACAGTCAAACAAGTATTCTTCATCAAACTCAGGCTCGGGACCATGAACAAATTCTTGTTAATGCACATCCTGAAGAAAAGGTCCAGAAGAAAAATAATGACGTGTGTCACTCACAGATATCAAAGTATAATATAGTCATTCAAGTTTCAACCAGGGATGAAATTCAAGTGTATATACTTTATAGGGCAGAATTCTTAAGTATAATTTCATATGTATGTATTGTGCAAATATATGTATACATTCTAATATACATAAAATATAGATATAATTACATATAATTAAGTATATACATATGTTTGTATATATCCATGCATGCAATAAACAGTTATCCATCTATCCTTTGGTGTATGTAACATCATCATAGTTTTAACTTCATCCCCAGAGTAATGTGAGGTTCTTTGAAAAATCTACTTCACTACTTGAGTGTCTAAACTGCCTTTTATGTTTCTTGATAATTGGTGGGATTTATTCTTAGCAGAACAACCAACTCTGCATCTCTAAAGATTTATCTCAAAATCATCCAAAAGAGGGAAACTTTTTCATATGAGTATTGAAAATTGTTGTATACTTAACTTAGTTATCAATTTTATATGTCTTAAGTTGCACTGTAACTCTATTTCCAACCTGGTGAATTGATATCCCTAAAACTCTTGCACTATCACCATAGTAAAATACTGTATTAAATCATAAAACTAAATTTTAAAGAACTACTGTATTGCAACCTGGTAAGAAAATGTTTGCCAAAATTGAGGAGAAAATTGAATTCAGAAAGGAAACTGCCTAAGCTCAGCCAGCTGCTACCTGGAGGCAACCACTGATTACTGTGGGTAGAAGCTACATGTAAGACACTCACAGGGCAGACACACACACACAAATATGCACACACACATGCACACACACACTACATTAGTCTTTAGGGCTTAACAAAGTTAGACTCAAAATATGAGGCCTCATTGGACAGAGAAGTGGTAGGAATTCTTGCCTATCTTCTTCTCACTCTAGGTAAAGGAGAAAATGTTACTTCCAAAACTTTGTAAGCACAAACCAAACCTTAATTAGAAGCAGTATTGACTGTTCCTATGAGGCACGTGAAGTCCTAAATACAGAAAATTGTTTGTGAAGTCATAGTTTGGCAGTACTGGATACTGGGCTGAAACTAGCCCAGATCCTCCCAGAACGTGTGTGCTGAGTTCTCAAACAATGACTTCAAATAAATGTTCCGTGGAATGTAAATTAACAATCACAAAAAGTATGCAGCATGTATGGAAATAAGTCTCTGTGAATGAGAACAAACAGAACTCAAATCTGGAAAGAACACAGACAATAAAATTATCAAGGAAAACGTGTAAATATGTATGCTTATAAAAATAAAGGTATACATATCAAATAGTTTAAAAAAGAATATCAGAAATAAGCCTAGATCACACATGCATATGAGATATTCTAGATTTGAAAATTATAATTGTCACAAAATTAACTAAATATTTTAAACAACAAATAAGTCTTAAGTGAAAAGAGAAATTAAGATTTAGATATGAAATTTGCTTGGAAAAAATTAACAAGTTGTATTCCCCCAAAAAACAGTTTGATATAAAGAAACTTTAAAAGTATGCAAGATAGATGTTCCAAATATTAGATTTGCAAAATAAAAATAATAGATGGAATGGTAGAAAATAATATTTTAAAAGATAGTAAAATACAAATTGCAATAATTTTCAAGACTGGAGAATCCCAGTAGGTTCCAACTGGGGTGAACAAATCATACTGGAGTTACAGCTTGTCAGCTTCAAGGAGGAAGCTCTAAAAGGACCTGGAATGACGAAGGCTCACTACCTATATAAGAGTGGCAGCTCCACTGGTGATTAATTATCCTCCACACTGGAAGACAGAGGACATTGAGAAAACAGTAACTTCAAAATGTTTAAAGAAAATAAAAGTCAAGTTAAAATTCTATGTCAGAAAAAATTTTTAAGAATAAAAGACAAAAGAAGAGCATGGTGATGCATGCTTATAATCCCAGTAAACTGGGAGGCTGAGGCAGTAGAATTAATTCATTCCCAGCCTGACACTCTCAGCAACTTCATAAGACCCTGTTTCAAAATAAAAATACTACACACTTTTAAGTGAAATAAATTGGACACACCTGTTCAAATATCACATGGTTTATCTGGTGTGAGAAACTGAAAGTGTAAATAAGGACTAAAATGTCTAATAGATATTGGGGAAATAGGAAGAAAATGTTCAAATGGGAAAGGGAACTAGAAAGGGAAAGAGGGAAAGAAAGAAAAGGAGACAAAAAAAGGAATAAAAGGAAAAAACGGAAACAAAGCTTTTGTAATTAAGAAGGGGAAGAGGGGTTGAAGGGAGGGGAGTGGAATGGGGAAAAAAAGAATTAAGTTATATCATGTAGAGGTACAAATTCCCTGTGATGAATGTGATCACTATGTATATCTAAAATGTACCAATAAAATTAGTTAATTGAATTTTAAAAATTAAAAATAGATGAATAAAAAGAGTTGGGGTGTAGCTCAGAGGAAAAGTTTTGGGTTCAATCCCAGTAGTATCAAAAGAATGAAGGACACAATTCATAATTTAAAAAGCTATTTTGGCTAGTGAAAAACGCAAGGAATTTATTCCCAGATGTACTTTTACTTAACGTTTCACTCTAGTATGATCCTAGAAGAAAAGCATGGAATTTCAGAAAGAATGGTTGATATATGGGTCATTACTAGCTTTGCCTGTTACATGTAAAACTGGTAGGAATATTCATATATCAAAAGCAAGTTTAATTGTAGTCAGTGTCTAGAATGCTTTAACCATATGCTCTAGGCCTGCATACAATAATATCTAGTGACTTTATTTTATATTTACTGAACATTTCCATAAATTAAATATTACCATATGTACTGTTATACTTTATTTAGATTTATCTATATTTTCAAGCATTCTTTCTAGATAATACAAACAAACTGCAGTGATGCGAATTTGATGGGCAGGTGCCTGGGGAGGTAGCGGACTGAAGGAGGACTGAGGACAGAGGAAGAAGCACTGAAGGCCCAGCGTGTCTGTGGATGATAATTGTTCACGCTGTGGACTGTAAGAGAGCTTCGCTCTGCGCTCGCAGGTCCTCACTGCACTCACAGGGCCTTTCTTGTCTCAGACCTTTGTGGTGTCAAATAAAGGGGTAATTTTGAACAAATCTTTCCCATCGTTGCTGTACTTGAAAGTTTTTTTCCTCCCATGTGAGATTCCTCACACTCCCGACCCAGGAAATTTTTCTCTTTTATGAATTTTCTGCTAGTAAAAAAGGCCTGCTTCTCCCTGAAAGAATTTTTGAACACCATAAATGTTTCGGTTCAGAGCTGGGCCTTTAGTGCTTTAACCACATTCAAATCCTAGCTGAGAAGTTCCCCAGCTCCTTACCAAGCTCCAACTGAGTGACCTTCTAGAGTTAGAGGCCTCGAGTCCCAACAAGGACATAAGAGCAAAATTCTCCAGTGATGGTGCAGTAGATCCCCAGGCCTTATCAAGGAGCCCTTTTTCTCCCAGGAGAGGTAGCGAGTCTGTTCACAGAGGCCCTGGGTCTTCTCCACCTCCCTCATCTAAACTCTCCAAAATAAAAGATCCAAATAAAAAATTAGCAACTGAAGTAAATAAACACTACTCAAAAGAAGAAGTACAAGTGGCCAGTAAGTAAACAAACAAACAAAACTCAGTATCTTTGGCCATTAGAGAAATGCAAATCAAAACACTGAGATTTCATCTTACACCAAAAAGACTATCATCAAGGACTCAATAAGCAACAAATCCTGGGGGGTTCTAAGCAAAGGGAAACTTTGTTGGTGAGAATGTAAACTAGTATAACCATTATGGAAATCAGTATAGAGATTCTTGAAAAAAAACTAAGAGTAAAAGTTCTATTTCATAGAGCTATTTCTTTTCCAGTTACCTTTCTGAAAGAATTAAAGTCATCATATTAGAGTATTCATCCATACCCATGTGTACACAACACAATTCACAGTAGCTGAATTATGGAAGTGGCCATATGCCCATCAACAGATGAATGAATAAAGAAAATGCAGTATATACTGTATATACAGCAGAGTACTATTCAGCTATAAAGGATAAATTTGAGCCACTTGGATGAAAACAGATGCATCTTGAGAATATACTACTAAATAAAATAAATCAGATGCAGAACATTGAATATTGCATGGTTTCTGTTATATGAGAAACCCAAAATATAATAACTAAAGACCAAAATAATAAAAGTGAAATGGCAATAAAGAGAGAGGTAGACTGTGGAGATTGGGAAGGGGATCTGGCAAAAGAGTGGAGAGTGGGAGGAGAAATGAAGTAAAAGTGATCAATATATTCTGTGGATATGTACCAATTCCCTAATATGAGTGTAGTTATTGTGTATTGCACAGATACACTAACAAAAACAAAATTCATAGTCTAGGTAACTACACAAGGGATTGAAATAAAGTACAGGATGTCAAATTAGTACGGGGAAAAGAGAAGGAATGCGTAAAACAGAAAGAGAGAGAGAGGATTGTGACAAATAAGTAGCACACACCAAGCAAGCAAAAATAAAAGCACATATACCAATGGAATGAGATGTAAATTCACTCTAACTGAACTTTAAAAGACAAAGATTCTTAGGGTGGATTAAAAGGAGCAAAGCTAGCTCTGTGCAGGTTACAAAAGACATACCTAAAGCATATGAGAACAAAAGCATTGAAAATAGAACAATGTAAAATGACATTTCAGGCAAGTATTAACTAAAGAATTCTGTTGAATCCATTTTAACTGCATATAAAGTAGATTTTAAGGGAAAAAGCATTACTAGAGGGAAGCTCCCTAGATTTTGATAAAAGGTTTAATAACCCAAGAAGATAAAGTACTTTAAAAATTGCCTGATCATAATAATATGGACTTAAAATATATTTAAGAAGCAATGTGAGAATTACCAAATTATATAGATGGACTGCCACTGCCACAACGGGGGAATGACATAGCTGAGGAGCTGCGAGCTTCTCCAGTAGAGACCCTTGAAGGAATTATGAAATAATTCAGGGTCTCTACTGGAGACCCACACAGCCAAGAGCCGTGAACTCAAGACGATGCCCCCAGCACCTTTTCTGCAGACATGCAGAACATTTCAACAACTGATCATGTTTTAGACATTAAGGAGCTAAAGTATCATTAATAACATATGGAACATGGTAACTCATATCTCTTAAGTCAATGAAAAGACCAAGATGGCCATATGAAAAACAACAATGAAAATACCCCCCCTATCAAATATTTTGGGGTGCAGCTAAGTTAGTATTTAAACAGATAACCTAGGACCATAAAAACTTACTTTGTAAAAGAACAGAGGAAAACTTACTTTAAAATACTTTAGGCACAAACTGGGATATCTAAATATTTTTCTACCACATATAGTGAACACTAATGAAATATTTGTTAAAGGAAGGAATTGGCACTGTGCCAGCTTTTAAATAATTATGCCAGTGGCTAGCAGAAATATCCAGTGTGAGACATTTATTTCCTTCGCTTTTTCTCTTAACACCATTTTTCTGGAATGCACTTTCACAAAGTGGTTAAATGTAAATCATGACTCTTTGAGTTTTCTAAAGTCATTGTGTAGCACTTGTTTCTTAAGATGAGATTATAAGCCTTTAAAGTAGTTTATCAAAAATAACTTTGTAGGATATTATTAATTTTTAGCAATGTTTTATATACTATATATTATTGTCTCAATAAAAACTTTAATTGCTATCTATATTTAAAATTCAAAAGAGTAAATTACTTAATCTATTCTTAATTAATATGTATATAGTTAAGGACTAATTAGATCACTTTAAATAAGCAGTAAAATTCAACCTTGGATTTTAAAAATCCAAATATAAACTTGACCCTAATGACACCTTAGACAGAGAAATCTGGTCCTAATTCAACTTTACATTAATTGCTGTAATTTAGGAAGGAAGCATCCGTTCTGAAAGGCACCTCGCCTTTTCATAAAAAGAATTCTAGTTGGTTCAATGAGTATATGTTTCAGATCAAAAAGGAACAAAATCAATTATGATTTTCTCCAGTAGTGAAATTAATTAAACTTTTAATATGGCATAAGACTTTAAATTTTCTATGTAAGCCTTCATTTTATATTTTGCCTATAGTACCTTGAACAATTAAATATTGTCTGTGTTGGGAGGGCATGTGTTTATCTTACTTGCACAGACATAGGCTAAGCCAAACCGGATGTCCTAGGGTATGAGCATTATTTCTGAGTTCTAAACCACAACCCCTAAAAGTGAGAGACCTATTAACAAACCCTCCACTACACACACCTCGGCTTCAGTGGTGCTTTTGTTATAACAAGGTGCTTCTCTACCAACTAACTTTGCCTTTCGCCACACCTGACACTTAAACAGCAGGGTTTTTAGGATAGGGGAAGAGTTCTTTGGATGAAAAAGGAAATTTAAATTATCTCCTCAATAATAAATGACCATGGTCATTTTAAAAGTTCTTGTTGAGGAATGCTGGTTTCAGTACTTAACAGCCTGTAATATAACTACACCATATTTTTTATTTTTACAAAGGAAACATTATCTGAAATCCTAGATAAAATTATATATTTTCTCTTTTAGATTATTTGATTTTGATATGAGTTAAACTCTTTCACATAAAATATTTTTAAAGATGATATTATTTTTTATGTAGTTATATTTTTTATTTTAAAGATAAAAATGAAAACATGTTAACAAACACACATACATTTACAAAATAACACAGAAACAATGCAAGCAATACAGAATTTCAGACAAGGTGATAGGAAATTAATAATGGTTGTTATATCACGTATTGAAATCTTCAATTTGGTTACTCAGATAAACAAATATAGGCATGTAAGATTGATCAAACAATTAAACATTAACTGTTCCTTTCAATAGAGCAATAAAAATCAGTAGTATAACTATGTTAGCTATCCTGTGTATACATATATACATATTTTTTTCCTTCTTTGTTTTCTCTTTTCTCTCATCCCAGTTGTTTTTTCCTTTTGAGCAGTTTCTTTCCTTTTCACTAAATCTATTGTACTCCTAGATTTTATTCACTCTTTCAGGTTCTTACACTAGTGAGACAGTATGGTGTTTACACATGGGTGTCTGATTTATTTTGCTTATGAGTATGGTCTCTAGTTGTGCCCATTTACCTATAAAAGCCTCAAGTTTATCTTCTTTACAGCTGAGTAATATTCCATTATATAAAAATACCACAACTTTTTTTTCCATTCCTCAGTGGATGGGCATTTGGGTTGCTTACACAATTTAGCTATTACAAATTGCTCTGCTATAAACATGGGTGCACATATATGGCTGTGATATGATGTTTTTAGTTCTTCTGGGAAAATACTCAAAAGAGAAATAGCTGGGTTGAATGGGACCTCTAGTCCTAGTTTCCTGAGGAATCTCCAAACTGATTTCCACAGTGGTTTCACCAGTCTACAGTCCCATCAGCAGTGAAGAAGGGTTCCTTTTTGTCCCCAGCCCTGCCAGCATTTGTTACTGGTTAATTTCTTAATGATAACCATTCTCAGACCTCTTAAAATAGCTCTAAGATTTATTATAAATGAAACTAGATACTTAATACTATCCCCTGAACTATAATAAACAACATAATTATTAACTCAGTGTAATGAATGGAGAGTTTTCATTTTATTCAACCTGCGGTTTATTTCTTGCATTTTTCCCCTGTTGTGCTCAGTATACATGAACTGGAATGTTAGTCATAGACTGTATCTCTGATTTCATCTTCTCAGGACATGCTGACTGAAACAAAATGAATAGTAAATATGACTCCCCCAATACTGAACAATTTGACTTATGAGTCATTTGCATATTTTATATCCAAAATATTTCTTAATAATATTTTAGTTTGATCAAATTGCCATCCTCAAGGGGATCTGTGTTTCTTTCGGTTGTTTCCATTGCTTTTTCAGAGATTCATTAGTCTCTCACAAAATGAGCCTCAGGATTTGTCAGGATAGTTTCCTGTACTATATGTTCTTAGTTTTCCTAGTATCTCATAATAATGAAAGGTTGATTTTATTTTTAATGATAGATCTCAGAATCCCTGAAATAGTCACAAATGACAGTTTCTACTTGGACAGTGTAGGATCTCTGGGCTGCCTACTCTTTTGTTGCTGAAGCTCATCAACATACATAGCAGCCAACACTGGAACAAACATATTTAAAGAACCCACTGACATCAGGGTGCAGCTGAGTGGAGGGTGTTGAGGGTGTAGGCGAGAACAGAGGTGCAGTGGGGATACACACATTGCTTGCCCTTCGTTCTGAGCCATAGTTTGAGATAAATGTTTGCCCTGTCCTTACACTGTTCTTTCCACTCGTATTTTCTTAATTCTAAATAAAAATGAATTGTGAAAGCTTTGAAGTCAAACTCAGATTATGATTGAATGGGGTCTAAGTGTGACAAACTGTTCTCCGTTGTCTGACATACAATTTGGGTGACAAACTGGAAATCTCTTGCAGCATTTTTCAAAAATGATTAAGTATGTAGACCTAACGACAGCTTATTTCTAAACCAAGTTTGAGTACTTCATATTAAAAAGTTTCATGTTCTTTTTTTGGATTGTTGCGAATGAAATTAGAAAATAGCTATTTTATTATGAAAATAGAGCTGGGGAGATAGCTCAGCTGCACCACGCCTGCCTGTCAAGCTTAAGGTCCTGAGTTCAATTTCCGGTACAAAGAAAAAAAGAAAAGGAAATTAAACTTTTGCAAATTTGAAGGTCCAGGGGTATAGCTCAGTGGCACAAGCACCTGCCTGGCAAGCACAAGGTCCTGAGTTCGATTCCTGATACCAAAAAAGGGAAAAATTTCAATAAAAATCAAAATTTTGTTAAAATATGAAAATAAATACTCTACTATGAAAAACTGTAAATTTTTAATGACACTGTAGAAATGAAGTTTTCAGAACCTATGAATATTTGTGATCATCTGAAGTCTAGACTCAATTCAATTCTATCTTCCTTTTCCTATTATATTACTCCTTCACTATTTGAGACTTTTGACATCTTGGTGTCAACAGATTAAATTAAATCAACAGCTATAAAGACTCTTGGTATGAAAAAAATTAATCTGTAGGGAAGAGAGACCAGGTACAAATTTGATACATGTCAGGCTTAGTGTGTACACATAATAGATAACTGGTTTCTACACTGTCTTCACACAAGTACGACCTTGTCTTAGTATATGATGTTGTCTTTCAAGCAAAGTTCTGTTTTCATAATGTTTTATAAATACTGAAAATAATTCCTCTTATTCCAGAAAATTACTGGTCCATGTGGACCATAAATTATTATTTATGCTTGCTGACTTGTGATTCTTTGTTCTATAGTTTATATCTTATTTGTGTGTAGTAGACAAATGGTGTCTATTATGACAGCAGTGTTTACACATGAGAATTTAAAAACCATTTATTAATTTTTGAGATTTCAAGAGTTTTACTTCTTAATTTTTAAATTTTTTGATAATTGTAAAACTAGACAAGTCAATAAAAGTGATGCAATTATATTTCCACTATGGCTAAGACAAGGGTCCCAGATAACAAAAGAAGGGCAAATGAATTTATCATGAATAATCAGAAAAGGGTATGCTTCTAGATCAGTGTGTTTCAGATTAGGGAAGATTATACATTGATCTGCTAGAAAAGATAGTAATAGCTATTTAAGCGATAATTTCAAAACACGTTTATAAACTAAATTCTCAGATCTGGAAAAACAAAGATTGAATAGCAATGTAGACATCACCAAATGTTTCAGTTGGTATAGTTCATTAGACCTAGATGGAAATGTTTCAGTTGGTATAGTTCATTAGACCTAGATCTTAATCTCAAGGATTAAGATCTGGAGGTCACTCTGAGACAGCCTCAGTGCAGATACACAAGAGACTAATGGAGTGAAAAGAATCGAAGGAAAATTTGAGGGTAATGGGGCAAGAGAATGAGGCCTGCTCTCAGCAGGGAAGTAGCCCTCTTAACCCTTCAAGCAGGTGATGGATGGCTCCAGGAGACCTGCACTTCACTGCGCTTTGAGGGTGGGCATTGAGGAGCTATCTTCTCTCTTACTCAGGCCAAGTTCAGTCTCAAAAAGTTACCAAAGGCCAAGATAGAATTTAGCTTTTAAGATAAAAAATTTAAAAACACTTGAAGCCCCTTAATGTCAGTTTACCAGACTTGAGATTCAGAATGAAAAGTATAAGCAAATGGGGGAACAAATCCAAACAAAGATTGCATGTGCCAGTGACCACATTGTGGTGAAACTCATACCTACACTAGTGCTTCTTGAAAAACACACTTTGAGATCCTCCCATCATCTGAACTTCTTAAGTTGATGAGTATCACTGCCCTCAATGTTTGGAGTTTGGGAAATTAAATTTAGTGATGATCATGTTATATGAGTATTTCCATGTGAAAATATTTGATGTTTAAAGATTGCAAAAGCAGAATATAGTTTGAAAAACTTATATGTTTTTCCATTGAATGAAATATAGTTGATTCTAATCAGGTGTGGTGGCACCTGTCTGCAATCCCAGAACGCAGGAGGCAGACACAGGAGGGTCACTGTGAGTTTGATGATAGTCCGCACTACCTGCCAGAAGCCTGTCCCCCAGAAAGAACCAAAAAGGAAAAGAAGCTGAGTCTCAAGACATAGTGAGGTATGTATTAGTTACTACACTGGAGAAACACACTGGCCTTCAAGAATCAGGACTACAGGTGAGGGGAAAAGACCTCACAGGAATCACTGCCATTCAGAGTCAGCAGAGCTAGTACAAAATCCACTAAGCATGTCTTCTGTACGATCACTAAGGATAGGAAAAATGATTATTTCATTCACTGTTCATACAATTTGGGGACATTCAGTGTGGAGTCAGACATATAGCCAGAAAAATGGTTTTACTATGGCCTAAACACTTGTAAGGGTGGGTATGAGGGATGTACAGGGACTTTGCTCTGTGAATAAAGAAGATCAAATAAGCAAATCGGTGTATTATCAGGGCCATGAAAGAAGCACAGAAAGTGGTTTGGGGCTTCAGAGAAGGGAAACTTGCTTAGCAGAGGTCATCCAAAAGGCTTCCTGCAGGGTGCTGACCTCAGGAGCGGCAGTGGATTTTTCAGAAATGGTAATATTGGCAAGACTGGGCGCATTTTGTGATATAGAGGAGATGATGGTAACACAGATATAGAAAGTTCAGATTCATTCATTCCATGAATACCAGGTGACTACTTGCTATCTGTGTGTTTAGCTGGGTGTTTACTCTGTACAAAAATCAACATTCCATGCTTTGATGGGGCTGTGCCCACTTCTGATGACCCGGGAATTGCTAAAAAGGAAGAAGAAAAAGAAAAGTACAAGATGTTCAGAGAACATGAAACAGGGCCTTGCTAGAACATACCCTCAGGGAGAAGGGAACCTGCGCTGAGAGCAGGCCCCTCCTCAGCATGCTGGAGCAGCTCTGCAGAGTCCTTGGGTCAGTGGTGACTGGGAAGCAAGTGGGGCACATCTGTCCTCTTTATGGGTTTGATCTTGTTTGTCTGTGGGCTTTTCTCTGGGATGACTGTAATCATGGAGCCAATTTCCCCATGTGGAAACGTGCATATTGAGAAGGCTGAGTGAGCATTTGAGCTGATTGCTGTCACATAAAACGAGGAGCAAATAGGAAAAAGAAAATTTGAAAGGGAACAAAAAAATGAGATTATTTTCATACAGTATTTTCCTCCTGCATTCCTGGCACAGTGTGAATAAAGGTAAAGAGAACTGGCATTTTGCCTTCCCTAAAACCAGAAACGTAACAAACAAATGAGGTTTTAGTTCAGAACTGATTAAAAATGCCACACTTTTCTTGTATTTATTGGGTCATTAAGAGCAGCCATATGGTTGTTTGTTGTCTTAACTGTTCACGTTTCTCCAGTATGTTCCTCAGTGGGAGTCTGTTTAGTAGTTGATTGAAATCCCCTGTTTATTGGCAACTCTGTTATCTGGTATGGCCAAAAGTGGCTGATCTAGCAGGAACTATTTTCCTTCTTCCTTCCTTGTGCTACTTCTTTGTCAGCCTTCCTGGAAAACCTAGGACATTTTCCTCTGGCCATCTGCTTTTCAAAATATTAGATGGGCAAGAAAATGGGTTAGTAGTTGAAGAAAACTTTGAGATGATCATGGAGTTCACCATTTTTTTTGAGATAACTGACTTGACTATGAGTAGAGTATATGCTGAGCAGTTGGATAGTTGGGTTTAGTTTGGAAGCAGATCAGCATAAACTTTTTACTCCATGTTAATTAACTTTTACTCACATCCAGTTCTCCACTTGTGGAACAAAGAGTGTGCATCACTTTGAAGCCCTGGTGAACATCTGTTGGGACTTCTACTCTCCATAAAGCTTCCTTGTCTTTCAAAGATAAAAGCGGTGTGTTGGGATCACATAACTGAGTATTTGAAGAGTTTCCTATCATATCCAGAAATGTCTATATTTCTCTGGATCTAGCATTGTCACTTTTCCTTGGAATTACCTGGTTTATCAGTTTCTTCCCGCCTTGTTAAAGTGAAATATTTTAACAATCAAAAGATCACTTCTCCATATGCTTCTACTAGCTCACTAAAACTTAAACTGATGCTCACAAGAATTATAAATCCCAATAATTGATTTTGTTAGGCAATTAGAACTCAGCACAATGTCCAGCATGTAGGACTTTCTATAGAATCATTTTCAGTTTCATAATTGATGGTGATTGGTTTTAATTATTAAAAGGTATGCATTTAAATTGGGACATTTTCTTGTTAAAACAGTGAAAATGTTTTAAATGTATTTAGATTTAGGAATGTGGTTCAGTCATGTACTTCAGTGATGAAATGTTTATCTCATTTGAATAAAGCAAATGTAGATAAGAATATGTTGTAGGTTATTACAGGTGACTAATTATGGCATACAACTGTATAAGTATAAAGCCACAGAATTTAGGCTTCTGGGTAATAGCAGTAACTTATATTGATAGGATTTCTGCCCTCCTCTTTGATGCATTTGAGAAGTGCTTGACTGAGCTGCGTTGTTTCTTTTTGCTAGCTGGAGAGCTGGCCCAGTGGGAGCTGAGGTGACATCTGCCAAGGTGGAATTCTCAGGGAGTCTTGGGCTCTTGCAGCACTTTGATTTCATTTTAACCCTGTAATCACCAGAAAAGCCCCTTTTAAAATTCTTGAGCCTGCAGTCAGGGACTGTGGGTTTGGACTAATTAGTTCCCATTTTTGACTCCCCACATGTATAGTGTGTACTCTTGAATGATGGTATAACAGACAAAGGGTGGGTGCCCCTCAGAAAGAGGCCATTCAGATGCTTGCCTGGCTGCTTGCCTCTCCGCAACTTTGGGACCATCTGGACTATGGAGAAGCATTAGTAAGTTCTCATTTTTGTCCTTGTTAGACGCCTCCACAGAACCACAGGCTGAGGCCCAATCAAGATTTAGTTTGGAGAGGAATCCCTCCTTCTCACCATGGAGCACAGACAGAATAATCCATTGCTTTCACTGTCCTTTGTAAACACTCACAAAAACATTCAACAGGCATTCAGAGTTTAAAATATTCCCTCCCCAAACCACATGGGGGCCTAACTAACAAGAGGCGATCATCCTCTCCTCTTCAAACTGAGCAGGAACAGACTGAAACTGGTACCCCTGGGGGTCTTACTGGAATCAGGCAAGCAGACTGTCCTTCTCCCTTTTAGGTCCTTTGTGAGCACACAAATAGGGAGCCAAGGATTCTCCAGACCCCTGAGGGGACTCTAAAAATCTTGAGGGTATGCCTTTCCATCAGGACCTAGAAAGGTCCTTGCTCCATCTGTGAGGACCACAACTGATGACCAAAGAGGTCAGCACAGTCAGTCTTCCCAGCTGATGAACTAGATGCAGCAGCAAACAGAAACACCAAAACATCACCTAGGATTGCGAGGAAGATTTATGTAAGGTTGACAAGCACTGACCTCAATTAATGTCAGGCCCCGAAGGCTCAGGAAGGGAGGTTTTTATGACGTTGCAAAGTGGAAGTATAGAGGCAGGGTATTTGGTGGTTATTGATTGATTCTTACAGTGTGCATCATAGTGACCAGCTGTTTCTGGGAAGCAGGAGTAGCAGGAACTGTGACAGGAACTGAAGTAAACTGGAGGTTACCTGGGCAACTAACAAAAACTGAAGTATACTGGGGCGGCTTCTGCTACACTATAGATCAGGATGTATAATCCACTAAGCTAATTATTGAGGCACTCTTTAAAGCATGACTGTGTAGAAATCATAGAGTGATATATTGAGAAATGAGTCCTACTGAATTGGTTGCATTTTCATTCCAGCTACGGCAACCAAAAGACTCCCTAAGGAGTATGTTGCAGAGATTACAGTCCATGCCTCCCAAAACAAAATGAAACAAACTAAACACCAGTTATAACAAAAATCTTTCAGAATGGTGAGAGCCAATCTCTGTTTAGAAAGACTGGAGGGGAGAGAAGAGGGTAGCAGGGAAGGCAGAGGGAGTATTAAGATTAGCTCAATAAATAGTCATTACTCTCAGTCAAATGTTATGTTGTGGCTGAAGATAAATCAGTGAGAAAGGCCACCAGCTGGTAAGACTCGTGATGAACCTGACCGAAAATGTTTACAAATTGTAATTAAACTTTAACAACTCAATTTTTGAAAAGACTAACTAAGAATAACCAACACAGAATTTATTTATGAACCATTACCCTAGCATATTAATTTACACTCTGGGGATATCTGTACTTCCATGATGTTCACATCTACCTTCCCAGATGTAGTTTTTTCTTCCTGTCACCTGCTCCTTCCTCTTTTCTCATTCTTGTTTGCTTTTCTTCCTCATTACCATTTCTCTTGGATAAGCTGGCTTTTAACTCAAATTGATGAGATATTTATCTTCATATGGCTGTATGTGTCTGAATATCCCTCTTATCAAAACTTGTATTCTAATTGGCCTATCCTTGGAGTTAGACTAGTGGTAGTGATTTGTTGCTAAAGACTAGAAAGCAGTAGAAGTGAGGCTGTGTTATCTCTGAGCTACATAACAAAAGCCACAGTGATGTCTGTCTGGATTCCTCTTTTATGGGACACATACACTACTAGCAGCCCTTGACCAACATATAAGATGCCCCAGATTCCCTGGGCTACACAGAGATAGAGAGATGATTATGGGCCTATGACTAGGAATAGATCTCTGCCACTTGAGTCCATCAATTGACCATCACCAGTTGTGTGAATAGGTGAGAGTTCAACAGTTTTATTTCACATATTTTGAGCCTCTTCAGCTACTGCCAAGTAAGCAGAGATAAATAATCCCCCCCAAACCCTACTGAAATGACAGACATTTGTCTTTAAAATAATATTTAAAAACTTAAGATACCAACATTTGGAGTGTTTTTCGCAAAGAACTGATAGAATAGGACACATTCCATAGTGTTTTGCATGCCATGTTACAATACAAGACACTATACACACTCTGATATACATTGGCATCTTAGCTCTCTCTCTCTTTATCTCTCTGTCTCTGTCTCTTTCTCTCTCTCTCTCACTGTTTCACAAAAGAAGGTACAAATTGGAAATCGGGCAATAATGTGGTGGTAAAGGCATCACAGTAGAATTATATAGAGAGTTTATTTAAGCTGAGCTAGACCTATTTAAAATGTAGCTTTACCTTGGATTGTATCAAATCAATAATACCACTTTTAAGTGACTTCCCTACTGATCAGGTACCAAAAGCACCACATGATTATGCCAAGAAATTAAAATGCTAAACTACCTGTCTGATGTAATTCTAGCTGGGCCTGATGACACACCCTTGTAGTTCCTGCACTCTGAGAGACTGAAGCAGGAGGATCACAAGATCAAGCCCAGCCAGAAGTTTAGCGACTAAGACTCTGTCTCAAATTTTAAAGTAATAATAAAAGGCCTGGGGATGTAGTGCACTGTGAGAGCCCTGGGTTCAATCCCTAGTATTGAAAAAAAAAAGATGTACTCTTATTATATCTAAGTGAGGTTATGTCCTGGTCTGTGTGGTTGTATATATATTTCTCAAGGCACCATCAAAGAGATACCTATAAATTATTTTGTCGGATAGTTTATTTTAGTTACAATATTTTTACAAGAGAACCAGCTTATATATAGAACAATGTGCAGCAGTTTGGGCAGTGAAGGCAGGGGAAGTTGAATTGGAATCTTGTTTGGGTGCTTTCAAGCTGATATACCAGGACAGAGTCTTTGCACCCATCAGTTTATCTGTGAGGTGCCAATACGTTTTATACAAGATTATTATAAAGATTACATCTGATAAAGGGTATCAAGTTCTTTCCTCAGAGTTTGACATTGTAAAGGATAAATAAATTGTAGTTATAGTGCCACAGTTGGTACTTTAATGTATTGATTTTATTAGGTTGGTTTCAGAAGGTAGCTTTTCTCCAACATTTTTCATAAGGATTACAGATGATTTATTATCATTCCTCTGCAGTGGATTGCCATTTCTACAAAAAAAAAAAAACAACTCATTCAAATTGATAATGTTGCTCGGATAACAATTAGTAACAAACTGCAACATCTGTAGTACCATAAATAATTATGTACTCAATTTTCATTTTATATATTACTTAATGGTAACAGACAAAATTCTGACACTAGCTGATCTAAAGGGAAAAACATCATAGTCATAAATAATATTTAGGAAAAAAAATTATTGTTGGTTACTTTTTGAGATTTGTACTGCTAGAATTATAGACATAATTCCACAGATTTTAAATGTTGTGCTAGACATGCAATTTGAAAACATTACATCTAATTTTCATTGAAATATTTTCATAATAAATGTTATATTTTCTGACTATGAAAGCATAATATCAGCTAAAAAACTAGCATACTTTTGTCTGAAGATAAGGGTAAAACTTCTTACTTGAACCACCTATAAGTAGTCATTCTAACATTAGATGTATATTCTTCCAGTCTGTTTTCAAAACCTGTGTGTGTATGTGTGTGTGTATGTCTGCACATATGAGCAGGCCTACACTCTTTTGAAAACCTAGGAGTGTATCTCTCATGTTATCTTGTATCTCTTACTTCATATATTATGTTCAGTTTCTCTATTAAGAGAAAAAGATTTACATAACCATTTTCAGTGAGAGTGACCCTATTTTATTCTGTGCAAACAGACCTCTACTGATGAGCAGCATTTAGGCTGCTCTACATTGTCCTGGAAAAACCCAGAATGTCAGTGATCTCCATTACATACCTCTCTACAGTCATATCTGGTCACAGCTTCAAATCCTAACATTGAAAGCACAGTTGAGGAGAAAAAGATACTTTATACTTAAAATGTTACACTGCTTAGTTCCAAAATATCATTTGGCAACTTTGTGCCACTTTGATTTTCCCTTAAAACTTATGAGAATACTATTTCTTGTTCTCTTCTAAGTGCTTTTCTTTTTTTAAATCACTATCAATTATTTAAATAAAATGTGGAGTCTTATTTTAAGTTGTACCCCTTCCTGGAATTTCTAAGCATGTTTATTGCTCATTATTTTGTTTTTTCTTTTTTTTACTTCTAATTGTACATTATAGATGAACATTTGTTATCATGATCTTCTGTGTGTGATATGTTGGAAATATATGTTACCCATAATATAGTCTACAAGTCTTTTGAGATGTTTTAGAACTCTTTAAACAATAAATTTTTTGTAGTTAAATCTGTTATTTTCTTTATAGGACTATGCCTTTTATTTTTTTATTTTTAGAGCTATGCTTTTTAAATCTATCGTTTTTGCAGAATCTTCTCTATACTCAAGATCATTCTGTGTATTTACCAAAAGTATTTTCTAGTTATTTTACATTTTTAATTATTTAGATATTTAAATGTTTGATGAGCATAGATTTTTTTTTTCTTCTTTTTTTGGGGGGGCGAGTAACCAGGAATCAAACTCAGGACCTTATACTTGCCAAGCAGACACTTGGACCACAGAGCTGTGGCTCCAGCCCACTAGATGTTATTTTCATGTGAAGGGCTTTGTATGAATCTAATTTTACCTACTTCCCCACCCAAAATTTATAACTTCATTCATCTGCATTGTATTTTGCATAGAGCATGTTTCCTCCTTGGATTTGAAATAAATCTCATGTACTTATTATATAAACTGTAGGATCTTACATCTGGAGTCTGTTCTGTTCTATTTATTTAGTTTTTTTCCTCCACATCTTCACTGCTTTGATCATTCTAACATATAAGAGATTATAACTTACTTAATATCTGCTACAGTTGTCCAAATTACTGTCATTTTTTCTTTGTTATTCATAAAAATTAATTTTTCCACATGATCTACAATATTTTTTAAATTTTTAAATTTCAAAATTTTAAGTTTCAAAAATGAATTAGATGAACTTACTTTTAGTATAAAAGTATATCATCGTAGAAGACTATACTTAAAGAAGACTGTAACGTAAGCATAAATTATATGATGGCAAAATATATCTCATTTTTTGAGTTTCTGGGCTATATTCCAAAAAAGTCAGTCCTTCTAAAATCTCTTCCCCCTGAAATATATACTTATATTATATATTTTATATCTAATATAAATATCATATATATATAGAGAGAGAGAGAGACAGAGACAGAGACAGAGGGGGTCATATTAATATTCCTGGTTGATCAGTATACTATTCCATCATAAAAGATTAATATCCCATACAGGGCTGTATTTTTCTTTCCATGACAAGGTACAGTCCTGGGTAAAATCTAGAAGGGTATTGTTCTCTGAGTGACAAGTATATAGTAAGTTTCACTTTGAATGAAATATACTGAATCAGCTAACTCAGAATACTTCTTAAATGATTTTTCTGTTTGATTTATAACATTAATTTTAGGGAAATTAAGTGTTAACAAAATTAGTACTGCCATGCTCTTTAGCTATTACAAAATTTTGTATGCCTAATATTTTCTTTTATATCTCAAGTATTATCTTGGAATGTTCTCTAATAAATAGAACTTTCAAAAAAGGTACAGAGACAAAATGGAAATTATTAATTTTCAAGAAGTATACTTATTTTTATTATTTCCTACCTTTTGGGGATCAATTTAGTAAAATATTACAGTAAGAAAAAGCTTTAAAAGCAGTAGAGCAAGAAAGACCCAGGTTCAATTACCTAGGTTCCAAGCACTACTAGTTGAGTGGCCTTGAAAAGTCTTAATTCCTTTACTTTTAGTATGACACATGCTTGACTCTAAATGTTGCTGACATTTTTATTAATATATAACACAGTGACATACTGAAACATTGTAGGTAGCATTTAAAAATATCCTTGCTACTCTGCTCTAATATTTATAAATTTCAAGCATTACAGTATTGTTTCCAAACATCATTATATAGCATTGATTAATTTAGGACCACTTGGGCTGGGGATTTAGCTCAGCAGCAAAGCTCCTGCCTCACAAGTGCAGGGTCATGTGTTTGATTCTCGGTACCAGAAAAATAATAATAATAATAATAATTTAGGACCACTTACACTGAACGTAGTTTCCACATGAATTAAGTAATATTTTGTAGGGCTAGATCAGAGTTCAAAAAATGATCTTTTCTAATATTCAGTATTGGTTTTTGCGTGCAACTAATATCTATTGAAAATGTCACAATTGTACATTCTGGGAGGAAAGATATAAAGAACAGAAAAGATAGAAGGAAAACATACAACTAACAGTTAAATTATTGAAACACATTATTTTAGTTGATGGTAAGTGATTCTGTTTTCCTAAAATGTGCAAACAATTATTCTGATAAATTACTTACAAGAAAGGATTTCTAAGATAAATGCCAATCAATTAAAAATCATCTTTTAATTACAAGAGAACTTATGGAATGATTAGTGGCTAGGCTTTCCTTTTTTCCTTCTTAAAAATTATTGACCAAGTTACCTAAAGTCTTACCCTGTAAGATGATTTTTTCTTTTTGGCTCAATGATTTTTAAAATCCTTTTCTACCTCAAACACCCATGGTTTTTGTTTTATATAGAGGAAAAGAAATCCATCAATTAAAGAACAACTAAAGCACACAAATATAAAATAAAATGTAGAACGTAAATTATTGATCATAATTTATATTATTCTATAAATGTTGTATATCCTTTGATTATGTGTAGCACATTTTAGGATTTAATACATTTAAGTAAATATATGAAGTACAAAATTTCCTCTTACCATTTTCTGTTCTTCTATGCAAAATTCATACGATTGAAATTGTCAGTAAATTTCTGACATGGAGAGGGATGTTGTGGATGGAAGAAAATGGGTCAGATTTCAAAATGTAAACATATGTTCTACACCCTGATGTCTCAGATGTGACCCATGGTCAGCACTTGTCAAGAGCTGTGAACACTGACAGGACAGATGGTCCATGAAGCAGTGTCTGGAGTAAAAGATACAGAAAGATGGAGCAAGACACAAAGTCTCAGAGAAACCTGATAATATTCTTGTTATTATAAAGTCAGCAATGTGTTAAGACATCACAGAGAGGTCTTCATATACATAATTTCTTTACTTTGTCACATTTTCCTCTTTTCAGATTCTGTGTGGGAATCTAGTATTGGTTTGTTTAGAGGAAGAGTTTCCAGGGTGCTATGTAAAAATGGCTCCTGATTCTGCTACGTATCAGAAAGAAGAGAGTGCAGAGACCTTGCCTCACCACACTCTTTGGGCTCTCTCAGACTTCCTAGACACACCTCTGAAGAGGAAGCAGGGGCAGTCACCATTTGCTGTACTCTGATCTTCAGTTGTACTTGAAGATCTCTCAGCTTTGGTTTCTTTGTCTAGGAAATGGATAATTGTGCAGTATCTTTGAAAGGAATTAATGAGATACACATGTGTGTGTGTGTGTGTGCTTAATATATGTTAATAACTAATAAGTGCTATTTGATTTTATTCTTCTCAGAGGTGATTGATACATAAACTGCTCTGGGCTCCCAGTGTCCCCCAAATTTATCAATATTTGGTTATATCTTCTGTTTTCTCTTTCAAACATTTCTTTTCTACCTTCTTGTTACCCTATGGGACAAATATTTTTAATGAAAACATGCATGACTGAGTAATCTTATTGTATGGTCATATTTTGCCCTGTTTCACTTAATATATTATTATTTTTATTATTAGAAATCTAATTTTCAAAGTAGTGAGATGACAAAGCAGTACAAATTAAAATTGAACACATCATTTAAGATTACTGTATTGATGTAGTAATGAGCGATGAATGTAATTTTCAAAAATGGACATTTAGATTAGCCCTTAAGAAACTCTGATCTGCTTATCCTATCAGCTAGAAATGCTTAAAAACCTTATAGCATTAGTACCAAGCTGTCATAAGCCAGGTAATGTTTATGACCCAGATATATCTTATCTATGGGTAAGAGGGAAATCAGAGAGTAAAAATGACTGAATTTGGGCTAGCAGATGAAGTAACTAGAATATCACACTACATGTTGTCAGCAGGATAGGCTTTGAGCTACCTCAGTTTGACTTGTCCTGACGTGTTGCTTATTTACTTTTTTTATTGCCTGACTTCATATTTCCTTTCATGCAGCAAGCAACAAGAAGTTGCTATCCTTAACCACCTATTGAATGTAATCTTATTTTCTGCATCGACATATTTGTGAACAAGACGAGGCTAAATGCTGCCCTTCCCTTGAAAAATGAAGAAGCATTAGAAGATGAGAGGGTTGTAGAAGGAAAAGCTCATGTCAGAATCCCTCAGGTAATACTGACCATGTACCTACCATGCCAAGACAGCAGAGAGACATGGTGGGATTAATGTTGAACATGCAGTCCAGTCCAGATGATAAGAAAACACATGTTCCTTAACTGCTGTCATCATTTTATTGAAAGTGAAAGAACTCAGAATGTTACATGAATAAAGAAACTATCTTCCTTCTCACACTCCTAGGTTACTCTAGAGTCATTCTTCTCAGACAGCGGAGGGCATCAGGTGTGTTTCTTAGCTGTGCTGGTCATTTGTAGGTGTCAAATTCCCAGAGTTGTCTTATATAATGGTGTCACTTACCTAAGTTAAATCTGTCCTCTCCCCACTCCAGTCTCACTTCAGGCAGGAAGCCTTCTCTAGTTTCTTTATGATTTCCTTGCCTTGTCTACCCGTTCTTTTTCTCTTCATTTCATTCCTTCAAGCCTCCTCCCATGCTTGGGGCCCTGTTGGTGAAGCAGGAAGAAGTAAGGATCAGCAAGCGTCTTCAGGGCTGCTTGCTCGCTCACGTTAGGACCTGCTCCCGGAGGCCTCTATCTGCTGCTCCTGGAATGGCATGGATCTCTCTTTTTAACTATACGTGGTTTTTTTCCTCCCCAGAAGCTTGCGAATCTGTCTGCACATACACAAGTTCCAGCACCTGTAACTTTCTACTTGGAATCCTCCTTGAGTAAGGATGCGAATGAAGTGGGGATTCAGGTTTCTTCCTTATATGTGTCTGTGACTGAGACACAGGCTTGGGGGTTCTGCCAAGATTCTGGGGCAGCAGAAACAGGCACAGTAGCATTCCTCTGAGGCCGACATGCAGGAACATCTGTCATCACAGTGCAAAATCACAGCAATTGTGTAACTGTGCAAGCTAGCGGAAGTTATTGTGCTGTCAGCAAACAAGGGAAGGAGAGTGTTAGCTAGTCTTTGTCTTGGAGTGGGATTTTGAATGGAGTGGATATGGAGAGAATAGATCAGGGTGAAATGAAAAGCCATGCAGAAACCTGCAGGCAAGGGCAGAAGAGCCAGTTCTTTGCATAGAGGGAGAAGAACTTGGGAAGAGAGCAGAGGAAAAGCCATGTCAGAGAATGCCAGCCCATAGGCCTGCTTGGTCTGTGCAGATATATAGGTGACACAGAAGTAGATAAACACCTTAATAGGCACCACAAAAGTTAAACAACCTCCCCTACACACCTGTAACTTATGGAGGGCACACCCAGTATGCTGCTTAATTGAGCATGCTATAGGCAAGTTCTCTAAGAGAAGGATCTGGCCATGAACAGGAAGTGTGCCTGGAGGGGCCTTGGCAAATGTGGGATACATCCTGGACCAGGGGAGATGGGGGAGGTCTTGAAAAAGCATAAAGGTGACAGAGGCTTGACTTGAGAGGAAAGTGTTGTGTGCTAAAGTGCAATGTGACATGTTACCATGATGGCAGGAAGACCAGCAAAAGGCAGGCATGACCAATGATCATTTTTGGGTTTTTATAATAACTAGGACTGCCTTATACACAGAGCACATCAAATTCCCAGCAGTGACAACTTCCATGGAGATGTGCAAATAATTAACAAATTTTCACTAGTATAGAAGGCAAAGTCACCTGTCAAGTGGTGGAGGAAAAGAGGCATCACTGTTATTGTAGGGCCATAGGAAAGATTTCAGCCTGGGTAAGTTCTAGGGCTTTAGAAGAAGCATGCAACAGAGAGATGCAGGAGGTTTTGAGCAGTAATAGCCTTTTATTTTGCCCCCAAGCATGCACTGGCACCTGACACCATTTATAACACTTCCCAGGGATCTTCAAGAATTGGACAAGAGAGTTAGGCAACGTACAGAAGGGGAATGTTGTGAGCCAAGAATGGGGGTCATATGGCTGTAATCCCAGGTTGAGGGAGGAAGATCATAAATTGGAACGCAGCCTGGACAACTTACTGACTTACATAAGACCATGTCTCAAAAAAATAATAATTTTAAAAGGCTGGAGATGTAATTCAGTGTGAAGACCCTGGATTCAGTTCTCAGTAATGAAAAAAAAAAGGAAGAAAAATAAAAGAGGAAAGGGAAGGAAGAAAAGAGGGAAGGGAACATTCTGGGGTGGTCAACAGGCAAAGAGAAGAGGTAATCTTGGTTAGGTCTTGGATGTTGGTCCTGTGGGTGAGGAAAACAGCTTTGCCTGAATGTGTCAATATATAACAAGGCTTCTACACCCCCAGACTTCATTTCTATTGGGCTTCTCATCTTTTACATTCAAAATGTACTTGAACTTGATGGTCACAGCATCAAGCCCAGTGTAAGTAGTCACCAGGGTCCTCAGCCACAAACACTGAGACTGTATTTGCAACTTCTGTACATCCCTGAGATGATCTGACTAATGCATTCTCTACTATAGTAGTCACTAGCAAGGACAACAGTGGCAGCGAAAGAAATGATATCCAAAATCATGCAGGACATTAAAAAATACAAAGCCCAAAGCTTGTGGACTTTTAGTGGGAACAAACTGGGCAAAATCAAGGCTGAGAATAAAGGCAAAGCACAACAGGGAGTCGCCAGTCCTCAGAAGCACCCTTACTGAGCACAGTACAAACTGCTGACACGGAACAAGTAGGGCATGGGCACAGGGTACACAGTCACACTGAGGGGAATGGAGAGTGCATAAACAGGACATAGTAAGCACAAGAGTTCATTTGGTGTCCTCTCACTTAAGTATCATGTAGGAAATGCCAGCCATTTCCCTCATCTTCTCTGCTTCCCCCGTCTTACCAGTGAGCTAGAGACACAAAGCACAACCTTCAAGAAAAGTACTTTGTAGGAACGGTTTGACATTATTTACTGCCACTTACTTTCTGCAGATTTTAACCCAGTTTTCCACAAAAGGTCTGTAAGACGGAATCACCTTGCAATTTTTTTTTTAAATTGAGTGCTTCAATTACTCTGTAACATTAGTTGGGGTGGGAGATGGTGGGCTTGTTTTTAGTGAGCTCTCTGTACCTCAAGCAGAACTAGGAGTTCTGGGTGGGGTCTACCACAGGTTTTCATTGTCTCTCTATAAAATGAAGTCACTTTAATGGGTGGTGCCAATATTACCACAGTGTAACTATACCAGCTGAATTTCTGGTACATTATATTCTGTTACTCTAAAAACTCATTTGAAACTTCACCACAGTAATTACTTTGGGGATTCTCCAAAGAGCTGATACGCTGTGCTTTTAAGCAGTCTTCTTTTTTTTGGTCTCCACATTATCTCTGATGTCCACTAGCTGCTGACTCCCTGAAGCGAGTACTAGACCCACGTCCTGGCCTTGCTAGTAGAGGCCCATGTGAAATACCAACGCCACTTCAGGCCCTGCGGCTCCCAATTTCCCTGTGCTCAACCCTGGGGACCAAGAGGAGCTGAATTCTGTGCTTCATGGGGGCTGTCTCCCTCCTTGAGGTCATACCCCACTTCCCAACCAGCATCCTAAAGCAACAGTGCATGTGCACATCTTTCCTTGAAGTCTCCCAAAGAAGCTGTTGCTTCCATTTCTTATCTACTGCTTATTTCTTAAAGGAAGCCTTCCATGCACATCTCCACAGGAGCACACAGCATCTAAGACCCAGTGTTTTCTTCTTCAAGAGAAATATCATCTGCCATGATGCACCCTGCAGCTTCCTTCCTCCTCTGCCCCAAACCTCTCTGGTTCAGAGTGGGATTCACTTTCATTTAGGGTTAACTGAGAGATCTCTTTAAGTAGTTTGACTCGAAACCTTGGAACATTTGTTGCAAAGGGAGCTGTAAGAACCCACGTTGTGGGAGACAGATAACTGACAGGCATTTGTTCTAGCTCCTACTTATCAGGTTGAAAACATCAAAACATTGTAGAGACAGTTTTAGATAAAAACATCAATACACAACTACATTTTTATAACACCTGGCTCTTCTAAAAGTTGAACCCTTACAAAATTCTCCTGGGAAGCCTAAATGACATGATAGTTCCTAATGTTTCTTTCTCTTCTTGGGAATCTGGGTCAGAGGGATTTTTCAGGGTATATTTCATATGGGATAATAGATTTCTTCTTATATCCTAGCAATATGAGGAATTATAGGAAAATAAAAGCATCTCGTATGTATTCAAATAACACACCAAGTTAGTGTATCACCTCCTTCCCCCTCTCTCCCTTTGCCTCATCCTTCTTGCTCTGTTGTTCCCTGTGTTGCTCACTTGATAATATAGTAAGCACCTAGTCTGCACAGGACCTGTGCTGAGGCCTGGAAATATAGAAATAAACACGTTGTGTTGCTCACCCCACCCCCAGGCCACGGCTGTTTTATAAGAAAGACATAAAATATTATCAAGCATAATAACATACAGTGTTATATGGAGTATTATAGAAACACAGTGTGGAAAGTTAACTTTACGTGAAATACGAAGATAACTAAGGTAGTGACAGGCATACTGTTTAAGAAATTACTCAAATTTCTTCAGTATTCTAACAAGGTAAAGACATTCCATACTCATTCTGTGTGTAACCAAGCACTGCTGTCTGCACAAGAATATACTATGGTTTGTCATACCAGTAAAAATATTTCCCATATATTTTCAAATAGCTGAAAATAAATGGAAACAAGAACAATTATCTGGCAGTATAAAGGGCCAGAGGATCTTTAAAACTGAGTACTTTCTCAAGAGGTTGCAAAGCATCAATTTAGGATATTTTGTGGTTATTCCATTGAAAAACCCCCAAATCAGTATAATGCTTAACTTATGTACAAAGTAGGATACCAAAAACATGAGAATCTTAGGGTGACTCCATATGAATTATGGAGACTACAGAGACTAAAACTACAGTTGACTTTTTGATATATAAAGAATAATGCTTAGAGCGTTGAAACACCAAGACTGACATGGGGCTGGATCTGGAAAATAGAATGTTTACAGTGCTTGTGAACAAGCACTGTAAGGGTTCTGAAGTTATAAACCAGGTATTAATTCCACAAATAGAACATAGGATGCCACATGGCCATGGTCAAAAATGTTTCTCTCTCTGTTTTGATTTCATCCTCTATAAATCAGTAATTCAAGATGATATAGTATTTGGTTTATAGTTTTGTTATTATGACTAGATAAGAAAATGCTGTAGCACAGTCCATAACATATACAACAAACCCAATGAATATTACCTTATTATCATTAGTATGTATGAAAAGCAAGCTATGAGCAATATGATTCTGGCAATTTAATCTGAACTCCCAACAATATATAAATAACTTTCCTCCATTTAACCTGAAAGTTCTAAGATTACTTTTATGTACACAGTCAGAAAACATATAACAGAGCTGGCATTTTCAGTATGTCTCCTTCCCTGTATTATGTTTATCTGCAGTAGTGCATGTGTGAAGTACATGATGTTTACATTCCTTATACAGAGTTGAGATGGACACGTAACACATCTTAATTCCTTTCTTATTGCATCTTTCCTCTTTTTTTTTCTTTAAATTTAAGAAATGAAAGAAGGAAAACATATTAACAAACAGACATCCATTTACAAAATAGCATAAGAACAATGAAAACAAAACAGAATTACAGACAAAGTTGTAGGAAATTAACAATGGTTGTTGTATTACTTATATCTTCAAAGTGGACTCTCAAGAAAAAAACTAGAGACAT